>NW_026571447.1:40000-255000 GCF_026225935.1 Boleophthalmus pectinirostris
TAAACGTCATGTTCACGTTGGCGGCCAGGACTAAACCAGGTCTAAACCAGGACTAAACCAGGACTAAACCAGAACTAAAACCAGGTCTAAACCAGAACTAAAACCAGAACTAAAACCAGGTCTAAACCAGGACTAAACCAGAACTAAAACCAGAACTAAAACCAGGTCTAAACCAGGACTAAACCAGGACTAAACCAGAACTAAAACCAGGTCTAAACCAGGACTAAACCAGAACTAAAACCAGGTCTAAACCAGGACTAAACCAGAACTAAAACCAGGTCTAAACCAGGACTAAACCAGAATTAAAACCAGAACTAAAACCAGGTCTAAACCAGGAGTAAACCAGGACTAAACCAGAACTAAAACCAGAACTAAAACCAGGTCTAAATCAGGACTAAACCAGGACTAAACCAGAACTAAACCAGAACTAAAACCAGAACTAAAACCAGGTCTAAACCAGGTCTAAACCAGGACTAAACCAGGACTAAACCAGAACTAACACCAGGACTAACCCATTCCAGGACTAAACTAGGACTAAAGTAGGACTAAAGCAGGTCTAAACCAGGACTAAAACCAGTGATCTCATATATAAAACATTTCTCTATCAATAATATTTTTAATATGGTTAAGGAAAGACTGGACTTTTTATTGTCTTTAAGTAGACAAAAGTTATTAAGTTAAGATTTCCTGGTCTTTGCTACTTTACAGCAAACAGTTTCTTATTCATGGAGACTTGGGCTCAACAGACAATTTGAAGAGATTTGTTAAACAATAAATGACTTTATAAAGTCACTTTTTTAATCTATATCAGTCTTTTGATCTGCCACAATAATGTAATTGCAAATGCAATTTTTAGGTGAGATTAAAAAGAGATTAATTAGATTAATTAATTACAGATCATAATTAATTAATCTCTCAATTTTTTTAATCGCATGATAGCACTAATTGGGGAAAGTACTACTCATGTGAGGGTAGCTGGGAAACACCATGTTGTCAACATAAAGCTTTTGTCACAAGAGTGACGCAAACATCTACTCAAGTAAGTGCTGTTATTTCAGTAAAAATCTTAAATTAGAATAAATGTGTGCTGCCAAAAACATACTGTTACAAGTACAATTTCATTAAAAAGTTACTCAAATAAATGTTAAAATATAACTGGATAAATGCAACTGAGTATTACCCAGTCCATTGTTTGCTATGACCACTTTCTCATAAGACTAAGACATTACTTTACACTTCTGATGAATACTTGTATAGTCACAAAATGTGGGTGCTGTTTGAATAAAGATCAGATAATCCTTATGTCTTGCGTGAATATGGCCATAGCAGGAGGGACCTTTGGCTCCATGTAGTCTTGGAAGCTCGGTGATGTCATGATCAGGGTGTGGGTCATGTGATGGGCTGACTCTGGCTCACTTCTCTTCCGATTCTTCCCCAGCACACGGTAAGTCCTGCTGATCATTCAAATTGCTCCAAATGAAATCTAATCTCTTCAGATGTTTTTTTTTTTTTTATTACCAAATCTAATGTGTTCTATCAGTAATCTCTTCAAATCTGTATCTTCCAAATAATTTAATATTGTTTAATTAGTTCCAGTCAATAATCCTGCTAGGCTTGATCTAATTTAAAACAAACATGCCATATGTCTCCATTTATTCATTTGTTTCTGTTCCTACAATCCCTCCTTACATAAAGGTCTTATATTATACATTACATTTAAACCTGACTCATGTGAGTTTTAAACCATGTTACACTGTAAACCCTCACAAGTAGCCTTATTTTTAAAAAAAGTCAGGAAACAACATGCACATCCATAACACTCAAGTAAATCCAGTAAGTACTTTACCTAAACCAGCTAAACTACAAGTATACTGCGCTTGCTTTAGCCAATTTACACTAAATGGGTTTTACTTTGTCATTTACCTTTACAGGGTTCCCACTCTTTTTCACTGACATACATAGATCAGAAAATATAATATGGGTCCTTTAAACCTGCTGTAATGTGTTCGAGTTGTGTTACTGTTTCAAGTGTTCGTAGCACAAAGCACTTACTATTTGATTTGCTTCCTATTATAATTTCTCACTTTTCATAGCCCTCCATTTTATTTTAATCTACATTCATTAGTGGTTTTGTTATCAACAATAACACTATGAACAGAAGTAGTTTTGAGACAAAAAGTGCTATTTTGTTTCTAAATTTAAAAACAATTGTTTGGTTTTTTTAGGTCTATCAATGTTCAATACCATTTCAAGGTATACTATGTAATTTTTCTGGTAGAAAGCCATAACATCTCCATGGAAATGCAAGGGATTGCTTGGAATGTTCCACAGTATCTTAATTTTTTTTCAGATACAGGTTTTTCTTTTGGTACATTACAGCTGATATCATCAACGTTCTTGGGGGTGTGATGCTAACTTGAGGCTCTCTTCTGTCAGATACTGTCAGATTCTTTCAGATGTACTCTCACTTTTATGTTGAAAATCAAACACCCAGCATCATGAACATTCATATCACAGATCACACGCTCCTGAAAACGTACTGTTTAAATCCATTTCAGATTGAGGTTTCAAACTATCCTGAAACTTTTTTGGCAGTGTCAACTGTTAAACATTCCACCATACATGTAGATGCATGTAGATACATGTAGAACACCCCTGGCGTAATGTCACTGTAAAGTATCAATGGCTAAACATAAGATCTGATAACAATGAGGTGGAGTAATCCTTCATTCATCCAAGAGTTTTCCAAGATTTTACAGTTTCAACAGTGGTCATGTGGGCAGTTTTTGCAATCAGGATGTTTCAGCTCCCATCCAGAAGCCATTTTCAATTGATGGAACTAGACTGAAACCACAGACTGTATAAAAAAAAAAGCAAAACAAGATAACTGCGGTACTGAACTATTCTTTCCTAGTGGTAAAAGTGAATGGACTATGCAATGTTGTGTGACAGAGGCTGAGCTAATCATGGACAGGAAGCTGGACCTGTCTCGCCTAACGGATGAGGAGGCCAAGCATGTATGGGAGGTCATCCAGAGAGATTTCACCCTGAGGAAGAAGGAGGAGCAGCGCCTTGGGTCAGTAGCTATCAGTCTCTCACTCAGTTCAAACGATCAGAAAAGAATAATCATGAGAAAGCCACTATCAGGTATCAAGTACTTCCACTGGGTTAATTAGAAGTTGGATTCAAAACTTCATAACATTTTAGAATGTTAGCCCGACCAAGTTATCTGACAAGGCCCATTGTTCATTTTGGCAAAGCATACCAAAACCAAGTATGAGATGATAAAGAAGGATTGGACTGGCAAAAAAAAAAAAAAAAAAAAAAAAGGCACTACAACAATGCCTGACCCAAATTGGCTCAAGAGCATAATCTTGAAGTAGACCTCTTTGGGAATGCAGACAGGTCAGTTTTGATGTAGGCTGACTAAAGCACATTTATTTTTATACTCGACAGTCGCCGGTGCTCTGGTAGGGGTATGAGCAGGGTGGCAATGGTCATCACTGAAGCTTAATATAAAATTAAACCACACATGCAACAAAAACTTGCTAAATGTTCAATTAAATTAAAGAAATTATTTCTTGACAATAGCTTCATCATTCAATCCTCAAAGATATAATAGTTGAAGGGACTTTAAACCATTAGAGTAAAATGGCAAGTGTGACTCCAATGCCCAAATAATAACAATAATGGTAACATTTGTGTATAATTAATTCAAAAATAGTGAATCTCCCTTGCCTTTGTCATACCTTGTCAGTTGTCTGTCAGCGTCTTGTGTCAGTGAACTGTCACTTGACAGATCATTTAGCTCAAAACAAAGCCAGAACAAAACATCCATCCATCCATCCATTTTCGTCCGCTTATCCGGGGCCGGGTCGCGGGGGGAGCAGCCTAAGCAGGGACTCCCAGACTTCCTTCACCCCAGACACGTCCTCCAGCTCCTCCGGGGGGACCCCGAGGCGTTCCCAGGCCAGCCGAGAGACATAGTCCCTCCAGCGTGTCCTGGGTCTTCCCCGGGGCCTCCTCCCGGCGGGACATGCCCGGAACACCTCCCGAGGGAGGCGCCCAGGAGGCATCCGGAACAGATGCCCGAGCCACCTCAACTGGCTCCTCTCGACGTGGAGGAGCAGCGGCTCTACTCCGAGCTCCTCCCGTGTGACTGAGCTCCTCACCCTATCTCTAAGGGAGCGCCCAGCCACCTTGCGGAGGAAACTCATTTCGAGCGCTTGTATCCGCGATCTCGTCCTTTCGGTCACTACCCAGAGCTCATGACCATAGGTGAGAGTAGGAACGAAGACTGACCGGTAAATCGAGAGCTTCGCCTTTCGACTCAGCTCCCTCTTCACCACAACGGTCCGATACAGCGACCGCATCACTGCCGAAGCTGCACCGATCCGCCTGTCAATCTCACGTTCCGTCCTTCCCTCACTCGTGAACAAGACCCCGAGATACTTGAACTCCTCCACTTGAGGCAAAGACTCCCCACCCACCCGGAGAGGGCAAGCCACCTTTTTCCGGTCGAGAACCATGGCCTCGGACTTGGAAGAGCTGATCTTCATCCCAGCCGCTTCACACTCGGCTGCAAACCGCCCCAGTGCACATTGCAGGTCCTGGTTCGATGAAGCCAACAGGACAACATCGTCCGCAAAACAGCAGAGATGAAATCCTGTGGTCCCCAAACCGGACCCCCTCCGGCCCCTGACTGCGCCTAGAAATTCTGTCCATAAATACAATGAACAGAACCGGTGACAAAGGGCAGCCCTGGCGGAGTCCAACATGCACCGGGAACAGGTCTGACTTACTGCCGGCAATGCGAACACAGCTCCTGCTCCGGTCATACAGGGACCGGACAGCCCTTAGCAAAGGGCCCCGGACCCCATACTCCCAGAGCACCCCCCACAGGACACCACGAGGGACACGGTCGAATGCCTTCTCCAGATCCACAAAACACATGTGGACTGGTTGGGCAAACTCCCATGAACCCTCGAGCACCCTATGGAGAGTGTAGAACTGGTCCAGTGTTCCACGGCCAGGACGAAAACCACACTGCTCCTCCTGAATCCGAGGTTCGACTATCGGCCGGATTCTCCTCTCCAGTACCCTGGCATAGACCTTACCGGGAAGGCTGAGAAGTGTGATCCCCCTATAGTTGGAACACACCCTCCGGTCCCCCTTCTTATACAGAGGGACCACCACCCCGGTTTGCCAGTCCAGAGGTACTGTCCCCGACCGCCACGCGATGTTGAAGAGGCGTGTCAGCCAAGACAGCCCCACAACATCCAGAGACTTCAGGTACTCAGGACGGATCTCATCCAACCCCGGAGCCTTGCCACCAAGGAGCTTGCCAACCACCTCAGTGACTTCGGCCAGGGTGATGGATGAGTCCGCCTCTGAGTCCCCAGCCTCGGCTTCCTCCTCGGAGGACGTGACGGTGGGATTGAGGAGATCCTCAAAGTATTCCTTCCAGAACAAAACAAATAATTAAAAATAAATCAGTGTAACTAACAAAACAAATTATGTCATTCTGGGCAATAGAGGATTTTCCACAGAGTGATACCCGTGCTTGTATATCTTCTGTGTGACTTTTGTCAGTGAAATGATTTACACCACAGCAGAAGCATTGTTATGAATCCACCGTTGTAATAAGACTAGAGCCCGACCGATATGGATTTTGCTGTGGCCGATATGAAACTGATATAATGGGAGTTGGAGCTGCCGATAGCCAATATAATCGCCGATATATTTAGTGATGTAAAAATTCACTGTAAATGTTGAATTGTTTAAAAAACTTAGGTTTGGCTCTAGAGGATTTTAAATTGGGTTTATTTAGGCAACATTTATTGTTATTCTGCCTCTTTATATCATATTTACATACAGTAGGTTGGCTTAATGGCATTTTTGCATCACATTCTAGACACTAGTGATGGGTATTCCAGTTCTTTTTAGAGAACCGGCTCTTTTGGCTTGGCTCACTAAAAGCTGCTGGTTCTTTTGGCTTCCAAGTGGCTCTTCAGATTGTTTTGTTGCAAGCAGGTCTAAAGCACGTCTAAAGCAGGACTGAACCAGGACTGAACCAGGTCTAAACCAGGACTGAAAAAGGACTAAACCAGGACTAAAACAGATCTAGACCACGTGTAAAACAGGACTAAACCAAAACTGAACCAGGACTGAGTGTTGGGACTCGGTCTCTATCTCGTGCCCAAGATTAGTCCTGGTTTATTTATTTTATGCTAAACTACAGCCAAATATGCAAGTTTTTTTTTTTATCCTATGTACACGCAAATTTCTCAAAGTTTTGTTTTTAGCCGCTGCCGTTGTCAAACTACCACGAGTCTGCACGCAGCGTGAAGAGAAAAAAGGTGAGAGAAAGAGAAAACACGACTCCCAATAAGGATCAGGCTCCCGTCGTTCGCTTCAAAGAGCCAGCTCTAAGAGCCGCTTCGTTCGCGACGGACCCATCACTAGTAAAGAAACTAGCACTATTAGCCTTTAGCCCTGAATACGTGCGCACCGCGGTAATTAATTATATGCGCAAATGTCATAATTCACATGTCTATTCACATCTCATTTACATATCAATGCAGGTGCAGTATCAAATATACAGCCAATGTAGTCAATTTACAATAGGCCAATAGAAAACAGCCTGTTTAAGTGAGGGAGCTACAGCAGCTAACCCATAACAAATGACCAAAACCAGCTTCAAAGTCGACATATTTCCAACATTCAGCCTCACACAGGCTCCTCCTCACATCACAAGTCTGCACTAATAAATGTCCTTTTAGTCCAGACTCAAACAGATTGTCCTTAAAAAGAAAATAATCTCAATGTTTGGATCTATGTCTGCGAGTGTAAACAAACACACGTGAGTGACACGACTCTGTGGTGTGTTCAGGGACAGTACGGACACACACACAGACAAATGACTCCACAGATAAATACTCATGCAGAGACACATATCTGGACATTTATCTGTCTGTAAATTGGATTAAATGAACAGAATGTAAAGAGTCTAAGATTTTTAACGACGTATCACATGCCCACGTGAAATATCGGCAACTATCAGCAAGCATATCGGCTATCCAGTTGCCCATATCGGGCGATAATATCGGCCAACCGATATATCGGTCGGGCTCTAAATAAGACTATGATTTGCATCTTGCTAACATTAATATTTTTCATACACATCTTTTGCCGCATTCTATTGTGCTCGAGACTCGGTGAAAACCGACCTCCACCAATCAAATCGGGGTTCCAAAACACAAACTCTGGCTATTTTGGTGCAGACCGAGTGGGTTGGACAATAAACTTTCTTGGGGCTTCATATTTTCTCCAACTGTTGCAATGGAACACATTTACAGCAGAAGTTGGGAGAACTTGCTCGGATTTATCAACTACCGACATCCAATAGAATGCAGGGTTAATCTTATGTTCTCATGTTTGTTGAGCTCAGTTTTAACATCATAT
Source organism: Boleophthalmus pectinirostris (assembly GCF_026225935.1). Classification (NCBI taxonomy): domain Eukaryota; kingdom Metazoa; phylum Chordata; class Actinopteri; order Gobiiformes; family Gobiidae; genus Boleophthalmus; species Boleophthalmus pectinirostris. The sequence goes on from NW_026571447.1 coordinate 47,465, forward strand.
CATGGGATTTTAAACAACTAATAAGTGTAGCATGTGCAGAGGAAACAGTTTGAGGGAATGAACCATTTTGTCACCAACCAAAACACCAGAGTGGAGTAAGAGTAAGGCCTTTCCAGTTGTGTTGACCTGGCTCCCCCTAGACACTGCTGTAATGCTGCAGGACGCAGGACACAGAGGAGAGGCACTTTTGGCTCTTCCACAAGATCTGCCTGACCAGTCCTCCTGTTAAACTGAGACGTTTGACTGAGACATAAAAGCCACTGAGACACACAGTGGAAATGTTGCAGCAACATCAAATGCAACAGTTTGCTCCAGCAAAACTTGAATTTCCCTCTGGGTCAATAAAATGATTATTTTTTTCATATAAGACATCATTTAAAATAACTCAAACAATGGTGAATTTTTGTCCAGTATTTTCTCTCTTAAATTAATTTTTAAAAGTGTGACTGCAAACTGGTACAAGACTACGGAAAGAGTTCAGATCTGCAGTGTAGCTTTGCAAACTGCTTAGTCTGTCTCAGTTTATCAGCGGGTTCTTGTTGAAAGAATTGTTTATTCAGAGTAAGTCACAGTTAAGTCACATGGCCATCTTGAGACAAAGAGCTTCTGTGAGACTGTGATTCCCAGCAACTCCTGGAGCTCACTACTGTTTGTCATGTGACTTGACTGCAAAACATCCATTGAAAAACAACAGCATAAGAAAGTCAGCAGTGAACCAGAATGTGATCTACATGACTTCTAATGTTTGGGTTTCATTAGGTGATATGATGGCTTCACTGTTTGATGGAGTAAACATGGATTATGTATCCAAGTGTGATGTCATTAGTGCTTTTGACTGATCTAGACCACTGCCATTACTTTCCACCATGGACATTCATAGACAAATTAATGGTAAAGCCAATCCTTTATAAAAGTATATACAATGTTTATTTCATGATGTTTATGTCATTTCCCTGGTCTCCTCACAGTCACATGTAAAAGAGATTTAGTGGTCATTAGATTAGACCAGACACACACAAGTTCAGAAATCTCAACTGAAAATTTGTTTGTTCAATTTATTTACTTAGTTTTAGTTCGCTCAGATGCCAGTTTTTCCACTAATTATATAGATAGACAGACATGTTATTCATCCCGTGGGAAATTCAAGTTAAGCTTTAGTAACATACTACGCTTAACTCTCTACTTTGAGTCCCAGTCAGAGGTCTCAATGAGTGTGTCAAAGCAGTTTGAGGAAAAGAACAGCCAAAAATGTCAGAGAAGACTTGTTTTGGTCAGTGATGAGACAATCCATTTCATCTGTAAGGTTTTCTGCCACATTTGGTGTAGAAAGCCTGTTGCATTGGTGTAAAACCAATGCAACATTCAACAGCCATAATTCTGTATTTTTATTTATAAATGTTATTACTTTGTCTGGAAGGTTTCACCGTGTGGCATTAAACCTTTCTATCTTCATGGAGACCAGACCAAGTTACAGGTCAGTTTTGTGGAGACGTGGCCCCACTCACAGCAGAATTTCAGTTTTTCTAGGTATTTCTGAGCTTTAAAACCATTTGTGATTTAATAAATGTAAGATGTTTATTGTCATACTGTAGAACATTCCAGGGAGAGCAATGAGAGTGCACCTTTAAGTATAGAGTAAAAAAGCTTTCAGATATATTTGTGTGCATGGGATAGAAATCTATGCATATTTGGGAAATCTTAGCATATGTGGCTGTAGTTGAGCATAAAATAAATATTTGTAAACTCCCGAATGAGTACTGTTGTACATAAAATGTATTGCATGTATTTTATCCATGAGAATACAAATTGAAAAGTTACGACATCAACAATTACAATCACGAAATGAAAATGTACAATTAAGCTTTCTTCAGTACAAATAGGAATTCACAGACACAACCTGGCTGTCAAAAATACTTAATCACTTCACAGGCATTATTTATTGAGCAGAAAAAACATTGATCGAGATCAAGACTGCACTGCTGCATTGCGCAAACATAGCACAGTGGCACTCATGTCAGTGACTGGTGCTCGCTGACATGGCATGGTGGCATCGCCCATGGCCTAACTGTTATTGTTCACCCCAAAACGTTTGCCTGCAAAAACTCCACTTATCAAACACTCGATGCCACTCAATAGTGTCACTCATGGCATCCAATAGCATTACCCATTGCCGCAACAGCGGCATAATTGTAATTGGTAACTCTCATAAACTGCAAAAACGTAGACTGGGTATGTGTGTAATCGAAGCTCATCATTGACAATGGTCCCCACTAGGGATGGGCATGATTAATCGATAATTGATCATTAAGAATTTCATCGATTACGTTAATTTTAATCGACAAACCAAATGTAGGTTGCTGTGCGTAGCGTGACCAAACAGGGGTCCGTACATGTAGCTCTCTGCACTCAGAAGGAGCGAGACACAAACAGTCGGTCAGTCTGCAGCGTACCGAAGCACAAATGCGTATTTAACGATGAGATGTACAAGAAATTCCACGCTTTCCGTTGCGTTCGGGACAAGTGTGAGTCCATGTGCACAGTGTACAAAGCAGGAACATATGTTTCGGTGTCCAGTGGGAAAAAGCTTTACCAGGTAAGAGTCGCGCAATGTCGATGACGAGGACCCACCTCCCACCTCTCGTACGGTGTCCTGGTTTTGACAAACGCAAATATGGTTACACTAACCTGTATTCCACTGAATCATGTCTTTTAATCCAACAGAAATTGAACCGCATCAGCGCACAAGAGCTGTAGTTTTATCTTCGCTGAGTTTATAGCGATGCGGTTTTAAGTTTCGTTTCTGTGAGAGTTGCGCAAAACTGAATTAAACACATTATAATGTCAAACGGATTGATGTGGCTCTAGAGTCGTTACGGTTTATATGTCGTAAAGTTGAATTTATTTATGCAGATTAGTAGTGCAGATAGTAATAATAATGATGATCATTTTAATATAAAAACGTTAATGATTAATCGATAATCGATCGTTAATTCTTCCGACGATCGATTAAGAAAATTTCATCGAATGCCCATTCCTAGTCCCATGGGTGCGTTACTGGACGCGAGTACTTTCCAATGACATATATATGTGCCACCATAGGTGGCCATATATTGTTATTGTTCTGTTTTTATTGTTATTACTGTTATTATTATTTTTCTCTTCCCGAGTACAGTTCAGCGACTTCACAAACACACCACATTAAAAAACCTACAAAAAAATGGCATGACAGCTCCCCCTGCAAAATCATATACCCGAAAAATCAACTTTGACGTAGATAAATGATATTCAGGTGGTGGATAGGCTTTGTCATTCCAGACAAAAAAATACATACATTACGCAGTTGCTAGGCAACCAACAGGAAGTAAGCCATATTGGACTGATTGTGCGATTTTTGCTTTTTAAAAGATCAAACGATGTTGCCGTGGCAACGGAGCAAATTTCTGGTTAGTTTTTGCTGCTCGCCATCAAACTTTGATGAGTGATAATTTGCACAAACTTACATGGAACAGCAAAAATTTACTTTGTCATAGACATAAAAATTTGGTACACACATTCGTGACATGGTTTCGATCAAAAACGTCAATGACACCCCCATGCCATTTCCTTTTGTGTTGCCATGGCAACAGGCCAAACATCTGTCCTCGCCAATAGGACGCCCACCAAAACCTTTGGCGTAGCCAAACCAAATTTTGTACACGGATGCACCATGGGAATAGGAACAAAAAGGTATATTACGCGGCTGCTAGGCAACCAACAGTAAGTCGGCCATATTGGACTGATCATTTGACCTGGCGCATCATTTCCTGTCCTAATACTTGAATGAACTCATCCTAGAGTTTTTGACGCAGCCTCACCAGAATCATTCTGTACCATCTAAACAAGTGGGACATTAAAAGTTGTTAGCAGCTTTTTAAGAGACTGAACGATGTTGTCATGAAAAGGGTACAAAATTCAGGTTAGTTTTTGCAGCTCGCCGTCAAACTTCAAAGCGTGATAATTCACACAAACTTTGGACGATTTCACTCAAACTTTAATCGTTGGTGGACACCTCGACCCTGAACAGATTTATATAAGAAAATCTAAAATGGACATGATAGCGCCCCCTAGGGAAATTGCATGGGACTGCAAAATTTTACTTTTTGTATACATAAACAATTTGGTTCACACACTCATGACATGGCCTTGATGAAAAAAATCAATGATGCCCACACTCGATCTCCCATTGTGTTGCCATGGCAACAGGTCTGTCCTCGCGAATAGGATGCTCAAAAATAATAGGATAATAAACTTTGACGTACTTAAACCAAATTTGGTACACAGATCCATCATGGGAATAGGAACAAAAAAGTATATTGTGAACAAGCCCACCTCCCAAACTGGAAGTCTTCCATCTTGGATTTAAAAAAAATCAACACATACAGAAATTGAGAAAAATTAGAAGAAAAATAGAGTTCGGTTAAGATTAGGGGTTAGGGCTACTGTTAAGGTTAGGCCTAGGGTTAGGGCTACGGTTAGGAGTTCAGGTAGGATTAGGTGTAAGGGGGTGAGGAGCTTTTAGGAGTATTTAGGAGTTAGGTGCATTCGTGGGGCATTGCATGTGCAGGGCTAAGCATAGCTGGGGTGTGGTGTGGAGTGGGCACGGCATAGGCACGAGCGATTAAAACAAGGGCGCAATCTTGCTACTCCAAATGTGCAAAATGCACATATATAGCCATAGACTTGGTCCGTTATGGGAGTGCAGGTGCAGACTGTCTTTGCATAGCCTAGCCTACACTTGTTACACATTATACCACAGTGCCACATCGGATCACAACGCACACCTCACCTGTCCACCTAAAGCCCCGGGGTTTCAAAATGGCCGCCCATTCAAATCAATGGGCCGAGCTCAACGGCGCATGATCCCAGATTAGCCTAGCCCGGCTAGGTACTTCCGGTGGCTGTGGGCCGACTGTGCGCAGTAGTGCTTTTTTCTCCCACGGGCACACGCGAATGCACATGAGCACACACGGAGCTCGGGCTCAATTGGATCGAGAGGAGCTGGAGCAGAGCTGAGCGTAGCCGGAGCTAACGATTATAAAGCGTTTTTTTAAGACAACTGAAGGGTTTTGAGCTGAGAAAAAGTTTAAGATCTAAAAATAGATAAAAAGTGCGCGCTTTGAGAAAAATCTTGTCTCGGCCCATGGGATTTTTTCCGCTGAACTATGTCAACTGGAGGCAGCTACAAGCTAGCAATACCCTATCCAGTTATTTTAACAGATCCACGGTCCACCTCCAGCACTCTCTCTGTCCGGTTTGTGGCGCTCTCTTTTCCCGGCTTGGGGCATAGCTCCCGTGAAGGTAGTTTCTAATCAGCAAGAAACGCTAGAGACTACCTGCAAGTGGGAATAAACATCTGGCGGTGTTCGGCAGTGTAGATGGCAAACATTCCGGGTTGTGCTACGTGCAACATGAAGGCTTCATTTATGACAGCAAAATTAACTTCCTTGAATGTATTGTAATACATGTTAGCTAGTTATGCAAAATATTTTGGCACAACTGCCAGTACTTTTAATGCATTTTAAGGTCTTAATTTGGACAGAATCTAATTAATAACCTTTATTGTGTTTTCATGCCCCGGGGAAACCCTGTATTTCATGCAAGGCTTACATGGATATATATCTCTCTCTATAAGTATCTCTTAGTTGGTTAAAGTTAAAAATGTAAAAAATGTAAAAAGATCAGTGTGCCAAGTGTGCCAGCCACTCAGTCACAAGAGCAGGCAACCAAACCATCACAACCACACAATATATAATTTAAGCCATCCATCCATCCATCCATCCATTTTCGTCCGCTTATCCGGGGCCGGGTCGCGGGGGGAGCAGCCTAAGCAGGGACTCCCAGACTTCCTTCACCCCAGACACGTCCTCCAGCTCCTCCGGGGGGACCCCGAGGCGTTCCCAGGCCAGCCGAGAGACATAGTCCCTCCAGCGTGTCCTGGGTCTTCCCCGGGGCCTCCTCCCGGCGGGACATGCCCGGAACACCTCCCGAGGGAGGCGCCCAGGAGGCATCCGGAACAGATGCCCGAGCCACCTCAACTGGCTCCTCTCGACGTGGAGGAGCAGCGGCTCTACTCCGAGCTCCTCCCGTGTGACTGAGCTCCTCACCCTATCTCTAAGGGAGCGCCCAGCCACCCTGCGGAGGAAACTCATTTCGAGCGCTTGTATCCGCGATCTCGTCCTTTCGGTCACTACCCAGAGCTCATGACCATAGGTGAGAGTAGGAACGAAGACTGACCGGTAAATCGAGAGCTTCGCCTTTCGACTCAGCTCCCTCTTCACCACAACGGTCCGATACAGCGACCGCATCACTGCCGAAGCTGCACCGATCCGCCTGTCAATCTCACGTTCCGTCCTTCCCTCACTCGTGAACAAGACCCCGAGATACTTGAACTCCTCCACTTGAGGCAAAGACTCCCCACCCACCCGGAGAGGGCAAGCCACCTTTTTCCGGTCGAGAACCATGGCCTCGGACTTGGAAGAGCTGATCTTCATCCCAGCCGCTTCACACTCGGCTGCAAACCGCCCCAGTGCACATTGCAGGTCCTGGTTCGATGAAGCCAACAGGACAACATCGTCCGCAAACAGCAGAGATGAAATCCTGTGGTCCCCAAACCGGACCCCCTCCGGCCCCTGACTGCGCCTAGAAATTCTGTCCATAAATACAATGAACAGAACCGGTGACAAAGGGCAGCCCTGGCGGAGTCCAACATGCACCGGGAATTTAAGCCTTAAATTAAATATAAAGACTTTAGCAGTAGTGGTCTTTCGGACTGAAAATGCTTATATGATTATTACTTGATGTGATAATGCAATTATGGTTTGTCATTAAGGTCCAACGCTAAGTGTGAGGGTCTTTGCTGTCTGGCAGGGAACTGAAAACCCGTATTGAGAAGGAGGACTCTAAACGGGAGCTCCTAGGGGCCCAGACTGGACTGGGGGACTCCATGTGTATTTGCTGTTTGCAGCCATTCAAGTTTCTGCTCAACTCAAAACGCCAATGTCTTGACTGTCAGCTGTACACTTGCAAGGCTTGCTCCCGCTACAACAAGAAGGAACATGGCTGGGTGTGTGACAACTGCCGAATGACAAGGTATACACACAATACATGTGCACAATACATGTACACAAGACAAGAAAGACATACATGGAATTTAGAGAGTCATTGCAGGACAGTAGGCCCCATTCATGAATCTTTTCATGAATGAGGCCCATTGTGAAAAATCACAAAGCGTTCTTAAGAAAGACAAAAAAGCATAAACCAAATTCCTTCATGACATTGCACCAAATTCACCAAGTTTCAGCGACAAACATCATGACACTCATTTACATTTCATTTACATAAAAAACAAAACAAAACATGGATTATTAACAAACACCCTCCAATGGGTTTTGACATTCTGGCATGTGAAAGCACTAATGAAAGAGTGAACGAGGTCCAAAGACTACTGCTGTTTTACAACTTCAGCTGCAATTTCAAATGTCCAAAAACATGAACACACTCACTGACAGAATATTAAAGGTTGTATAGAGGATTTTCCAAGGAACGAGAAATCCAGTGACTGTTTGTCCTTTTTCAAATGTTGCGCATGCGTGAAACCACCTCCCCCACAGCTCCCTATGTTGAAACGCCTCCTCCCTCCTCCTCCTTACGCCAGAAACAGGTTTGTTTCTAGAAAACAAATACTCATCGCTGCACATGACTTGTAAACAACTAACTACAGTGTTGGTTAGGCAAGGTGGAGAAGTGAGGAGCGGGGGGAGGGGGTGCGCGGACATTTTGTGCGCGGACAAGAAGTGAGGAGCAGCGGGAAGAGCGGAGCGGGGAGAGAGGAGAGGAGAGAGGAGAGGAGAGAGGAGAGGGGAGCGGTAAGGGGTGCAGGGAGGGGTGCGCGGAGATTCAGTGCGAATGAAGCTACTACTACAACACGCAGCTGCAAGCGGACTCTTTCTTTGCATTGAAAATTACGTTTTCAGACATAGTATATCGCATTCGTGTCTTGAAAAACGTTTGTCTAGCTCTTGGAAATAAAGTATGTTTTCATAATAAGCAGAAGTTACCTGGCCAGAAGTAATTTGGCGACCAATGCATCAGTCTTTAGACCCTTTGTCTGCTTCGTCGCGCCACCGCTGGAATGAATCTCCAAGAATCACCTTAGTTTGGCTTTGCTGCTTTTCCCCTTGTCTTCTTCTTTCAGCAACCTCAAAAATGGACTTTCTTTTGGGGCGAATTGCTCCTGTATTCTTGTCTGCCATTGCAACAAACTTTGTGCTAACTGCGAGGAAGATATAGGTCAAAAAAGCCGCTAAGAACTGTTGCATTTGTGGAGTAAACAGCGTCTGTGGACTGCGTGACAGTCCACAGACACATAATGGCAGCGCGCAGTCAAGTCAGTTACGCTAGAAACGTAGGGAGTTTGATTGACAGCCTATCAACTAACAGATAACGAGGCAGTGTTGTTATCTATTGGCAAATGTTTAGCTGGCCCCACCACGTCCAGAGTTGATGAATTTTTATTCTCTTTTTTTTGGTCATCATAATTACAAGGCTACTGCATCTCTATAATGCTATCACTGACAACTTGAAACAAAAAAAATCCTCCATACAACCTTTAAGTCATACTTAAACTTATTTAACTGGCCCTCGCCAGTAACAAAGAAACTGGAGAGGGCTATTGTTCTTAGTCGGTTTCTTTATTGGCCCTCACCAGTGAGAGGTATTGTTCTTCCTTGGTTTCTTCTTATTTTTGGCCCGAGCCAGTAAGGTAGTAACTGGCGAGGGCTATTGCTGTTGTTCTTCTTCTTCTTCTTCTTTTTATTTTATTTTATTTTTTTTCCTTGCAAACGATCTCAATTTTGAGGGCCTAAAGGTCGACAGAAAGTCCCCAAACTGGGTATCAGATCAACAGGTCTGGTGAAAAATTTGACATAATGGGCATCGGAACAATGCCCCAAAGCACCCCCACTCAACAGCGCCCCCTTGAAAATGCTAATTTTTTTAATGAATGGGAGGCTGAGACGCATATTTTGGCGTAGGTTCACCAAATTCGGAACAGTGATAGAACTCAAGGAGACAAACAAAAAAGCACCCCTATGACGAACAGGAAGTCGGCCATATCGGATCAAAAATTCGTCACCGTTTTGACTTTTCACTTTGTCCAGATTTGACATGTCACATCTGCAGGCATAAACTCACAAAAATGTTCGATTTTTTTGGGATACTCCTTACAGTTTGCTTGTAGCACGCCGGCGAATGACATGTTAATTTCCTGTTTCTTCGATGACCTGTCACCAGAGTCAGCGCCAGGGCACATCTACTGGAGGGGTGTGGGTCATCAGCAGGGGGGCACTGCCATTTGAGAAATATTTTAATGGGGTGGAGTCATACAAAGCAGAAATGCTATCAAACACGTTTTTCTTGAACAGTTTTAGGCTAATTAGGCCCGAGTGCCAAAGGCTGGCGAAGGGCCTATTAGTATCACAAAGCGATGCTCCGAGTGGCTGAAAAATGAAATGGCGCGATGTGACTCGCCCGTAGTGACCAGGGACCCTCGCCATCACGTAGCAATGCGCCTGAGGTTTCCAAAAATGTATAGTTTGTCAGCCAAAAAAAAGCGGAACATTGTTCTCGTATCGGTTGGTTATTCTCCTAACCAACTCACCCATTTTTCACCTACTGAACAATGACGAAAAGTCCTGAAATTTTGCCATCTGGTAAAACTCACGCTTCTCTAACTTTTGGCTATTTTCATTTTCCAAAAATAAATAAAATGGCTCGTCAGCGCCCCCAAACGACTCAAAAGTGCATTAGGGAATACGAATGACACACACAAAAAATTGCACTTACAATCATGAAATTTGACACAGAAGTCGATCATGTCAAGACAAGGAAAAAGTATTATTACGCCAACACCGTGTGCTCCACTAGGGGGCAGCAATATTGGCTTAAAGTTGGCTAAGCTTTTAAGAACTCCTCCGAGGGCGTTCACCCGAACGAGCTCAAATTTGGTCCACATTATCTCAAGACGTGGAACTTATCCACATTTTTCACACACGTCTTATGGTCTCTGAGCAGTGAAGCAACAAAAAATGCACACAATTTTGGAGATTTACAAATTGCTCCCATTTGCTCAAACGAACTCTGATTTCAATGAAATTTGAAACAGTTGTTAAACTCTCTGCCCTGAAGCTACTTAATATGAAAATTATTAATTTGGCGCATTAGCGCCCCCTATAGATTGAAACAAAATTTAATATGGGAGAAAATAATTTGTTCCCAAATAGTTGTTCAAAAGTTTCTGAAATTTAGCACAAAATTCCATTTTGGCATCCTGATCCAAAAGTCAGTAACACCCATGTCATATTTTTTATGGCGTTGCCATAGCGATGACATAAACTCTCCATTGGTAAAATCTACAAATTCTGGCACAAACTTTGGCCGATTTCATTCAAATTTTATTCACGGGTTCACACCCCGACCCTGAACAGATTTATATAAGAAAACCTCAGGTGGGTGCAATAGCGCCCCCTAGGGAAATTGCACGGTAGTGCCAAAATTTACTTTGTCGTAGACATATAAAATTTGGTACACAGATTCATGACATGGTCTCGATCAAAAAAGTCTAGGACGACCCCATGCCATTTCCCCATCGTGTTGCCATGGTGACAGGCTAAACATCTGATGTCGCCAATAGGACGCCCAACAAAAACTTTGGCGTAGCCAAACCAAATTTGGTACACAGATGCATCATGGGAATAGGAACAAAAAAGTATATTACGCGGTTGCTCAGCAACCAACAGGAAGTCGGCCATATTGGATTGATCGTGCGACCTGTCCTCGTACTTGAACGAACTCGTCTTAGGGCTTTTGACCCAGACAGAATCGTTCTGTATCATCTAGACAAGTGGGACATTAAAAGTTGTTAAAAGCTTTTTAAAAGGTCACACGGTGTTGCCGTGGCAACGGAGCAAATTTCGGGTTCGTTTTTAGGGCTCATCATCAAACTTCAACGATTGAAAATTTGCACAAACTTTGGCCAATTTCACTCAAATTTTAATTGTGAGTTCACACCCCGACCCTGAACAGATTGATGTAAGAAAATACAAAAATGGGTGCCATAGCGCCCCCTAGAAAATTTGTATGTAAAAAAAGGTTTTATTTGTCACAGATATACAAAATTTGGTACCCACATTTGTGACATGGTCTCGATTAAAAAACACAATGATGCTCACACCCCATTTACATTGTGTTGCCATGGCAACAAGCCAAAATTGTATCAATGAAATGTCCTTACACAAACGTTGGCCTAGCCCAACCAAATTTGATAGCCAGATGCATCATTGCAATAAGAACAACAATGTATATTGTGACCACGCCCCTTTACAAATCGGAAGTCTGCCATCTTGGATTAATTTTTTCAGCAAATTTTGAAAATTGCAGGGTTAAATTAAGATTTATAAGGCTAGGGTTGGAGCTATGGTTAGGATTATGATTAGGGTAAGGTTTAAGCTTAGGCTTATTAGGGTCAGTGTGAGCTGCGGTGTTTGCGGGGCGCGGTGTATGCGGGGGCCGATCATTGCCGCTTGCGGCTATATTTATGTGTTGTTATTATTATTATCATTATTGTTAATATTATTACTATTAGCTGCAATAGGTGTTGAGGCTGTGTGGTAGATGATACGCACACAAGACAATAATAAAAGGTTGAGATTTATTAAAAAACAATAAGGCTCGTCAAAAACACCCCTGAACAACATCACTGAAAGAAGCAACCGGGCAAGAAAGAGCCACGCATCGGGCAGCACCAGGTCTGTAGTGAGCGTGGTACGCGAGGGCACGCCGTCCACAAAGTTCTCCTGATGTGAGATTATTTTTAATTTTTTTTAAATGGTGGTATAATTTTTGGGAGGCGCACCAAGGCCAAAATTATAAATTATGAATATTTTGGTTACTAGTGGCTGAACTATATCAGAGCACAATGAACAGTCACGCGAAAACACGCCGCTCACACCCAGACCCAACAACGTCAGCAAAACTACAATAAGACTAGAAAAGCACTCAGAGAGCGCAGACCTCCGCCAAGGACTACAGTCCCCCTCATATTAATTGTGTTTTCCATAAATATTTGTCTCGTATCTTTCAATTTGGAATATGAAAGAGGATCCCATTGTCCATCCCTGAGTCAAATTTCATGGGGTTTGGTCAATAATTAACCGAGATATTGAGAAACAAAATTTTTGGCCCCATTTACCACAATGTTAAGTAAAATTTCAAAGTGATCCAGAATCCAGGATTTCTTCCGGATCACCCCCAAAATGAAATCAGTTCTTCCTTTTCACATTTCCAACAAATCCTGAAAATTCCATCATCATTTTGAGTTATGTTGCTAACAGTCAAACAAACAAACAGACAAACGCCGGCAAAAACATAACCTCCTTGGCGGAGGTAATAAGAGGCTCTAGTCACAACGTGAACACACGGCATCAGCGCCGCTCCTACAGCACACGACAGAACAACCGGAGCAGCTCCACCGCACCCACCAGCTCATTTACGCACTATTTAACTATAACATTATTTCTCTGTGACGCTCCATCTTCAGATTTGCCACAAACTAATGAAAACCAGCCTCTTACCTTTTCCAGAGGACTGAAGCAGAGTGTTTTCCTCTATTAACTGTCCCACTGGTTCTGTCTCCAAAAGTCTATTGTCCAATATGGAAATGAAACTGGTCCAAATCCCGGTCCAGTCAGGTCCGTGACGCGAGGTCCCGGAGCCGAATGCACGAGCTGGTTGTAAAACTAAAATTTAATCCCACTTGCTACTTAAATCTGAAAGTTACACCAGTCCATATTAGCACTGGGACACCAGGTAGACTTCTGCCTCTGCGCTACGCTCAGGTCAAACTTTTACACCCAGAAACGAGCGGGCAAAGGCGGATAGACTTTATCCTCTGCCTGGCCCCGGCGGCGGCAGCGAGAACTCTGGGTCCCGGCGGCGGGTCTGTCAGTGTGTCCGCTCTTTGGCCCTCTCCTCGCGATTTCCTGTGTGGAGGCTTTTTTTTTTTAAATAAATCCATGGGAGGTTTAGGCTAAAGTAGCTAGCTGCCGCTAATCGTGAAGCTGCTACGAGTTTTTTTAAATTTTTATTTATTTATTTATTTTTTCAAAAATGTATTTATTAAATGACAAATCGCAATACAGAAAATAACATAACAATATACACATATGATAACAAATAGAATGCCAGGGGGAGGCATACATGTAAGAAAACCTTAATCGCCACTGTTACATTTAAAAAAAATATTCATAGACATACAACTCTCATAAATCAATACAGCTTTTTTGTTTACACTTTTAGAGACAGAAGATAAGTATAATTCTAATTGCTTAATTAAAACAGGGAAAATTAAAGAAGTGTGTGAGAATTTACATTTGTGAATATAAAATTTGCCAAATATAACAATTAAATTAATTACCATTCTTTTATTTGAGTCTAAATTCTTTTCATGTACACCAAAAATAATATGTTCAAATTTTAATGAAAAATTAGGGTCTATATGATCTTTAATAAATTTTAAGCAGTCTTTCCAAAATGTTTTAGTAATAGTGCATTTCCAAAAAAGATGACTGATTGTTTCGGGATATTCTCTACAAAATGTGCAGTTAGGATTAATTGTTTTAATATATTTTAACATAAATTGGTTTGTAGGGTAAATTTTGTGCATAAATTTAAAGGAGACATCCCTCATCTTATTATTTATCATAAATTTTTGATTAATAGTCCATCCTTTCTCCCATATAGAGTCAGGGACAAAATTTCTCCAGTAAAATCTGGCAGAGGGCACAGAGGTAATCTCTTGTTGGAACAGAGCACGTATTTTCTGATTGTTCCTACGAACATGCCTAAAACAAACTTTTCCTACGATGGTGTCAGATACAGAGAGTGAGCACACATTTTCATCAAAAACAACATTTTTAAATAGTTCACATATTTCTTTGGTCACCGCATCAAAGACAATGGCATATTCCCGAGGAGTTACAGAAAGATTGTATTTAAAATTGAATTCATTGTACCTCAGTAAATGTCCATTACTGTCAAAAAGCTGACCCACCAAAAGGATGTTTTGGTCAAATCAGTGAGGATAAAATAATGATTTGTTTTTGTATAGTATGTACTTATTATTCCATATAAAAAAATTATGAGGAGAAAAGTTATGTTTGTATATAAGTGCCCATGCTAATAGAGTCTGCCTGTGGAATGCTGATAGTTTTACAGGAATTTTGTCAGGATTATAATTACAAAGGAGAAGAAAATTAAGACCACCCATATTTGAGAAGATGTAGTGAGGAAATATATTCCAAATGGAGGTTGGATTTTTTAGGTAAGATTTAATCCAATTTATTTTAAACGTATTATTTAGAGTTGTAAAATCAAGAAAATTCAGTCCTCCATTTTCATAGGAGTTCATTAAGACAGATTTTCTTAGATAATGTATAAGATTTTTCCATATGAAATTATATAAAATTTGGTCTATTGATTTGAGTGTCTGATTGCCCACATACAGGGATAGTGCAGCATAAGTGAGTCGAGAAATCCCCTCTGCCTTAGATAATAATATTCTACCTTTCAAACTTAAGTCTCTTTGGAGCCATAAATTAAAAAGTTTTTTGGCCTTATCAATTAATGGATTGAAATTCATTAAAGTTCTCTCTGTTTCATTTTTAGAAATAATAATGCCTAAGTATGTTACACTGTTTTTGACTGGAATTTGACAGATGGATCCTAAAGCGCATTTTTTTACTGGGAGAAGCTCACATTTCTTAATATTAAGATGAAGCCCTGAAACATTAGAGAAAGTTTGTAATAGGTTTAAAGCACAAGAAATGTGGCTGCTGTCTCTCAAAAACAGAGTGGTATCATCGGCTAACTGACTTATCAAAATTTCTTTGCCAAAAACTGAAATGCCTTTTAATTGGTTCATAGTTATGTAGTCGGCGAGGGTTTGGGTAGCTAACAGGAACAGATATGGCGACATAGGACAGCCCTGTCGTATACCTCTGTTAATGCTGAAACGAGGAGAAGTACCACATTTTAATTTTACTGAACAGTTGGCGTTGTTGTATAATAATTTTATTGTATTGCAGAAGAAGGGTCCAAAACCAAATTTATGAAGGCAGCTGAAGATAAAATCATGACTAACAGAATCAAAGGCCTTGTAGAAGTCTAAGAAGAGGATAAAACTTTCATCAGGTATTAAATGAGAATAATCTAAGATATCAAGAACAAGCCTAATATTATTTGAGATGTGTCTATTTTGCATGAACCCAGACTGTGTCTCTGCTATGATAGAGTCCAATACAGATTTTAATCGTCGAGCAAAAACTGAGGCAAAGATTTTGTAATCATTATTCAGTAGACAAATAGGACGCCAATTATCAATGTTAAGAATGTCTTTTTTAGGTTTTGGTATCAAGGTGATTACCCCTTGGTTTAATGTCGGAGGAAGTGTGCCCTGGTCGAGACTTTCTGAAAATACTTTTGATAAAAAGGGAGCAATTTGGTCACTAAATTGTTTATAGAACTCCCCTGTTAATCCATCTGAGCCGGGCGATTTATTGTTTTTCAATTTGCTTATTGAGGTGATTATTTCATTAACAGAAACAGGGGAGTCACAAATATCACGGTCAGAAGGTTGAATTGGTTGAGAATCAATATTATTTAGAAACAAATCAGGTCTTCCAGACATCTCATTGGGAGCATATAGCTTGCTGTAAAATGTACTAACAAATTTAGCGATTTTGAGGGGGTCTGAAGTTACTTGGCCATCAATGTTTAATTGCTGTAACGTGTTTGATTTGGCACGATGCTTTTCTAATTGAAAGAAATAGGAAGAATTATTTTCACCCTCTTCTAACCATTTTAATCGAGATCTTACAAAGGCACCTTCAGCTCGATGTTTATAAAGGTCATCTAATTTATTCTGCAAAGAAGCTAAACTAATTTTATCTTCCTCTGTGAGATCTGCTGGATTTATTGTGGCTAATGTCACAATGTCACGGATAATTTTATCCTCTTCTGCCCTCTTGTGTTTATTTAAGTCAAAACAAAATTTTCTTAGATATTTTGCTATTTCATATTTTAAAAATTCCCAGTTTTTGTTGTAACAATTCTCAATTTTAGCTTTATTAAAGTAGTAAGATACAGTTTCGTAAGTCTTACGTTGCACAGTATCAAGTCTGAGTAAAGAATTGTTCAGGATCCAGTAGGCTTTCTTGTTTTGGGAGTTACTTTCAGATAATGTAATAGTAATGTGGATTGCTTTATGGTCAGTGAGGGGAGAAGGGAGGATATCAATATTAACATCTTCTGTGGTTAGACAATCAGACACCAGCCAGTAGTCGAGTCGAGACTGCTTTGAGCCACTATTATTGCTCCATGTAAAGACCGACTCTGTTTGGAATTTCTCTCTCCAGAAGTCTTTAAGGCTAAATCGTCGCATAAACTGAACTAAAGGATTATTGCTACTATTGGTCTGTGGTGGCCATCTATCTAATTCATTATTCAATACCATATTAAAATCTCCTCCTATTATTAATATTGCATTAGGGAACTGATTTAATACATCAATTATATGATTTTCTAAAGTAGATAGGAGTTGATAGTTTTCACGTTTTGAATTATATCCATAAATATTAATAATAATAAAGGTTTTATTTTGATAAGCCAATACCATGAATACAAAGTGTCCCTGGTTGTCAAATTTGTGTGAAAGGATATCACCTTCAAATTTGTGTTTTACTGTAAGAGTACCAGCTGAATGCTGGGTTCCGTGTGAAGGAAATACATTATCACCCCATTGAGATGTCCAAAAATTAGTGTCAAGAGAAGTGGAATGGGATTCTTGAAAAAAGAAAAAGTCTGTATTCAATTTTTTGGCAAATAGAAATAATGCCTTACGTTTTGTGGCATTTTTTAACCCCCTGGCATTCAAAGAAGCTAAACATAAGGACATGAAAAAAGAAAGAACAAAGAACAAAAACCTGAGTAGATAAGTGCTTGCGCTGTGTTGCTTCAATCCATGCGCCAATATAATTAATAAAATGGAAAAAACTAAAACATAAAATGAGTCGGTTTAATGCCAACTTAGGTTTCAAGTATAAAACATGTTCAAAATGAACTTTTTGCTGCCTGCCATATTGGATATAAGCTTATTGTAACAATATAGAACAAAAAACTCGGACCACAATACAAATACCTGAACAATAAATGGTCAATCTTCTGCAAAAGTGCATATTGTATACGTTTGTTTAAATCAGTTCCCAGGAAGGCTGACTTCTTTGCCGCTGATGTAAGCGCGGGGACCCACGTAGTAGGCGATTTTCCCCTCTCGTCTGGCCGCCTGGATCACCGGCTACAACGCTGCTCTTCTCTCGCGGTCCGCTGGACACAGATCTTCCGTGAAGTAAAGATGGCGCTCCTTCAGGAAAGAGTTGTTTTTCGCGGCTTTCCACACTGCATCTCGGTAAGTTCTGGACGAGAACCGTAGAATGATTCCTCTCGGTTTGTTCTCATTCTCCCTCATTTTCCCTAAGCGGTGTACTATATCAATCACGTCTGGAAGCTTTTGTTTACCCTCAGGGAAAATACTCTGGCAAATTCGGATGGTTTCTTTCTTTACCTCTTCTTTAATCACAGTCTCTGGTACCCCGTAAAGTTTCAGATTCCAGCGTCTGGAGTAGCGTTCAGATTCAACAAGTCGTTCTTGTAGCTGGAGGATAGTGGTGCCATCTTTGCGTGTGTTACTTTCAATCACATCAACTCTTTGTTTTACGTCTTTAATTTGATCAAAGGCAAAGTCAACGGACTTCTTAAGACCCTCAATACTGACGGTGTTAGCATTGATCAGTTTTTCCAAGTCATCAAAACGGGTGTTAATCAGATTTGATAGTATACCAATCACATCTTGGTCACCGCCATAGCCTCTTTTTCCGTCATCTCCAGGAGTTGCTAGCAGTGCTTTTTTAGGAGCTGGTTCTTTGCAAGGGGTCCCTTCGACTGAAAGAGGCAGAGGTGGGAATTATTCTTCTCCGAGGATCATGTCTTTGTCGTCGGGTATTTTGACATAATCATGTTCCGCGCTGGTTGTGGTGGTGCAGTTGGTAGTGTCATCCATAACAGTAGTAGTAGCCAGTTTTTTTTTTCTCTTTAGAGGTTATTTTTCTATCCCTCGAAAACATTGGATCGTCAGAGAGTGTTCCGGCAGTTGATGAGCAGTAAAGAACTAAGTGTGGCGTGCAATAAAGTGTTTTTCCCCAAAAATATGCAAGTTTGGCGCAACCGGTTGAAAAGGAGCGTCCGCTCAAGCCGCCATCTTGGCCCCTCCCAAGCTGCTACGAGTTGACGCAGCAGGTTGACGCGACGTGACGTGATGTGAGTGACAGAACAGTTGTCCAATCACACTACACTAAATAAACAGAGACTGTGATATCATTGGTCTGGGCGCTAAAGTTTGTGCCCTCAGTCCAAAGTGAAATGCGCCAATCAAAATCATTTTAAAATAGTAATAATAACGGCCTGTGCTGGGGGGGTGGGGCACCAGTGGCCGCTAGGGGGGGCACGGCCGTCAAATGCCCCACCTTGCCTCCAACAACGCCTGTCACGGCCACAGGCATTGGCGTAGAGAGCTCAAATTCAAATCACAATTGCATATTTCAGGCCTGAATGTAATGAAATATGAAATCTAATAAAAGCGAACTCTATAGTGCCCCCTAGCATAGACATGAAATGTCTATGAAATTCGGAGATTAAATTCTATGCATGATTACAAGCAAAAAAGTCTATTACGGACATGAGGCATTTTCACGGTTGGCCAGCAGGGGCGCAAGGACTCCCCCCAAAAAAGTAAAAAAATAATTGCGCCCATAGGCTTAGTCCGATCATGCTGAAATTTCAATCATTGAGTGCATTTACATGCACATCAGTGTCCCGGTTATGATCGAGTTTTTTGAGTATCCCGGTTTCTTCATGGTGCATGTATATGCAGTACCGGTTTCAGTATCCCAATTATGGCAGTATTCCGGATATTAGAAACCGGGATACTGTGGCATTACATGCACATTTAATTCGCACAGAATCTCTGCACCCCTTATTGCTCCTCTCCCCGCTCTCCGTTTCGCTCTTCTCCCTGCCCCTCACTTCTTTTCTGCGCATGGAATCTCCGCGCACCGCTCCCCTCTCCTCTCTCCTTTCCCCGTTCCATTCTTCTCCCTGCTCTTCACTTGTTCTCCGTGCACGGAATCTCCGCGCACTGCTCCCCTCTCCTCTCTCCGCTCCCTGTTCCGTTCTTCTCCCTGCTCCTCACTTTTCCGCGCACAAACTCTCCACGCACCCCCCCCCCCCCCCCGCTCCTCACTTCTCCACCTTGCCTAACCAACACTGTAGTCAGTTGTTTACAAGTCATGTGCAGTGATGAGTACTTTCTGGCGTAAGGGGGAGGCGGGAGGAAGCATTTCTAGGTAGGGAGCTGTGGGGGAGGGGAGTGGTTTCACGCATGCGCAACATTTGAAAAAGGACAAACAGTCGCTGGATTTCTCGTTCCTTGGAAAATCCCCTATACAACCTTTAAGTTTAGTTTCTGTAAAACATAAAGAAATGTGATCAAAGCTGAATTATCAAACGGGCTGATGTGGCTCTACAGTGGTTCTGGTTTATATGTTGTAAAGTTGAGTTTATTTATGCAGAAGATTTTAATGAAGAATCTGTTGGGTTTGATGTCTGCAGTGGATTGTGGGATATCTCATAGCTCCTTACCGCTGGTTAAACCTCCCGAGCTTCCTATGCTAAAGGAGCTCATGGTTTGTATTTTTCTTGGTTTATGAAATTGATTTAAGTTAATTTTTGCGCTTGTGCATTTGTAAGATTATGTCAAGAAACCGGGTTACTCCATTTGATCATGTATACCGGGATATGAGTATACCAGTATGACTGGTTTCTCAGTGCGCATGTAGTATACGCATTAACCCGAATACTGACATAAGCGGGATATGGCTAATAACCGGGATACTGATGTGCATGTATACGCACTCACCAATACCTAATCATGGTCTGAATATAATACACTGTAAAACATATGAAAAGTGAACTCTATAGTGCCCCCTACCATAGACATGAAATGTCAACATTATCAGATTTGGACCAAATTCGGGGATTAAATTCTATGCATGGTTATGAGCAAGAAATATTATAAATATTATGGACTATGGATTATTAAATATTATGGACATGGGGCATTTTTCACGGTTGGCCAACAGGGGTGCAAAGAATCCCCTAAAAGTATTGTAAAAATTATTATACCCACATGTTTAGTCCAATCATGCTGAAATTTCTATCAGTTATACACTGCATGACCCTGATTCCATTGATATTTCAAACACAATTATCAGTGCTACAGCACCACCTACAGGAATGCACAAAATTTACTACGAGGAGAAACAAAATTTATTTCACGTTCATTCGTGAAACTTTGCAGAACATCCTGATCATAAAAGTTGATGAGACCTATGCCCTACTTTTTACAATTTTCCCTCTAGAATCATTCACATTTAAGAATTTTAAAGGTGCACTATGTAAGTTTTCTGGTGGAGGGTGTGTTTTTATGCACTATCTTAGTCTGACAGTGCTCTTGTTCATAAAAGTCACGTAACCTGTGGCCTAGTGTCTATAGGTTGCCTCTAGAATCTTTCACATTATCCAATATTAAAGGTACACTATGTAATTTTTCTGGTGGATGAACTGTTGGACTGAGCGGCTGTGAGGAAGAAAGGATGACGTGCCAGGGCGTTCGCAAGTTCTCGGAGGTTGCATGGGATGGGGTGTGCGCACCGGGGCGAGGGCCATCATCGCTGCGAGGAGCTTTAATTTTACATTGAGAATCTGGTGTGTTTTCAAAGTGCTGTAATTAGTTTTTTTTAGTTTTTTTTTAGCAGTGTATTTACATGGAATCATAATAAAAGAAGAGTTAAAGCTATACACAAATCATACAAGCAAATAAAAATGTGGATGTATTGTTCAGTGTTCATAACAGATGATTCAGATCAGAACAGATGATCGTGTTATTTATGCATTCTACATGTTTTTTTTTTTTCTCAGTGAATGCTCCTCTTTGTGCTTGGCTCTTTTTCAGGGTACTGAAGATGGGCACGCTGGGCTGGTACCATGATAATGTCCGTAACCGTTTCAAGCGATTTGGAAGTGCCAAAGTCATGAGATCTCTGTACAAAAGGCTGAATGGAGATGGTAAGTGTCTTCTTGTTTACTTGGACCAGTTATTGTGCATGACCCCATCTGGCCAGCTGTAAATCAAGTAGATCTAATATGAGGCGTATCTTCTCAGGCCGGGATGATGACACACAAAGCATGCCTGATTTCCGCTCAAGTGAGTCACAAATAGCTCTATCCAGACTGTTCTCATAAGAATCTAGAATCTTACATAGAGTTCCTTTAAATGCCAGATTTGTACAATTTAATTGATGAGGAGTATGCAGACACAGAGGCTCAGAGATACAAAGCGGTGAGTGTCTCGTGCTTAACCTTTCTCTTTTTCACAACTTTCAAAAAGATGTTCAGAGTTATCTATGTCTCATGTTCCTGTGTGCCCAGATGAGGAAGAATAAACGTTTGCTTTCTGTTCATCCTATGGACTTTGACTCAGAGGAGTACTTCTCCTATTCACGCCGCCCCTCAGTTCAGGTAGGGCACTTACGCCTATGCATGCTTACTGTGATACAGCTTTGGCTTTTGATAATGGTAAAGGGTGACATTTCCCAGTCATTTTATTATAAGTTTCATTATAGTACCCGTGCTTCTGTCATCTTCCTGAAGCATACAGGGAGCCAGTGCAGTGATTTTAAAACTGGTGTAATATGGTCCCACTCCCTGGTCTTAGCAAGGACATGTGCTGCTGAATTTTGTAATAACTGTAAACCTGAAATATTATTTTTGGGAAGACTGGAGAGCAGGGCATTAGAGTAGTTGATTTGACTAGTGATTAAAAAAAACAAAACATGCATCAGTTTCTCCCTGTTGGCCCAAGAAAGAATGGAGTGAACTCTACCTGTCTAGGTGATAAAAAAAACTATTTTGTGATGTTCTTAATACTGTATGTGAGATAAAAGTTAGCTCAGAGTCAAAAATGGCACCAGGTTTAAAAGACTGCTTGTAGTTTGGTTAAAATTTCTCACTCTGGGCCTCATGAACGATGATTAAAACCTCACTTCTGTCCTGGTTAACCTGGAGAAAGTTTGCTACTATCCAGCATTTGATATCTAGAATGCATTTTGCAAAATGCATTTGTGTGCTCTGAAAATGAGTGACTCCCCATTAATGAAATAACGGTGTCTTTGCAGCTAATGCAGGAGGATCGCAGTTACATGGACTATGACGTTTATGGGCACCGCACACATCGGCGGAAGAGTCTGGATCGGCACAACATGAGAGCAGGTTTGTGCCAGATGAGGGGCAGGAGACGTGAGTGACTCAGGGAGTGAACCTCTTCTCTCTGCTTTTAGATGATTATGGTGACAACCGCATGGTTCGCACTCGTTCTCTGTCCAAGATTTCTGCTGTGGCACGGCAGCAGTATGTGGACACATCGGATGAAGAGGACCAGCGCTTCCCAGTTCACGGAGTGTACCGCCGTAGGAACAGTCGTGGCTTCCAGGAACAAGCCCCACCTGTAAGATCCATAGGAGGTCCATAAGAGGTTTACCTTATAGGTTCAGTGTATAAAGGATGCAGTGATGATCAAAAGAGGCAGAGACAGATATAAATTTTATAAATAAATTATTTATTAACCGCCAGTTTAAGAAATTATATCATTTATTGTTATTTGGTCTATAAATACCGATCTAGCTAAAAGGACATCTTAAATCACCAGTTTAGGAAAAATAGGTCATTGATTATTTATTCTATAGATCATAAGATGGCTAAAAGGGTTATCTTTCCCAAAGAGAGAAAGCTAAAATGTTAAAATACTCAGGGCTAGCAGGCAGCGGACGCACGTGGCAGAGGCCCAAGCTTAGGAGATCGAGCACACACACACACACGCACACACACACGCACACACACACAAACACACACACACAATTGACTAGGACAACTAAAACATGCAAATATGTGAAGGAAAGTGCAAAAAATACCACAGCACACGAGGAGTGATACAGTGAAGAGAGAGACCCGACCACCAACCATCCACCAGACGGGCGCCCACGTCCAACCAGCCCTAGTGCAAAGAAAACAAAAGATACAACCAAAAAGATACAAATGAGGGTAACAAACAAATAAACATGAACCCAATATACACAAATTATATCCAAACCTAACTAACGCAAAAGATCCAAATAAAACAGCAGCCAGCAGCCTCTACAAAACACAAAACATTAAAAACCCACAGAACGAAATGAACGAATGAACGAGAATGAAAAGTAATCAAAACAAACTTAAATTACCTAACAGAAAGGTAAAATGAATATGTTAAAAAGGTGCCCTCCAAGGCAGACACATCATTTGACCAGCTGCAGCGTCTACAACAAACAACAAACAAACAAACAAACAGGAACCCAATTAACGAACCAGTAAAGAAACATTTGGTAAAAGAGGGAACATACCAAGTTTATAGCATAATGCTGAGAAAAACCGGAGAGCAGGTAGACTGGAGCAAAGAGCAGCCTACCACTAACGTGAGCTACGGGGCTTAAATGCCCAGCGGCAACCCGGAAGTGTAGGGCGCCAGCAGTCACGTGATACGGTGCCCCACAGGGGGGCAACCGCAAATCGGTCACACAATATACATTTAGAAGAGTTGTGCAAACATCCAAGATAACCATTCATATTCTTGTGTCATGATTTATGCATTAATTCTTGAAACAATTAAGAAGTTGAAACAGGAGAATGTTTCAACGAGCCAGCTCCTAGCTCCTAACACATATAGGCCGGGAGCCAGGTCCACCCCTCAGGATGTTTTTTGCTACCTTTTTTTCAGTATTATTTCCTGTTATATTATATCTTGGGCCATAACGAGTTGATAGGGACCAACCCCAACTTGGCCCCGTTTGGTCTCAGGGCCCAAAAAACACACTTTTTAAGAAAAGCTATTTGCGAAATTATGTAACTGTAAATATTAAGGTATTGAAACCGCATACATGGTCAAATAACCCTAAAATTTGGCATGGTGTATCCTGACACATGGGGGAAACTAGCAGAAAAATATTTTGGGGCTTGTTGCCTTTCTACTGTCAAATATCACTCTCAACATATCCTAAAAGACTAAAAAATGTCTGTCCGCCTGACAAATTGTCATCAAAAGTGATCATTTTCAAGCATTTTATTGCATATATCACTGCCTCAAATGTACATAACAAACTTCCCATGTTCATAAGCTTCAATTTAAGCCCAAGACGACCTTTGTATCTAGAGGGAAACACCTGCTATGACCAAAGTTCTTCACTGTACCTCAAATCGGCAGAAGGCAGAACTTTCAGGCTTTACCATTACTTATGGGATCAAGCAGGATTTTTTTAATAGAAACAATATTTGAAAAGAGTTGACTTAAGTACTGCTGTACTATATGAAGTGAATTACATTAAAAGTGAATAATATTAATTACATTAATAGTGAATAATATTAAAACTCAAGGTCAGAGTGCAAGATAAAACTATGGTAACCAGGTTACACATACAAACACACACAACCAACCAACATCCTGACCCTTCATGCAACATCCCATCAAAAGTTATTTTCCAAAGACAATTGTGAGAGAAGCTGATAATTTTTTCTGGTTATAAGAAGAGATTGAGTCTATTGGGAGATTGGTGTCCTTTTCTAGGCGTCCACGACTCCTAGCCTGAACATTAACTATTGTCAGATTGTGAGATAACAACCAACCAAAGTAGATGTGGGAGACAAAGTATGGTGTGTGTGCATGTGTGTGTGTGTGTGCATGCACATGTCTGTGCATGTGTGTGCGTACACATGTCTGTGTGTGTGTGTGCTTGCACATGTCTGTGTATGTGTGTGCGTGCACATGTCTGTGCCTGTTTTCATCAATAAGATCAGTTAAGTGTCTGTTTGAGGCTAAACTTCAATGAAATTGGAAACATTGAGTCTCAGTTCATGTATATTTACACATTGAATACTGCACATTATTTCATTGTTGTAATGAATAAATACACTGATTTTCAGATGGGTGTAATGCAACAATATACTATTGAAAGCAGACAACATGCCAAAGAAACGACAAAATGATGAACTGGACAGCTGGTCAGAGTTCTTCAAAGCAGAAACCTCCACCTCAGCATCTCTGCAAAACTACAGCCTACATGGTTACAAGGGACAGTAAATGACAAGTTCATACTTTTGTCTTCTAAGACTGATCCACTGAGTGCATTTACTGCGATCCATAATATAAAAAAGAAACTTCGCACACAAACATTTGATTGTGCTGGTTAGCAAGATGTTGTTGAATCAGTTACTGATGAATTGTCTTTGGATTGTGACTACCATAAAAGCTGCCAACACATGTTTTTTCCAAAATGCTAACAATGCTTTAAGCAAGTGAAGAAAATTTCTCAATGAGATAGAAACATGAGCTTGTGGATTCTTTAGTTTTGTTCAGGAGTTACTGCATATTCTGCAGTAATAGTGCAGTGAAGTAAGTGTCCGGGAAGAGATATATATAGCTTCCAATCAAGTGTATACAAAAATTTTGAGAAAAAAGCTCTGGAACTCAGTGATGAAGACCTGCTGTGAACAGGAGGAGTTGATCTTTTTGCCAATGAGGCAAGTTTCATGAATGTTGTCACAAACAGTACATGGTAACACAAGCACCCAGTCTGACCATTTTTTGTCTGAGGTTATGACTAGTGATGTCAGCAACAGTCACTTCTCTGAATTCTGTGAAAGCTGTGAGATGAGCAAGTTTAACAACCTGACCCTTTTCCATAACTTCAGTTTCTATCTGGTCATGCACCCAACTAAAAGCTTTACTGATCAGTGCCTTCTTTGTAGCTGTTTCAGACTCTGCAGCTGAAGTGTCAAACTCACATTTCTGTCTCATGGAGACATTCTCTGCTTGACACATATTATTATTATTATTATTATTATTATTATTATTATTATTATTATTATTATTATTAATAAAGGTGGTTTTAAAGAGGTCTTGTTCACGAGTGAGGTGAGGATAGAGCATGAGATTGACAGGCGGATCGGTGCAGCGTCTGCAGTGATGCGGTCACTGTATCGGACCGTTGTGGTGAAGCGGGAGCTGAGCCGAAAGGCGAAGCTCTCGATTTACTGGTCAGTCTTCGTTCCTACTCTCACCTATGGTCATGAGCTCTGGGTAGTGACCGAAAAGACGAGATTGCGGATACAAGCGCTTGAAATTAGTTTCCTCCGCAGGGTGGCTGGGTGCTCCCTTAGAGATAGGGTGAGGAGCTCAGTCACACGGGAGGAGCTCAGAGTAGAGCTGCTGCTCCTCCACGTCGAGAGGAGCCAGTTGAGGTGGCTCGGGCATCTGTTCTAGATGCCTCCTGGGCGTCTCCCTCGGGAGGTGTTCTGGGCATGTCCCACCGGGAGGAGGCCCCGAGGAAGACCCAGGACACGCTGGAGGGACTATGTCTCTCGGCTGGCCTGGGAACGCCTCGGGGTCCCCCTGGAGGAGCCGGAGGACGTGTCTGGGGTGAGGGAAGTCTGGGAGTCCCTGCTTAGGCTGCTGCCCCCACGACCCGGCCCCGGTTAAGCGGACGAAAATGGATGGATGGATGGGTTTTAAAGAGATGTTTTTTAGGGCTTTTTTTTTTAAACATGGGGAGTGTGGACGAGTCTCTGATGTGTTTGGGGAGGGAGTTCCAGAGGGTGGGGACAGCAGTGGAGAAGGCCCTGTCCCCACAGGTCTTATGTTTCGTCCTGCTAGGGGGACACAAGAGGTTGGCGTCAGCTGATAAGAGGACATGGGTCGGGGTGTGGTGGTGGAGGAGCTCAGAGAAGCAGGTGGAGGCCAGATTATGGAGGGACTTGTACACAGTGGTGAGGAGTTAGAATTGGATGCTCTGAGGGATGGGGATCTGTTTTGTCGCAGCTGAGTTGGAGGAAGTTTGACTTTATTTTGGAGATGCAGTTTGTGAGGGTGGAATGTGTGGCTGGGGTTATGGATTTGGTGAACAGGCAGAGTCCATGTCATCTGCAAAGCAATGGAACTGGAGGCTGTGGGGAAGGATTATATGACCAAGGTTTAGGATGAAGAGAAAGGGTCTCCAACCTTTTTTCACTGGTAAGCCTTTACAAAACAAAAATGCCAAAGAGCTACTTATTTTAACAGTTGCAAGAAATGTAGTAAATATAAGAGTCACAGCCTTAGATTAGGGACAGTTAGATAGATAACATATAAACCATTATTCATTTATTAGTGCACAAAACTGGCCATTAATATCGTAGATTTACAATGGTAATTAATCAAATTGTACTTATTCAGCACAATACATATAATTCAACAATACCTTGGTGAGCTATTTGAAATGGGGTGGAGAACTACTGGTAGCTCCTGAGCTACAGGTTGGAGACCCCTGATGTAGAGTATGAAGAGTAGGGGGCCGAGAATTTGAACCAACCAATTGCTTAAAGCACGGTTAGCATTTTGGAAGAACAGTAAATGCACTCAGTGGATCAGTCTTAGAAGACAAAAGTATGAACCTATCATGTACTGTCCCTGAACAAAACTAAAGAATCCACAAGCTCATGTTTCTGTCTCATTGAGAAATTTTCTTCACTTGCTTAAAGCATTGTTAGCATTTTGGAAAAAACATGTGTTGGCAGCTTTTATGGTAGCCACAATCCAAAGACAATTCATCAGTAACTGATTCAACAACATCTTGCTAACCAGCACAATCAAATGTTTGTGTGCGAAGTTTCTTTTTTATATCATGGATCGCAGTAAATGCACTCAGTGGATCAGTCTTAGAAGACAAAAGTATGAACTTGTCATTTACTGTCCCTTGTAACCATGTAGGCTGTAGGTTTGCAGAGATGCTGAGGTGGAGGTTTCTGCTTTGAAGAACTCTGACCAGCTGTCCAGTTCATCATTTCATCGTTTCTTTGGCATGTTGTCTGCTTTCAGTAGTATATTGTTGCATTACACCATCTGAAAATCAGTGTATTTATTCATTACAACAATGAAATAATGTGCAGTATTCAATGTGTAAATATACATGAACTGAGACCCAATGTTTCCAATTTCATTGAAGTTTAGCCTCAAACAGACACTTAACTGATCTTATTGATGAAATCAGGCACAGACATGTGCACGCACACACACACACACACAGACATGTGCACGCACACACACGCACAGACATGTGCACGCACACACATGCACAGACATGTGTATGCACACACACACAGACATGTGCACGCACACACACGCACAGACATGTGCACGCACACACACACACACACACCATACTTTGTCTCCCACATCTACTTTGGTTGGTTGTTATCTCACAATCTGACAATAGTTAATGTTCAGTCTAGGAGTCGTGGACGCCTAGAAAAGGACACCAATCTCCCAATAGACTCAATCTCTTCTTATAACCAGAAAAAATTATCAGCTTCTCTCACAATTGTCTTTGGAAAATAACTTTTGATGGGATGTTGCATGAAGGGTCAGGATGTTGGTTGGTTGTGTGTGTTTGTATGTGTAACCTGGTTACCATAGTTTTATCTTGCACTCTGACCTTGAGTTTTAATATTATTCACTATTAATGTAATTAATATTATTCACTTTTAATGTAATTCACTTCATATAGTACAGCAGTACTTAAGTCAACTCTTTTCAAATATTGTTTCTATTAAAAAAATCCTGCTTGATCCCATAAGTAATGGTAAAGCCTGAAAGTTCTGCCTCCTGCCGATTTGAGGTACAGTGAAGAACTTTGGTCATAGCAGGTGTTTCCCTCTAGATACAAAGGTCATCTTGGGCTTAAATTGAAGTTTATGAACATGGGAAGTTTTTTATGTACATTTGAGGCAGTGATATATGCAATAAAATGCTTGAAAATGATCACTTTTGATGACAATTTGTCAGGCGGACAGACATTTTTTAGTCTTTTAGGATATGTTGAGGGTGATATTTGACAGTAGAAAGGGAACAAGCCCCAAAATATTTTTCTGCTAGTTTCCCCCATGTGTCAGGATACACCATGCCAAATTTTAGGGTTATTTGACCATGTATGCGGTTTCAGTACCTTAATATTTACAGTTACATAATTTCGCAAATAGCTTTTCTTAAAAAGTGTGTTTTTTGGGCCCTGAGACCAAACGGGGCCGAGTTGGGGTTGGTCCCTATCAACTCGTTATGGCCAAGATATAATATAACAGGAATTAATAGTGAAAAAAAGGTAACAAAAAACATCCTGAGGGGTGGACCTGGCTCCCGGCCTAATAGGGCCGTATCTTGCCCCCAGTTTTAGCACTAAGCGCAAGTGGGCATGTACAGGTTGGGCTGTACTTCTCTGCTGGAGGTTGGGGTGGGACAGTACAAGTACATATATGGTGACGGCATCTGAACCAATCTGTGACCACTGTGGCATTTAAAAGCACTGCCCATGTGGGTAAAGTCTGTAATCTTTGCCTCATTATCAGGCAGCACAGAGGGGATTGAGGAAAAGTTATATGTGACAATAAACCAGCTCCGGACCCTCACGATGCAAGAACATACCAGCAGAGGTGCAGGGAATAGAGAATTTTGTGCCATGTGCCATTTTTGGGCCATGACAGAACAGACTGGATTTGTGTTCCAAATACTCCACGAGCATGTGCGCTCCTCTCATGCACGTGCACCACTGTAAGCCCATGCACGCGCGCCCATGAACCTTTTTATAGTTTCCTCTGCGTTAGTTTAAGGCCAGTGTCTGCCTCATGCTCCCATCCCACAGCAGACCCACTGCTTTCTCACTCCCGCTCCCGTCTGTCCCACAGTCCACTCCCACAGACTCACCTGAGGTACAAGTGTCCACCTCTGCTCCCGCTGACCGCTCACATTCTCATCTCTCGGGTCTACTGCATTTGGTCCCACACTGGTGGATGTCTCGCGGATTATGGAATACGTTTATTGTTTTATAAATGTTTCTGATGTTACCGCTTTACGCGCAGACAAGACGTGCGTCTGCTCCGCTGTCACAGCCCTGAGCTGTCAGTGAATGCATGCGCAGAGTCCGGTCGTGAGAATGTAAGGAAATCTGACATGGCGGCATTAGAACAGCAGATAGAGTAAGAAAACAGACTTTAAGACGTCGCTGTAAACGGCCACATGTGAATGAGCAGTTCTTGCACACATCCAGATCAAACCAAACTCAAGATCAGAGCTGAGCCGATACAGGGAGCGGGCGAGGGGCTATGCTCTGCTGTGGGAGGGCATCCGGACGACTCCTGCACAGCACACGAAGATGTTATGAATGTTAAGCATTTATCATCCTCATATATTTCCAAATATAAGAAGCCTTGAGCATGTTACATGTTGCTTTTCAGCGGACTCGTTTGATATTTATTTTTACGATTCAAGCAATTCACTAAACGCGCCACACCACTCTCTCAGTCTGCTCCACTCCATCTGAGATTCAGGCACTGCACACCTCCTGTTTAGAATTCCATGCCTCGCACTTGCGCTAGCGCTAAGACTAGGGACAAGACACAGCAGCTGTTCTTCCTGACCTCCATAACCACGTAGACCCCAGACCAAAGGAATGTCAGCCCCCTTTATGCTCTTCATGTATGATAATTCTGTTCTGTTGTTATTTTCTCAGAATTAGTCATGTACCAAATGTTTAGAATGTTTATTTAGTTTCTTTTTAAATATAAGAATAAACGTAATAGGACAGCCAAAACATGAAATAATGCACAGATTCTGGTTTATCCAAATAACAGACAAAAAAAACCTACAAAACAAAATTTTATGAGTAGTATAAATGTCTGAAACTTTTTATTAGTCCAGTGAGGTTCATTTGGTTTTCCAGTAATTTATTTTGAATACCTTATTTATTGAAAGCCTTACATAAAAAACTTGATTTAACCCTTCCAGACCTAAGGGCAATTTTAGTACATTTATCCTTATAAAAGAATGAGAACTTTGCACATCATTTACTAGAGACGGGTGCATCGGAGGAGGGGGAGCAGCCCTAGAACATAGAGAAAGATCCTGCACACCATCTTACTTGCAAATTGTGAGATTTATTAGGACAAACCGTGGAACATTTCGGCACTAGGCCTTTGTCAGGCAAACAGAATGAGAGCTCAGGTGGCCATCTTAAATAGGGTGTAGCAAGCACCAAAGGGTAACAGGTCATAAAGAAACAGTGCACTCAAACAACCATAATTCAAAAAACAAATACAGTCAACATAGAGTGTAATGATAATAATAATGAAATATTAATCATTAGTAGAAAAATCATTGAATAATAATAGAAAAATTAAAGCCGCTCGCGGTGATAGTGGCCCTCGCTCCGGTGCGCCCTCCCCTCCCACGTGACCGCCAAAGACTTGCGACCTCCCCGATACAACATGCCCTCTTCCCAACAGCTGGCCAGACCAACAGCTCATCCATTACAAAAATTACATAATGCACCTTTAATTTTTCTGAGGAGTTATTACGTCCCTGCTGGCCAACTGTGAAAAATGGCCAATATCTGTAATATGTTTTTTCTGCTCACAATCATGGGTAGAATTTAATCCCTGAATTTGGTACAAGTCCAAAATTGTTGATGTTAATGTCTATGGTAGGGGGCACTATAGTGCTCACTTTCCATATGCTTTATAGTATATTATATTCAGGCCATGATCAGGCATTAGTGATTCAAATTTCAGCACAAGCATGTGTGTGTAATCATTTAACATCGTTCAACTATTTTTTGGGGGAGTCTTTGCGCCCCTGCTGGCCAACCGTGAAAAATGCATCACGAGTGAGTTCTTTATGGAGAACCTGGAAGAGAAGGCTATAAGCACAGCACCAACAAAATGTGGGCTCACTATGTGGAAAAGGACAACATGCTGGAAAAAATCAAAAAGGGACACACACAGGAACCACTTAAACCACCTAAACTCACCAGGCAGCACAGCAAATATCCAATTTACACACAAAGAAGAAGCAAATAAATGCAGTCAACTTTCTGAACATGAATATTACACACAGGGATGATGGCAGCATCAAAATAAAAATACACAGAAAATGAACTCACACTGACCAATACCTTTCATGGATATCAAAACATTACATAGCCCACAAAGTCTATGTTGTAAGAACATTATTTAACAGATTCAATATTATAACAGAAGAACAAGACAAGCACTCTTGCTTGTCTTGTTCTTCTGTTATAATGTTGAAACAGAACACATGTTAAAATGTTGAAAACAGACACATCCATAACACTATAAAGAAGTGCCAATACCCAAAGTGGGCACTAAACCAAGGAAAATGACAAGTCCAGGAAAAGGAAAAACAAAGATATATATATGAAGAGAGAGAAAGAGAGAGAAAGAGAGAGAGAAGAGAGAGAAAGAGAGAGAGAGAGAGAGAGAGAGAGAGAGAGAGAGAGAAGAGAGAGAAGAGAGAGAGAGAGAGAGAGAGAGAGAAGAGAGAGAGAGAGAAGAGAGAGAGAGAGAGAGAGAGAGAGAGAGAGAGAGAGAGAGAGAGAGAGAGAGAGAGAGAGAGAAAGAGAGAGAGAGAGAGAGTCTCAGATCATAATGTCTTTATGGGCTGTTTTGTTGCAGATAACTGAACTCAACAAGCGCATGTATGCCATTGAGAATCTGCTGACTCGCCTGGAGGAGAAGATAGGCCCTGATGACCAGGTAGGACCAAGATGACTAAAATAATACAGGGATGCTACACACAAGTGTACAAGTGTACCTTGATGAAACAATGTAAAGTTGTTTGTGACTTAAAGGTCTTTTATTAAGCAAGACATGTTAAAATATTGTTACATCATTAAAACATACCCAGAGTTGTTATGTTTCATTCACACTCACCCTTTATTAGTCTGTCTACATCTCAAGTTCAAAATGCCCTGTTACATCTGAAACTTGGCAGTTTTCAAATTAACAGCCAGGGCTGAAATTATCCAAATGATTCTAGTGACGGTGTATTAGAGTATAAAAACACAGTGGAGCACTTCTTGCATTACCACATGGCCTCACAAGGTGTTTTCTGTTTTAGAGAAGAACTCAGCCAAAACATGCAGAGTTTGTGTGTTAAATGTGTGAATGAAACAAAACACAATTCTGGGTATGAAACTACTAGCATAATATGAGTCCCAGATTTCTTGATCTGCTGTTTCTCACTCCATCCATCCATTTTCGTCCGCTTATCCGCTGCCGGGTCGTGGGGATCTCACTGTTTTTGTGTTATGCTAACTGTGCATTCTGTGTAAACTCCTTTATTCTACTGAGAACCTCTTCTGAGGCAGGGTGTGCTTTATCCTGCAGGTAGTCTACTCTGTTCTTCAGTATCTCAATATTGAAATTCCGATCCGATCCTCTCACTAAGAATGTGTGTCAGCATTGTTTGCAAAATCTGCTCTGCATCCTTTCACTGATTGTTTAATCTGTAGGATTTTGGGAATTGTGCCACGCTGTTTACAATCTACTCTGTCCAACACATCCTGGGCATCCACTGTAGTGCTCTGTAGCACTTCCATCTAAGACTGACAAGGCTCTGCTCTTTACAAGAGTCAGGCTGCTGACCTCCATCCAGAGTACTCTAACTCTATTCCGCAGACCTCCACCAGGATGCACCTCCACCCACATGTCCTTCAGAATAGTTAATTTTCTGTTCAAGGTCATTAAAGGTGATGAAACTAATTTCAAATCAGATTTCATTTCATTTGTTTGTGAATGTGCTGCCACAGGCCTTGTGCCTGGTTAACATTAGGCACGTCTGTAATGGTTAAGATTAGGAAAGGGGTATGGACTTGTCTTTAGTGTAAAACAATGTCAACTTTTAAAACACTGTGATAAAAATAGCAGCCAGTCTTTTGGCATGGTCGCTGTTTGTTTACTTTTAGGGACCTGTGGATGGAGGTGAGTCACGTGAGAGTCCTCAGATTTGAGGACAGCAGCCAGACCCTTCGCTCATTTCAGTTTTCGAGATGAGCAGTAAATTTTTTCTCACTGGTCTTTAATCAGACAGAGGAGGAGAAACTGCGCAGGAAGCTGAGTGAATTGGCAGGAAATCTGAGTGACCGGAACCTCTCCTCTGATGAAGAAACCAATTCCAAGAAGACCAGCAACCTCCTTAAAACCAAGGCAGAAACCAGAGCCACAGAGTCCATAGAGCCCCGGGTAGAAGCTGACCCTGCCCTCAGCTCTTCCAGTGATGAGGGTCCCAGCAAAGCCCAGAAGGTATGGTGTCAGTTGATGTTGTAGTTTGCATAAAAGACAATATAATACACATATAATATAAAAACGACATGACAAACTACATTATATGATTAGACAACTTTAACCCATGTTATAGTGTTGTTACTTCTACAAAAACATACCCAGAGTTGTGTTTTGTTTCATTCACATGTGTTTGAGTAATCCAGCTTTATTGGTCTGCCTACACCTCTACAGTTCAAAATGTTCTGTTTCACCTTATGATGTAGTGAGAGTTTCAGTTACCATCTACCTTATACCTTAATATCAGTAGAGATTGACAATTGAAATCATCGAAATGATTATAGTGAAAGTTTACAGTGAAAATTTAAAAACACAGTGAACACTAGAAAGCTTGTAGTGTTTGCTGTGCTGTATATGTGCACCTCGGCCAAAAAGTTACTACACGTTAAACTTCCGCCAAACCAAGGGCTGTAATTGACTGAACCTCAAAGACAACAGCTAATGGAATAGCTAAGGTTTGACACAGAAATCTCACAGATGAGCTTAATGTGATTGTTTATTGTCACATAAAAGAACAAATTATTAATTCAAATTGAATTATTTGGATTCCCACTACATGCATGGGCCCTGGGCTCGTGGTTTGGGTCTGTGTCAGGACATCAGCTCTTAAATGAGCGAGGCCCAATGTAGAACAATAAACCAGCCATAAGGCCTAAGACACACTGCACATAGCGTTCGCCCTATGCAAGAGTAAAAAACACATGTTTTAGACATATATTAGCTTGGAAAACCACAGCTAAAGCAGTACATATGCGCATACCACTGGCTCTGTGTTTCTCAATGGGAAAACCAGCTGAATAGGCATGTATTTACCATCAGCACAGGCTGACAATGGCAAACGCGAAGATTTCTACAGTAAATATGAAACCTTATGAACCAGGGCTTCTTCAAAAGACACATAACTGCCCCAGGAACTTACTCTGCTGATGGTAAATGCACAAAATCAACAACAGATAAATGTTAAAATAAAAAAATAAAAAAGGTTTAGAATAGAGAATAGATTCTATTTTCTGAAATCTACACACAGGACATTGCCACACTGTCTCCATATATAGGCAGTGTGGCTCTCTCCATTAAAAACTATGGCTGTAGACAATGTTTTATTTGCCAAAATACAATGGTAAAAATGGCGCTGATCAAAAACAATGTGCATTTTTTACTTGTATGGTATGTATGTGTTTATTTAAAATATTTAAAATATGACAAACAACACAAACAAATATAAACATGATTTCCCCTTGCTCCATGCATGCTTGCTTAATGGAAGTTCTCTTTCAACATTAATTTCAGTATCTCACATATGAGACAGCTTTCCAAGCTGGTCCCCCAGAAGCCTTATAATGCTACGCCAGACCCTGACTGCTGGAAGACATGGCATATGCTCCACAGGGGACGCGGGACTTCCTCCTCTTACAGCAGGAGGAAGTCACATCTCCACTTTAGTCTTTCAACTCTTTTCACTCCTAGAAGCATTTACCCTCAAACAGTGAGTCTGAGTTCATAGGGAGAGCTAATCATTCTGCCACTAAATGCTTACCTATTGTCGCTTTGCGATTTCTGAGGAAGCAGGTCTGTCCCCAAACAGCTGCTATATTAGTTCCTTCTAAATTTGAACTAAAAATTTTGCTATATTCTCCTCACCATGGAAAAGGAGGCAAGTGCAGGAATAAAATTGCCTGGGCAGACAGTTAGAATCCCCACGGGACCTTCTTGGGACCCTCTTAGCTTCCAAGAGAACCTCCCTAACTCCGATGATGAGCTCATCAGCCTCTCTTCGGAAGAAGCAAGCGTGGAGCAATTCACACTCACCCATCTGCCAGGCAGGACTTGCATCAAGTTTGTTGGAGAGCAGCTGAAAAGCTGGGCATCAGGTCCCACTACGAGGGCAGAAGGTTATCGGCAGCCAAAACCTTAAGCAAAACAACTCCTGTCAGCGTTCCCATGAGTGCCTGAAGGAAGCCACTTGGTCCTGGACCAACCCTCTCACCGCTAAAACTCCAACCCAAGAAGCGGTGGCTTAGATCCCCACTCAGTCGGAGCGGCCCAAGCCACGCCGAGAGCCTGGCACGCAATCGCCCACTAGCCAGGCTGGCCAGCTCCTCAACATGTACATGTGCATACATTTACATACACATGTGCATGTAGGCACTTGCCTGCACAGGAACATACACGCACATCTACATGCATACAAGTACAGACACTCAGGCACACATGAACCCACACTCATCCATGGTTGACTTGGGATGCATTAAAAAGTTGGGTGTGATGCATTAAAAGTATCAGGGAGGTAAGGAGCTTGGAGGTAGACCAGAAAGGGAAGCCAGAACAGAGGCCCTGAGAGGACAGGGGAGCACGAGCCTGGGCACCTGTAGGTGAACCCCCACACTCAACAACAAGGTGACAGCAGAAAGAGCCCGGCCCGCTAGGGACGGAAGGCAGACAAATTCCGTGCTGTGTGTCTAAGTGTATTAAAGTAATATTTTATATAGCTTGTCTATCCCATCCCTGTTTCTTTATAAAATAAAGAGGTGTGTGAGTGTATGATATTGCATGTGTTGTACAGATGTGTGTGTGTGTTGTATATGTGCGCACACGCGCCTGTGCATGTACTCTCAGGACATCATCATGTATTTAAATTTCGAGTAGAAAGTGGTTACCTAAATCCATGTATCATTCGTCCATTCGTTTTTCAATATAAAACCAAAAATAAGAAAATGAAAAAACAACAGTTTTCTTCATTGTTAGTCTCCTAAACCAAAATGAAAAGATCGATTCATTTTTTCAGTTTTCGATTTTGTGTTTAAATGAAGAATGGAAAAACGGATAATGACCGTTTCCCGTTTACGTGACTTCAGTGACTGCGATGCTGGACTTTTGCACTGCATACGGACTGAACAAGGACTGATCCAGGTCCGGGACCAGACTGGGACCAGACTGAGACCAGACCGGGACCAGACCGGGACTGAGATCAGACCAGACCTGGACCAGACCTGGACCAGAGCGGGACCGAGACCGAGACCAGGCTGGGATCAGGCTGGGACCAGAGGGAGACCAGACTGGGACCAGACCGGGACCAGACCAGGACCAGACCTAGACTGAGATCAGAATTGAGACCAGGACCAGACCGAGACTGAGACCAGACCAGACCTGGACCAGAACGGGACTGAGACAGAGACCAGGCCGGGACCAGGCCGGGACCAGGCCGGGACCAGACCGGGACTGAGACCGAGACTGAGACCAAGACCAGGCCGGGACAGGCCGGGACCAGGCCGGGACCAGACCGGGACCAGACCGGGACTGAGACCGAGACCAGCCCACGGCTGGTCCGGAACTCGAAGCTGAGGCTTGAACCCTGCAGGGGCTCGGAGTCAAAGCTCGGAGTCCACTCTGGTTCCACTCTGGTTCCTCTCTGGTCCCGGTCTGGTCCCTACCTGGTCCTGGTCTGGTCTCGGTCTCAGTCCCGGTCTGAGTCC
Organism: Boleophthalmus pectinirostris; assembly: GCF_026225935.1. Lineage (NCBI taxonomy): Eukaryota > Metazoa > Chordata > Actinopteri > Gobiiformes > Gobiidae > Boleophthalmus > Boleophthalmus pectinirostris. The sequence continues at coordinate 85,450 of NW_026571447.1, forward strand.
CGGTCTGGTCCCGGACCTGGATCAGTCCTGGTTCAGTCCATATATGGTGGAAAATTTCGGCATCGCAGTCACAGAAGTCATGTAAATGGCCGTTAACTGTTTTTTCCATTCTTCATTTAAACGAAAACTGAAAAAAATTCATCATTATCCATTTTTTCATTTTGGATTTAAAGACAAATAATGAAGAAAACAGTTGTTTTTTTTCTTACTTTTGGTTTTATATTGAAAAACGAATGAACGAATGATACACGGATTTACCTACCAGACAAAGAAAAAAGTTAAGGAACAAGGAGATGAATAATCAAATATGTTAAATCATAGAAATTGCATTTGTAGGAAATTGAGGAAAGGTGGACCAGGGTGATTGGGGGTGATTGTTGACGGGGGAGGTAGATTTGTATTCCAGAGAGATATGGTCAATGAGCAGGTTTTTCCAATGCGTCATGCTATGCCTTGATTTCCAGTTCATGAGGATAGTTTTCTTGGCGATAGTTAGGGCTGTTTGTGTCATCTATTGTGATTATTGAAAGGTCTCCTAGAGGGCAGAGTGAGGGGGACATGAGGATGCAACAACCCATAAATGGGATATTGAGTCCGTGATTTCTTCTCAGAAGTGCCTGATGAGTGTGCAATGCCAAAAGGTGTGAATATAGACAAGGCAAGGCAAGTTTATTTGTATAGCACAATTTGTGCACAAAGTAATTCAAAGTGCTTTACAGAATAAGAAATACATTAAAATCATAATAAAAACGAATCAAAACATAAATAATCATAAAGATTAAAATTAAAAAAGAGAGACATAAATTGGAGAGAAGAGTGTGGAATGAAAACCGTTCAGTTATATGCACAGTCAAACAGAAATGTTTTGACCCTGGATTTAAACAGCGTCACAGAAGAGTCTGTCTCACGTGTTCAGGAAGACTGTTCCAGGTTTTAGCTGCATGAACCTGAAACCCTGACTCCCCTTGTTTAGTCCTGACTCTGGGCACCAGCAGGAGGCCGGTCCCTGAGGTCCTCAGAGTGTGAGATGGTTCATATGACACTAACATGTCACAGATGGACTTTGGTGCTCGGCCATGGAGAGACTTGTACAAGCAGAGCTGCTTTAAAGTCTATTCTCTGAGCTACAGAAGCCAGTGCAGAGACCTGAGCACAGGACTTATGTGCTCGTACTTCCTAGTTCGAGTAAGGACCCGAGCTGCAGCGTTCTGGATGTTCTGGATGTTCTGGATGTTCTGCAGCGTCTCACAGCTCGTTTGGAGAGACCAGTGAGCAGACCATTACAGTATCTAACCTACTGGAGACAAACGCATGGATAAGTTTCTCCAAGTCTGATTTAGACAGTAAACCTTTGATTTTTGCTATGTTTTTTAGATGGTAAAAGGCTGCAGATGTTATTGATTTGATGTGGCTGTTAAAGTTCAAGTCTGAGTCCATTATTACCCCTAGATTTCTTGCCTGATTTGAAGATTTTAGAGAGAGAGACTGGAGGTGACTGCTGACACTGTCCCTTTGTTTCTGTGGACCAAACACTATGACTTCAGTCTTGTCAGAGTTTAGCTGGAGAAAGTTGTTTTGTGTCCACACATTGATCTGTTGGATATAAGTGTCGGGACAGTTTTGTGTGCAATTCGTACAGTTAATTTCTGATATGAATCCCATTTTCAGCATTTTTTGACCAGTGTAGTGAGTTTTGTGGAGTACCTTATATTGTATGAGTTGTAGACTTGCATTTTTTGTCATAAGATAAATGTTTTTTACAGATCTGGGTCCAGAAGTCAGCATCATAGACTGAGCATAATTCCAAAGGAAATACTTTCAGAAAAAGTCCTGAGGGGCAAATTTGGAGAAAAGTGAGTAAATGTGCTATTTCCCATAATTTGAGGGTGCTGATTCCAAATATTTTGTTTACCAAGCTGAATTTGGAGTTTTAAGAATGCTAATTAGCATAATAGCATAGATGTCAGGCTAATCAAATTAAAGTTCTCTTTAAACAAAAAAAGTCCAGAAAACAAATACCAACATACTGTATATATATTTCAGGTAAAGATTATAACTCAGATAGAAGTCACCACATGACCCCTAATTAGCATACTGAAATAAAAACAAGGCTATACTGCAGCTTTTTAAAGCTAGCGTCCTTCATTTCTTTCATTTGATGAGAAGAAATTAAATAAATTCCTGATTCAGATTTCTACTAGGTTTGGATTGTAGTTGACTGCTCATTTTTATTCCTGAAAGTCATTTATCTCTGTTTGCTATTGATTGATTGATTGCATTTATATAACGCCTTTCAAGATACCCAAAGCACTTTACAATTCATTATTCAGTCACTCCACACTCGACTCAACATGACAATGACCCAAAGTACACTGCAAAAGTGGTGAAGAAATGGTTATTAGACAGCAACATTACTGTTTTGCAGTGGCCCAGCCAGAGTCCTGACTTGAATCCAACTGAGAATCTGTGGAGGGAGCTAAAGATCAGGGTGATGGCAAAGAGACCCTCCAATCTGAAAGCATTGGAGCTCACTGCTAAAGATGACTGGGCAAAAATATCAGTGGAGTGTGACGGAGCCAGTCCGTCTATGATTTTAGGTGGCGTTTTCCCCCTACACATAAATTATAAATTATGAATAACATACTTTTTAAAGCAGGGGAAATTCTCTGTAAAAAAGAAACCTTCTGAGTCCAAATACTGTGGAGAAATTGATATTTTTAAATAAAAATGAATAAAATGACCCTATTTTGCCGTGCTTATTGTGGCATATGCACAGACATAAAGTCACAAAGACACAAGCACAATCACATTACATCCTGATCTCCAATTTGTTCCTACTTTTTCTTTTAACCCGACCGTTATATCATGAACACAGACTCCAGGTTAATACATTCACACTTTATGTTGAAATCACAAACATTCAAATATTTAATCGTTCATTTATTCAGTATAAATCTTTCCATCAGAACCTCGATGATCATGTTGATTGTTCTATTTTCACTCTGCCTGTTATATATTTTTTGGCCTCTTGATGGTGCAGTGGTGCAAATGAAGCACCTTGAAGCCCTGTTAGCGGTGCATTACATACGTCACGACAAAATAGCAGTGATTGGTTAAATTTTAAAAAAGTACCCGCCTACCATTGACCGAACCAATCCTAATGCTGTAAGGTCAGGTCAAACGGTTTCCACAAAGTGAAACTGGCTCATGAATCAGGACAGTTTCACCAAATCAACCAGGAAGCTCTGTTCACCTTGGAATGCACGAACGTTATAAATGACAGCGCAGAGCGTAATGTCAAGCTCAGCATAGACTACACTGGCTTTGCTAGAGGAGAAAAAGATTATCAGAATGTTCTGCAAGTGGTTGAAGCATACAGAAAGGAAACACCAAACCTGAGAAAGAGAAAGATGTAGACAGTATGATTAATGAGTATCTATTAAGAAATGTTAAATAGTTTCTTTCTTGCAGCTTCTGCTGTGATGTGATCGCTGTATCGAACCGTTGTGGTGAAGAAGGAGCTGAGCTGAAAGGCAAATCAAATTAATTTACCGTTCACTCTATGTTCCTCTCATCACCTATGGTCATGAGCTTTGGGTAATGACTGAAAGGACGAGATCGCGGATACAAGTGGTCGAAATGAGTTTCCTCCACAGGGTGGCTGGGTGCTCCCTTAGAGATAGGGTGAGGAGCTCAATCACACAAGAGAGGCTTGGAGTAGAGCTACTGCTCCTCCACATCGAGAGGAGCCGCTGAGGCTCAGGCATCTGTTCTGGATGCCTCCTGGGTGCCTCCCTCAGGAGGTGTTCAGGGCATGTCCCACTGGAAGGAGGCCCTGAGGAAGATCCAGGACATGCTGAAGGGACTATGTCTCTTGGCTGGCCTGGGAACGCCTTGGGGTCCCTCTAGAGGAGCTGTAGGAAGTGTCTGGTGAGGAGAAACGCTGGGAGTCATTGCCTAGCCCTCTGATGCATGAATTATGAAAGCCTTGGTCAGGATTTTTTTCTTCTGTTTTTTCTTCAGTTTTTATTGTTCTCAGGACATGAAAAAAATGTTCAACTTTTTTTTTTCAAAAATATGATTTTTTTCATAAAGTTACAGAGACGTCCAATCCAGTGGACTACATGCGCCTGAGCCCTCAACATTAAACATTGTGAACTTACTGTAAAAATGAATTAACTTGTGTTCTATTGTAAAATATACAAACTCTGTTTTCTTTTTATGCTTTGAAAAACATTTCAAAAGTTTTTTTGCAAAATTCCAGCAATTTATAGGCACATTTTTTTAGGCCTGAATAAGAAAACCAATGACACTCATAACTGTGAATCTTACACTTGTGTCAAACCAACCCCAACAGGAGAAACATTACTGTGACTCTCCACAGTTCTATAAGGATGCAGGACAGTATTACCAAGCCTTTATATTAGCATATTGGAAGAAAACACAAACTGGTATTTTAGTCTCTGCATCTCGGAACACTTCTCTGTTCATCTTCTCTTAGGCTGTATGAAAGTTCGCAAAGCATCCAGGACACAGTGGCACACAGCAATGCATGCAGATGTATTTGGTCTTCCATGTGCATGCAGCATCATGGCATCTGTTTGCATTTTTCACTTTGGTGAGTTGGGGCCAGTGATATCCTGTGCCAAACCTGATCTCACGGACTACTTTAGTGACTGCTCTCCGCTTAACGGGTTGTGGGGTTCCACTGGGTCTTCCTCTTTTGCTTTGCTGGAGGGTGCCACTATTTATCAGTGCACGAGCCACAGAAGCTTTGAAGAGGAGGAGTTTCATCTTTTCCAAACCAGACATCAGGTAGAGGCGCCAGGCATTTACAATGGACACATCCAATAAATGAAAAAATACTCGGATGTACCACCTCTTGTTACGCCGTCTGTGGGGGTACATTGCTAAACAAGATCAACCCCACCCATGTGTTGATTGTAAAGGGCCACAGAAAAGTTTTTTTTTTGACATTGTTTTTTTTTCTTCTTGACCCATCTGTTGGCAACATCTTCAGGGGACTGGCCAGCTCTGCAGGTACCTGTGCCATAGATGCTTTGGTCTTTCAAGGCCTCAATGAGTGGAAGAAGTTATCAAAAAACACCTTGTGATTTCTGTATTTTATGTCATCACAAAGATGCATCACCACATCTCCAGCCATTCCCAATCCACTGATGTAACCACTACTTACAGAGCCTTGGTACACTTCGAATCTATTCATATAGCCTGAGGTTCCTGCTGTTACTCACAATTTCACTCCCCAGGGTTTGGGCTTTTTTGGTATGTATTATTTGATGGACAGTGGGCCTTTGAAAGGAATGATCTGCTGCTTCAGGGTCTGCTGCTGCCTTGAATGTCTCCTGAAGTGCCCCAAACAGTGAAGTAATTATATGGCTTGTGTTAAAAAAAATATACTCTGTGATGCATGATGTCCACTTTACTGGACACATGGTTAATTGTAATTTTCTACATATTGGACATAAAAATTTAATATTCCAAACAGATAATATCCTTCCCTAGATGTTACTGTATATCATCATATTTTTTTTTTTTACCTGTGGGGCTCTTTTAGTAGAGAAGGATTGACATGATATGCCAGCAGTGGTCAGTAGTGGTAGCTGTTTGTCGGCCATCTTGGATTCAGAGGAAATTTACTTGCAGTTACATCGACTAAACACTGAATTGACCTCAATGGACAATGGCAGCAGAGGGCGCTCTAGAGGCTGATATGTAGTTCCACCACAGAAACCAATGCATTAAAGAGAGAGTTACTTTTAAGTAGCTGTCCACTGTAGTGACCGCTATGCACCAGAGGGCTAGACTGCTGCCCCTGCAACCTGGTCCCAGATAAGCGGAAGAAAATGCATGGATGGATGGAGTTTATTATTGATGCTTTGACAAGTAGGTTACAGTGTATATATGTCTGATAATGGACAGTCATAATATAATTATACCTGCATTAAAGATTTAACTTTTCACACTTTCAAGTCTTTGAGTTCTAAATGTGTTAATTTTAAGTTACATAATGTGTTGTAGGCCCTATGTTTGTTACAATTCACAATCTCTTGCTAATTCAAAGTCCTTGAAGCACCAAAGAAATTACACTTTTGCCATGTCTCAGAAACAAATAATAATAGAGACATAAAACTGATTCCAAATGATCCGCAATGTCCATATTTCTATTCAACTTCCATTGATACCATAGGGCTAAATTAATTATTTTTGATGTTATTAAAGAAAAACTGATTTTTCTGCAAAGATTTAAGGCTTCTGCAGGAAAAAACTTCAGAGGCTCGGTGGACCCAGTAGACATCAATAGAATTTCATAAAATTTCTATGGAACTTTACTTTGGCAAGTGTAAAAAAATTTATACTAGGTACAGATAGATTTTCCAAAATTTTTCAAAAAGTTGGCAAATGATGCACCCTAATATATATATATATATATATATATATATATATATATATGTGTTTCTCACCTTCCACGGTGGTAGGTCTCTCTCACCCTCATTCAGCTCGGGTCCTCTACCAGAGGCCTGGGAGCTTGAGAGTTCTGCGCAGTATCTTTGCTGTTCCCAGTACTGCACTTTTCTGGACTGAGATGTCCATTGTTTTTCCCGGTATCTGTTGTAGCCACTCTTCCAGTTTGGGGGTTACAGCCCCGAGTGCTCCGATCACCACAGGCACCACTGATGCCTTTACTTTCCAGGCTCTCTCCAGCTCTTCCTTGAGCCCCTGGTATTTCTCTAGCTTCTCGTGTTCCTTTTTCCTGATATTACCATCGCTTGGTATTGCGATGTCAACCACCACGGCTCTGCTCTGTTTCTTATCCACCACCACTATGTCTGGTTGGTTCGCCATCACCATTCTGTCAGTCTGTATCTGGAAGTCCCACAGGATCTTGGCTCGGTCATTCTCCACAACCTTTGGAGGTGTTTCCCACCTTGATCCTGGGGTTTCCAGCCCGTACTCTGCACAGATGTTTCTGTACACTATGCCCGCCACTTGGTTATGTCGCTCCATGTATGCTTTCCCTGCCAGCATCTTACACCCCGCAGTTATGTTATGTGCTGGACTGTCTCAGGAGCCTCTTTGCACAGTCTACACCGTGGGTCTTGTCTGGTGTGGTAGATCTGGGCCTCTATTGCTCGAGTGCCCAGGGCCTGCTCCTGAGCAGCCAGGATCAGTGCCTCTGTGCTGTCCTTCAGACCAGCCCTCTCAAGCCATTGGTAGGATTTCTTGATATCAGCCACTTCAGTTATGTTCCGGTGGTACGCCCCATGTAGGGGTTTGTCCTGCCATGATGGTCCCTCCAGCACCTCTTCCTCTGGACCCCACTGTCTGAGACATTCTCTGAGCACCTCATCTGCCGGGGCCTTGTCCTTGATGTACTCAAGGAGCTTGGATGTTTCATCCTGGACAGTGGTTCCCACACTCACTAGTCCTCGGCCCCCTTCCTTCCGGCCTGCGTACAGTCTCAGGGTGCTGGATTTGGGATGGAACCCTCCATGCATGGTCAGGAGCTTTCGTGTCTTAACATCTGTGGTCTGTATCTCCTCCTTTGGCCAGCTTACAATCCCTGCAGGGTATCTGATCACTGGCAGGGCGTAGCTGTTGATTGCCTGCACCTTGTTCTTGCCATTGAGCTGGCTTCTAAGGACTTGCCTCACTCTTTGCAGGTATTTGGCCGTAGCCGCTTTCCTTGTTGCCTCTTCGAGGTTGCCACTTGCTTGTGGGATACCAAGGTACTTGTAACTGTCCTCAACGTCTGCTATTGTTCCCTCTGGGAGTGACACCCCCTCTGTGTGGACTACCTTCCCTCTCTTTGTCACCATCCTGCTACATTTCTCAAGCCCGAATGACATCCCAATGTCTGTACTGTAGATCCTTGTGGTGTGGATCAGTGAGTCGATGTCTCGCTCACTCTTAGCGTACAGCTTGATGTCATCCATGTAGAGGAGGTGACTGATGGTGGCCCCGTTTCTGAGTCGGTATCCATAGCCAGTGCGGTCGATTATTTGGCTGAGAGGGTTCAGGCCTATGCAGAACAGTAGTGGGGACAGTGAGTCTCCTTGGTATATGCCACATTTGATGGACACATGTGCAAGTGGCTTCCCCTTGGCTTCAAGGGTGGTTTTCCACAACCGCATCGAGTTCGCAATGAACGCCCTTAGAGTCCTGTTGATATTGTACAGCTTCAAGCACTCAGTGATCCATGTGTGTGGCATTGAGTCGTAGGCTTTCTTGTAATCAATCCAGGCAGTGCACAGGTTGGTCTTACGGGTTCTGCAGTCGCGGGCGACTGTTCGGTCAACCAGGAGTTGGGTGTTTGGCTCCCCTGGTGTTTTTGCCGATACCCTTCTGTGCTGCACTCATGTATTGATTCATGTGCCCACTTATCTTAGCCGCAATGATGCCTGACATGAGCTTCCATGTTGTGGAGAGACAGGTTATTGGCCGATAGTTGGATGGGACTGCACCCTCTGAAGGATCCTTTAGGATCAGGATCGTACGCCCTTGGGTTAACCATTCAGGGTGAGTCCCATCCCTTAGCAGCTGGTTCATTTGTGCTGCCAGGCGCTCGTGGAGGGCAGTGAGCTTCTTTAGCCAGTACGCATGGATCATGTCAGGGCCCGGTGCGGTCCAGTTTTTCATACCTGAGACTCTTCCCTGGATGTCTGCCACTGTGATGGTGACTGGATTCTGTTCAGGGAGGTTGCTGTGGTCTTCTCTCAGATCCACCAGCCACTGTGCATCGGTGTTATGTGATGCCTCCCTTTCCCATATGCCTTTCCAGTACCTCTCAGTCTCCAGCCTTGGTGGGTATGCTCTGCTGTTATTACCCTGCCACTGAGCGTACACTTTCGCCGGTTGTGTTGCGAACAGCCGGTTTATTCGTCTGGCCTCGTTATCTCGTGTGTACCTCTTTAGGCGGCTGGCCAAGGCTTGGAGCCTTTGTTTGGCAGTTTCGAGTGCTTCAGGTATGGGCAACTGGTTGTACCTCTTGGGCACTTGCTTTTTCATTGCACCTTTATATATATATATATATATATATATATATATATATATATATATATATATATATATATATATATATATATATATATATATATATAATCGGCTCCTCTACCAGAGGCCTGGGAGCTTGAGAGTTCCGCGCAGTATCTTTGCTCTTCCTGTTCTGCACTTTTCTGAACTGAGGTGTCCATTGTTTTTCCCAGTATCTGTTGTAGCCACTCTTCCAGTTTGGGGGTTACAGCCCCGAGTGCTCCAATCACCACAGGCACCACTGATGCCTTCACTTTCCAGGCTTTCTCCAGCTCCTCTTTGAGCCCCTGGTAGTTTCTAATGTTCCTTTTTCCTGATATGACCATCTCTTGGTATTGTGATGTTCCACCACCACGGCTCTGCTCTGTTTCTTATCCACCGCCACTATGTCTGGTTGGTCCATCACCATCCTGTCAGTCTGTATCTGGAAGTCCCACAGGATCTTGGCTCGGTCGTTCTCCACAACCTTTGGAGGTGTTTTCCACCTTGATCCTGGGGGTCTCCAGCCTGTACTCTGCACAGATGTTTCTGTACACTGTGCCCGCCACTTGGTTATGTCGCTCCATGTATGCTTTCCCTGCCAGCATCTTACACCCTGCAGTTATGTGCTGGAATGTCTCAGGAGCCTCTTTGCACAGTCTACACCGTGGGTCTTGTCTGGTGTGGGAGATCTGGGCCTCTATTGCTCGAGTGCCCAGGGCCTGCTCCTGAGCAGCCAGAATCAGTGCCTCTGTGTGTCCTTCAGACCAGCCCTCTCAAGCCATTGGTAGGATTTTTTGATATCAACCACTTCAGTTATGTTCCGGTGGTACGCCCCATGTAGGGGTTTGTCCTGCCATGATGGTCCCTCCAGCACCTCTTCCTCTGGACCCCACTGTCTGAGACATTCTCTGAGAACCTCATCTGTCGGGGCCTTGTCCTTGATGTTCTCAAGAAGCTTGGATGTTTCATCCTGGACAGTATATATATATATATATATATATATATATATATGTATGTATGTATGTATGTATGTATGTATGTATGTATGTATGTATGTATGTATGTATGTACACATTAGGGCTGGGCAGAAAAAAAAATTATCGCATTAATCACGAGTTCGAGTGTGATTAATTGAGATTGATCGATTAATTGCATGTTATACACAAACCCAATTAATGAATTAAAAAGTAGCATATAGGGCACTTTTATTGGAAATGTAAATGAAAGAGCCAAACATTTGTTGTGCAAACAGCATTTCTTTCAGAGGGGAACCTTCAGAGCCTTCAAGGTATTCAGTGAAGGCTCAAGAAAAAATATTGAATGGATTTTTGTACTACTAATAGGTGTTTTCAATATTTTTTTATTCAGTGAGTATTAAACACCACTACTAGTAATAATTTCTAGATCATTATAAACTTGGACTGATATTTCTTACAAACGGGTTAATATAATGGAATGGAAATGGACCAATCACAATTTTTCTTCCAGTGGTATCTGGGTAAATCAGTGACTCTCCCTGCAGCACTGAACTAAACAAACACCTGGTGGCTGGAACGAAGTTTGAGATTCACAGTTGTCTTAGCCAATCATATTTCATTGAGTTATGAGCGGGATCATATCACGAAATCTTCCAGGTCTTCGCGAATACACTGTATAGCGTTATGTAAGCGAGCCCACAGTGGTGAAAACTGCACTGGACACCTCTACTTGGATGCCTCAGGGGCGTCTGGAAGAAGGAGAATAAAGAGAAAGACCCGTGAACCAGAGCCCGCCACCCATTTGGAGCTAGGAGCCTCTGGAAGCTCAAAGCCCCCAGCTGGTCGCGGCCGGACCCCACGACCGGACCCCATGGCCAGACCCCGCGGCCCATGAAGACTTGGACACGTTGCATCTCACGTGGTCAGAAAAAAGTGAAAAAACTGTAAAGAAAAGAAACGCTTGCAGTGGACTTTTTCAAAATAAAAGCCAGTGAGAAACAGACGTTTACAATAAAAAAAAAAAAAAAAAATAAAAACTGCATTAACGGCATTAAAATTATTGTCGGTGATAATGAATTCATTAGTTAACGCAAAATTACACCCGGCCCTGGTGTGTTCCAACTGCAGAGGAATCACACTCCTCAAACTCCCTGGTAAGGTCTATGCCAGGGTACTGGAGAGGAGAATCCGGCCGATAGTCGAACCTCGGATCCAGGAGGAGCAGTGTGATTTTCGTCCTGGCCGTGGAACACTGGACCAGCTCTACACTCTCCATCGGGTGCTCAAGGGTTCATGGGAGTTTACCCAACCAGTCCACATGTGCTTTGTGGATCTGGAGAAGGCATTCGACCGTGTTCCTCGTGGTGTCCTGTGGGAGGTGCTCTGTGTGACCGTGTTCCTCATGGTGTCCTGTGGGGGATGCTCTGGAAGTCTGGGGTTCGGGGCCCTTTGCTAAGGGCTGTCCGGTCCCTGTATGAGAGGGAGCTGTGTTCACATTGTCGGATTTTGCCAGGGCCACCCCTGTCACCGGTTCTGTTTGGTCATTGTATTTACGGACAGAATTTCTAGGCGCAGTCAGGGGCTGGAAGGGGTCTGGTTTGGGGACCACAGGATCTCATCTCTGCTGTTTGCAGATGATGTTGTCCTGTAGGCTTCATCAGGCCAGGACCTCCAATGTGCACTGGGGCGGTTTGCAGCCGAGTGTGAAGTGGCTGGGATGAGAATCAGCTCTTAGAAGTCCGAGGCCATGGTTCTCGACCGGAAAAAGGTGGCTTGCCCTTTCCGTGTGGGTGGAGAGTCCCTGCCTCAACGGAGGAGTTCAAGTATCTCGGGGTCTTGTTCACGAGTGAGGGGAGGATGGAGCGTGAGATTGACAGGCGGATCGGTGCAGCGTCTGCAGTGATGCAGTCGGCCGCTGCTCCTCCACATGGAGAGGAGCAGCTGAGGGGACGGCATCTGTTCTGGTGCCTCCTGGGCGTCTCCCTCGGGAGGTGTTCATGTCCCACCGGGAGGAGGCCCCAGGGAAGACCCAGGACACGCTGGAGGGACTATGTCTCTGGGCTGGCCTGGGAATGCCTCAGGGTTGCCCCGGAGGAGCTGGAGGGAGTGTCTGGGGTGAAGGAAATCTGGGAGTCCCTACTTAAACTGTCGCCCCCGTGATCTGACACCGGATAAGTGGAAGAACATGGATGGATGGATGGATATATTCATAAATGATATATATTATTGATATGCAAATGAGAAGGCTTAGAACTCAAAATCCAGCTTGGTAAACAAAATATTCTGAATCAGCACCCTCAAATTATGTAAAAAAAAAAAAAAAAAAAAAAGGTTTACCGGCTTTTCCTCAAATTTGCCCTCAGGACTTCCTAGTCTATCATGAGTGAGGGAGAGATGCTGTTCCCATTTTATTGACAGTAATGATATGGTTTGTTCGGAGTGAGATATTATTCTATAAATCTTTGATAGGAGTTTTTTGGGGTTTGGGATATTGATTGATGCTGAGATTGCAGGAGAAAGGTGTAGATTTGCTGTACTAATATTAATTTTTGACTGTACTGAGGATTTGAGTTGTGAATATTCTAGAAATTGATTACTTGTGATGCCATACTCCTGGACCAGGTATGGGAATGACACCAGGGTGTTATGATGGTGTTTTATATGTGTGATGCCCTTTTGTACCCAGGAGTGAAAATTAAATGTTTTATTTTTTTGTTTGTTTGTTGTTGTTTTTTTGTGAGGGTTATTCTACGTCTAGCCAGGTGTAATCTGAGTGACTGGGGTGTTTCCACTTGTATATGTACTGTAACTGATTTGACAGAGAGTAATGATAGAAGTGTGGTGCATCTAATCCGCCTGTTGCTTTGGGTTTTTGAAATGTAGTCAGTTTGATCCTTGGTGGCTTATTTTTCCAGTAGAACTTTGTGATTATTGAGTCGACCAGGTGTTGGTGGGTTGGGTTGGAATCATTGAAAAGAGATAATTTATTTTGTGAGGTATTTTCATTTTGATTATTACTATTCTGCCCAGAATGGATAGTGGTAGATTCCTCCAGTGGTATAGATCGTTGTTTTGAGTAGTGAGGTGAAATTGAGTCCAGTCAGCTCTGACAGCCTGGAGGAAATGTTAATGCCCAAGTATGTGATGTGACCGGTGGATAAAGGAATAGGTGATGTATGGGCTGTCGCATCCCATTTGGTGTTGTGCAATGGGAGGATGGAGGATTTTGTCCAGTTTATTGAGTAGTCAGAGGTCTTAGAGATTTATTCAGTAAGGTTAATTGAATTAAGCAGGATGTCATCAGCATAGAGATTAATTGTATGTTGCATATAAGATGTTTGAAATCCTTGTATGCGGAGGTTCTAACAGATGGCTATTGCTAATGGCTCAATGAAAATGGTGAATAGGGAGGGGGGGAGTGGTGATGTTAGACCGTAGACCGTAATGACAGAGCCTGAAGGTGAAGTGTACAAAATTTTAATCCAGTCAATAAATTATTCCCCAAAGCCAAATTTGTGTAGTGTGGCGAAGAGAAATTTCCAATTTACCTTGTCAAATGCTTTCTCTGCGTCTAAGGTTGCTATGATGGAGTCTTCTTCTTATACTGGTGAGTAGTGGATTAAATTAAACAGTCTGCATGTATTATTAGATGCCTGCCTAATTTGCTGAGGATTTTTATGTCTACATTGATGAGAGAGATAGGGCGGTAGTTTGATGGTAGGGTTTGGTCTTTATTCGGTTTGGGGAGGAGTGAGATAACAGCCAAGATCATGTGTTCTGGAAATCTGGACTTTGTTTAATTTCAGTTATTGCTTTGGTGAATAGTGGTACTAAAATGGACTAAAAGTGTTTATAGAACTCAGCAGGGAAGCCATCGGGACCAGGTGCTATGTTGTTGGCATAAGGTTGAGGGCTGTGGAGAGTTCATTTTCTGCTACCGGTGAATCTAACATACCAATCTGTTCCGTATTAAGATGTGGTGTTTTGATGTTCCTGAGAAATGCGTCTATGTCTTCTTGTTTTGGATCCTGTTCAGATCATAAAAATTTCAGAATTTTTAATTTATTTCCTGTGGTGAGTTATTGAGCTTCTCTGCTATGTCTCTGATGGTGGAAACTGTATTTTTTTCTTGATTTCATTTGATTTGAATTGCCAGATATTTACCAGATTTATTGTTGTGATGAAAATTATCTTGTCGGTCTGTGAATTAAGAATTGTGTTTGTTTATTTACAATGTTTTTAAGTTGGAGTTAATATTTCCTTTAGTCACTCTGAGTTTCTTTTGTGGAATTATTAGCATTAAGTGTTTCTAATTGTTTGATCATAAGTTCTAGACTTGCTTCTTGTTTTTCTTTTTCTTTTTTACGAACAGAAAATGAAATGATTTTACCTCTTAAAACTGCTTTGCCTGTTTGCCAGAGAAGTGTGGGTGATGACTTTGGGGAATCATTTATTTCTAAGAAGGATGCCCACTCTCTTTTGATATAACTGTCAAAATCTGGGTCATTGAGAATGGATAGGTTGAAGCGCCATCTAGGGGCCTGTTTATATTGCTTGTTTATGTTCTATGTAATTGTCACTGATGATGATACGGTGAATTCTTGATTCGAAGATGTCTAATATAACTTAGTTACTGATCAGTAAGTAATCAATACGGGAGTATGAATGATGGACCAGTGAGTAAAAGGTGTATTTTCTAGTGGTTGAGTGTTGTAAGCGCCAACTATTGCCAAGACCAAAATCCTTCATGTACTGTTTTACTATTTCAGTAGATTGTCAGTGTGTTTGTTACTTGCGTTATTGGAACGGTCAAGTGATGGGTCTATGATTGTGTTAAAGTCGCCTCCGATTATGACTGGGCAGTTGAAGACATTTGAGATGGAAGAAAAGAAGGAGTAGAAAAAAGAAGGGTTATCTGTATTTGGGCCGTAGATATTGCCAATTGTTACCGGGCTATTGTTGATTGATATATTAATTATAACAAAACGCCCTTCAGGGTCTGTGATAGTTGTATTGTGGATAAAAGCTTTTTTTTTTTTTGCTTATTAATATGCTCATGCTCTTTGCTTGGAATTGTAATGAGAAGAAAAAGAGTGGGTGAATTCTGAAGTTTTAAATTTATGATGGTCAATGTGTGAGAGATGGGTTTCTTGTAATAAACAGATGTCTGCCTGTAGATTATGAAGATAACTGAGTATTTTTATTTTTGTTGTCTGGGAGCCAATGTCATGAATGTTCCAGGTTACAAAGGAAGCCATTTAAAGAGACGTTCAAACTATAAGACATACTGATGTGGATGTGTCTGCATATGCATGTAATTGTGAAAGAAAGAGTAGGGCTATGTGTGTCCATGTACTGTGTATGTGTGTCTGTGTGAGTATGTGTGTGTGTGTGTGAGCGCACAAGCATGCTGGTATGACAACAAAACAAGATGAGACTGAGGGAAAACGGTTACACCCTTATCATCAGAAGGCCCCCTAGTCAGAAAGCCCACTAGTCAGAAGGCCCTGTAGTGAGAAGGCCCACTAGTCAGAAAATCATTCCCTCTTCTATTGGTTTGTCAGCAACATTTCTCTTGAACAATTGAATGTATATTTGATGAAAGCAACAGGGAATAATCCATGGATATCAGGGAAGAATTAGTAAACTTAAATATGGGCTACATGTGTGTGCCCCAAAAGTTAGGAAACAGGAGAATGATGTAATGTTTGTGAATGAGTCGGTTCTTTGGAATGTGAATGGTTAGAACTGGATCTGATTAAAAAAAAAAAAAAAAAGAAATGAATTTTTTTCTTTCAAATTTGTAAGCATTTTAAAACTGATTAACACTGAATTAACACAAAAATCAGCAAAGAAGTCAAGGAGGCAACATCAGTTAGAGCTCAGTGAACAAAAATCATAATGTTTTATTTAGATTATGGTACTTTCAAAGGAAAACACACTCCCGCTCTCATGTTGAACCATGTTATTCAAATCTGAGCCTTTGTTATTTCTCTCCGTGATTAGTTTGTTGTTAAAACTAGTACTCACATTAGCTTCTGTCATCTGAATAAATAGTAAAAGAGTCTTTTGGACCACTCTCTGAAATGAACATGTTCAAAAAATAAGGTAATAACAAAAAAGAGGAAAAACTCTGGACTCCAGTAAGCCACAATGTAAATTGGCTAATGGCCAGTCTTTTAAAGAGTCAGAAGCAGTCATCTGTAAAGATCATGGCCAACTAAAATGGGCATAAGAATCCCTGGGGCGTGGCTAACAGTGTCCTATGCTCCTCAGAAGTCAAGTGCGGCGGCCCTCTGTGACCTCACCACTGAGGTTCTGCGAACGATCAACGCCACTGAGACGGCCATGGTTCAGCTGGGTCTGACTGAGGCTGGTCACCTTGGTAACAGCCATGCCCCCAATGGCCCCGACCACACCTCTGATCATACCTTTAGAGAGCTGGAGGAAAATGTAAGAATATATATATGTTACACAAAATTGACTCAAAATTGACTTAAGCCATGTTATAATGTTGTTCCCTCATTATAAATATACTTTGTTTTATTTTGTTTCATTCACACATGTAATCCTGCATTATTATTCTAGCCTGATTCATCAGCCGATTTCACTTCGTTTCACTTCGTAGAAACTGTCTGACCTCGCAGTGTTAGTATTTGTTCACTTGACGGTGGGCGGGTACTTTTTGTCATTTAACCAGTTGCTGCTGTTTGGTCGTGATGTATGTAATGCACCGCTAACGGGGCTAACTGGTTTATTAAGCTTTTACCAAATCCCGTAGGAAGGAAAACAGTAACGTCTTTCCCCTGGATGAAATTCCCCAAATCTTTTTTCCGGCATTAAATCCTCGATCTCAGGAATCGTTGACAACACTGAATATATGGCTCTTTGCTGATTGGCTGGTGCCCGAACTTGCACTTCCGGGGTTTTTGTGAACCGTCTAGTGTAGTGTAGAAATGAAATTGAGTGGAAGCACGAGGTGGTGCCAGCCTGGCTAATATTCTGTCTAGATCTCCAAAACTGAAAATGCTCTGTTCCACCTTGTGATATCATAAAGTGATAGTTTTCATGTTAACAGCTACCCTTTGATCAGTAGAAATTATTGAAATAGGGGAGGACTTTCTGCATTACCACCTGACATCACAAGGTGGAAGTGTTTTCCGTTTGAGAGAGCCTAAATCTGCTGGGTTTGTGTGTTAAACATGTGTGAATGAAACAAAACACAACTCCAGGTCTGTCAGCGATGAGGAAAAATTATAGTAAACTAAACTAGTTACACTGAACCTGCAATTTCAAATAGTTTCTCTCATAAATACATTGTATTTCAACATTTTTGGACATATCTCTATAGCTGCTCACTCATGAAGTCATTCGAGGAGCTGAACTACACAGATCAGGGTGTCTCTAAGGTGAACAACTAGTACACTTGTTGATCAACTAGTACACTTGTTGATTATCTGACAGTAAAATAAAAAAAATAAAAATAAAAATAAAATGATAATATACAGACCTCATACAATATATCTGCACTGGGACATTATTAAAATAATTTAGACACAGTAGCTCACACATCAAGTAAAAACAAAGTAAAAATAAAATATAGACATATGGTCATATAGACAGACCTCAGCTGTATAAACAAGGTCGTGAGGAAAAAACCTGCAAAGATGAAATAATGATTGACAGGACACAGGTTTATCTGTTACATAAGGCTGAGTTGTTGACTTTTCTAGTCTTTTATCATTTATCACTTTTATCATTTGTGTTCTTAATTTTGTTCTACTGGTTTTATCTTGTGGTATTATATATTTTATCACAATACATTCTTCCAAAATGTTCATGGTGATTATACTCCAACTTATTAGAAAATATTATAAAGTTACTTTCAAATTATCCCATTACTACGTATCTGTAGGTTTTTTTTTTTGTTTTGTTTTGTTTTGTTTTTGCATTTGCTCAAATGTTGCTCCCATAGCCTTGAAGAGCTTCATTTGGACTCCGTTAGTCCACTTCTAATATACAGATTATGGCTGAGCCATGATCCAAACCTTGTCAAAGGCTGATTTGTCTTTGATCTTAGAAGATAAGGATGGGCCTGGTTAGTATTTGGATGGAGGACTTATGGGAATACCAGTTGCAATTGGGTGCTAGTGGCTAAAACTGTTGTGTCCCTAGGCTAGACACTTCTAGAGAACTAGTGATCTGTTCTCCAGTGCCCTGCTTTATAGTGCTTTTTCTCCTATGCAGGTGTACTTGGCAGCAGGAAAGTCTTATGATCTGGAGGGGAAGCTGAGACGCTTGGAACAGAGTGCCAAGAACCGCTTTGGTGGAACGACTGATTCAGACCTGTCAGAGCTGGAGGATGTGGTGGCCCTGACGGCAGCTCGCGTTCAGAGTGCAGAGAGTGAGGTCAGTGCTAGGGGAGGTCTCCATATAAAGTGTCAAGATTATTGAGTGACAAACTTAAGTTATGATTTATTATTGACACTGTAACCAAGCAAAAATCCTGAAATCCTTAATAGGCCGGGAGCCAGGTTCACCCCTCAGGATATTTTTTGCTACCTTTTTTTCACTATTATTTCCTGTTATCTTATATCTTGGGCCATCACGAGTTGATAGGGACCAACCCCAACTCGCCCCCCAAATACTGTTTCTATTAAAAAAAATCCTACTTAATCCCATAAGTAATGGTAATGCCTGACAGTTCTGCTTTCTGCCGATTTGAGGTACAGTGAAGAACTTTGGTCATAGCAGCTGTTTCCCTCTAGATACAAAGGTCGTCTTGGGTTTAAATTGAAGCTTATAAACTTGGGAAGTTTTTCGTCTACATTTGAGGCAGTGATATATGCAATAAAATGCTTGAAAATGATCCCCTTTGGTGACAATTTGTCAGGCGGACAGACATTTTTTTTGTCTTTTGGGGGATGTTGAGGGTGATATTTGACAGTAGAAAGGCAGCAAGCCCCAGAAATTTTTTCTGCTAGTTTCCTCCATGTGTCAGGATACACCATGTAAAATTTTAGGGTTATTTGACCATGTATGCAGTTACAGTACCTTAATATTTACAGTTACATCATTTCGCAAATAGCTTTTCTTAAAAAGGGTGCTTTTTTGGGACCTGAGACTAAACGGGGCCGAGTTGGAGTTTGTCCCTATCAACTCGTTATGGCCCAAGATATAAGATAACAGGAAATAATAGTGAAAAAAGGTAGCAAAAAACATCCTGAGGGGTGTACCTAACTCCTGGCCTATAAAGCGCTTGCCTGAATGTGTCCTTGTCCTTGATGTACTTATGGATCATGGATGTTTCATCCTGGACAGTGGTTCTCACACTCACTTGTCCTCGGCCTTTTTACTTCCGGCTTGCATACAGTCTCAGGGTGCTGGATTTGGGATGGAACCCTCCATGCTGTTAAGACATAAAAGCTCCAGTCAGGAGTTTTCATGTCTTAACATCTGTGGTCTGTATGTCCTCCATTGGCCAACTTATGATTCCTGCTGATATCTGATTATAGGTAGGGCATAGCTGTATATATAGTATAACCTAACTAATCATGATTATCCACTAACCCAATAATTTTGAGATCTATAGTCAGTATATTATTTCATTTAAGAACAATATGAAATATGGAAGTTCTGTATTAACATTGTCTTTTTTCTACAGGTGTCAGATATTGAAAGTAAACTGGCGGCACTGAGCAGTGGATCCAAGAAAAAGGTAAAATCACAATAAAAAATAAGAATAGACTTGAATAGAACATGCTGTTATCATAAGCTCTCACTCTCACTGTATAACATTTCCAATGGAGGGTCTGCCGTCTGATTGTCTCCATGAAAATACAATTGTTTTATTCCACAGTATGAATTAAACATATTAATATTTATCACACGGGGTTACAGCAGTACATACAATTCAGATCTGTGGAAAGTTACCTTTATTCACAGAAGGAATTATTGTATTTTTGAGCAATATAAACTAGGACCTTACCGATATGGGTTGATATGGATCCGATAAGGAGGACAGGAGATTTCTGGATCAAATGTGATGAGACTTGGGTCTGACTCTGTTAGATTTTAAATTGGGTTTATTTAGACTACAATGTTGGAAAACAACCAGTTAGCTTTTAGTGGTTAACCTAAATGCGTGTACCCCACAGTAGTTAATTATATTTGTAAATGTGGACCATTCACACCTCTATTCACAGCTCATTTACATATGTGTCCAATATACAGTCACAATAGTCACTACAGTAGGCCAATATAGAAATATTTATGTGTGGTATCTTACAGCAGCTAAGAGCCAATCAATGTGAAAGAACAAAAAGTAGCTCCAAAACCGACACATTTGCAACACTCACTGCTCACCCAGGCACGTCTCAGATCACAAGTCTTGACTAATAATTCTTTTCATAATCCTGACTCAAAAGATCATCCATAAAAAGAATATAATCCAGCATGTTGACCGCAGCTCAGTAGTATAGTAATCTCTTCTCTGCAGTCACACTTTGATAAAAACAAACAGTAGTTTTATTGCTGGAAGTTAGCTTTAATTTATGGTCAGTATCTTAGATAAGACACTAGAGCATTTAAAGACAGTGCCTCAGTGCAACCTCAGAGCGATGCTGAGAGCTCACTGCGTCACATGATGTGACTCTGGGGGTGCATTCAGGTGCAGTATGACGTCACACACACAGACAAATTACTCCTCTGATAAATATTGATGTTGCGCCATATTTTAGGACAGTTATCTGTCTGTAAATTTGATTAAAATTGCTGTAATATAAAGAGTCTAAGCTGTATAATGAGGTATAACTTGACCATGTGGGCTACTGGCCCATATCAGATAGATTTAGGATGATAACCGATATGTATCCAAGTGCCCACATTAGCCAATAATATCAGCCAACTGTTATAGCAGTCAGGCCTTAACACCCGTAATGAATAAATGCTAGATGTACAGTATATGTTTAATGCCATGGGATGGAACATTCCTGGCAAATCAATAATATCTACACAGTTCTACTGCTTGTCTGCATGGAGATGTTATTGCTTTGCCTGCAATTTGCCACAGTATGGCATTAATATCCACTCCATGGAGACAAGCAATTGATGCCAATTGACCAATTTATTGTTTTAATTTTAAAAGCACCTGCAATTGAAAAAAGTCCAAGTTTGAAACATCTGGGGTAAATAAATGAGGTGTGAAAATGTGTCCAATGTCTAAGGTGTATGTGCGTGTTGAATAGTGACAGTCAAATATTAAGCAAAATTAAGGTTTAGAGACACTGCCAGTCTTTTTGTGTGCTTTGTGTTGCATAAGCGCTTTGTGATGTATTTCTGTAGGAAAAGTGCTCTATAAATAAAGTTTGATGGATTGATTGAAAGTGGCTGTTGTATGGCTGTCTTTGAGAAAAATTATGTCACCCATATGTTTTTGTTATAATTTGAGATCTAAATGTACATGATCTTGTGGGTTGCCATGGCTGCAACAGAATGTTAAGTCCCCTAAAATTGCCAAACTGAGGGGGAAAAGGTAACATTTTTGTAAAATCTTAAATATAATAAACTGTGTTTTAGTAAAATTAGTATTCTAACCTGTGAAGTTTAAGTTGTAAATGACATGAAATGGGCTCCAGTGTTCTGGACCAGAAGCAGCACTCACAGACTCTGTAAACCCTCTTCTCTTCTTCAGGGTTCAGTTTCTCAGAGGAAAAAGAGCACTCAGGATGTCACCACAACCAGTAAGTCTTCAAGTCACACAATCCTACAACTGGGCAGAACCTTTTTTGAACACACAACAGTAGGTTGCACTTCCTAACTTTTTTGTCCTGTTTTTTTTTTTTTTTTAAATAAATCATTCAGATATGATTTAGTTTATCTCATGTTTGTGTATTCTTAAATGTTTTGACCTTCAAATTACACTATATTTATAATTCTAAATCAGATATTACATCGACATTACTCTTCAAGTTACTCTTACTTTAGTAGTAGTTTTCTCAAATACCTTTTTATTCTTCTTGGAGTAATTTCCTGGGCCACTACTGTGTACTTCTACTTAAGTAATATTATTTAGAAGTAGCTCTTAACTTCCTGTTAATTCCTATTCCACTAACCTGTATTAAACATATGGATAACACATATATTAAATAGTTCTCCCATTTATCCCATATTGTTTGACTCAAGTGTAATGACAAATTTTTGTCTAATTACCAGGTTGTGATTTTGTCTTTTACAGAGGGATCTCCGTGGAAAAATGTCTACTGACTGAGGAGCTACTGTGGATCAACTGCAATACTTTAACTAAAATAAATACAATACTTGGTATAGAGCCCTTGTACCCACATGACAAAATCTGGGGATGCCATATTAGCAGTGGTAAATTAGCGCTAATAGACGAGTCCCCTTTTGGAGGGTTATTAGATCAGATGAAATCGTAGAGAATAATTATCTAAAAATGAATTTCCCTAAACACTAGTGACCCTTACCTGGCATGCGAGTGATATTTTAAAGATAAGAATATCATGATAAAGTTAAAAATATTTTTTGTCAATCATTTTAAAAAGTCCAACCCGTATAGTATAAAGACTCATGGCACAAGGAGTGAAGTTTTCAAGCCTTTTTTAAAATTATTATTTTTGATGATTATGGCTTACAGATAATGAAAACCCCAAATTCTTTGTCTACAAAAATTTGAATATTACAGATGATAAATTAAAAAAATGAAATGTGTGGCAGTAAGAGCATGTGGTGCCTTGATGAGCTTCAATTTGCTATCACACAGTCTTTCACAGACATCTTTCTAGTCATATGACCAATGTGCAGATGTTGTAGCATACCAAGCCTAATTCACTCAAGTCAATGCAATAAACACCCCAAATTTTCACATTGGTATATCTTTATTTTGTGATTTTAGTTCTCTAAGCACACACGCACGCACACGAGCACACACACTTTCTTTTTTTTCTAACAAAAAAGAAAAAAAAATGTTTTGAGTTATGTTGTTGGTAAAAAAAAACTAAACAAAAACAAAACACACACTTAGAAAATATAGCCCAAATGACCTGCTTCCATTTTTTATTTATTTTTTTCTCTTGCCTCTCCGGGCTTCCATAATAGATTCTCTTCAAATTAACCAACAATACATAAACAGCTTTTGAATCGTTATGAGACTATGCTTGACTCATTCAAGTAAGAAAAACAAAAAAACAAAACAATATCAGTGATCAGTGTAAAAATACATTCATAACTTAATTGTTTTATTAGCTCCTAGCCCGTCTAGCTGCAGAAATCCACTTCTGGCTCTCTTCTGTCTTTGATAATGATTGACAACCAGTATGCAACAATTATCCTCAATCTTTAAAAAAGTTAAATAATTACGGCCGACATGGTAAGTTTGTATGGAAATTCTTAGCCACAACCACTGCCACTGCAGGGTCTGGAGGTCACAGGAGCTCTAGAATAGTCCTTTTCTTACCTCTTCTTTCCTTTTATCCTACTGCTAAACAGTATGTATAGCAAAGAGTTCCAGCTCTGATTTCAACAATAAATAACAATCATTTCATGTGTTATTTGATTCTTATTTGAATGAACAATGTTAGAAATACTGAGAGGAGGTATTGAGATTGGGGACTGGAGATGTTGAAGTTCTCTGTGGGCATAATAAGTTGTTTGGGTTGTCAAGCAAACACACATTTCACATCTTCTTGTGTGGGGCTGTCAGTATTGAGTTCACTCATGTGGGGGGCCGGCAGCTGCGGAGCCCCTCTCTCCTGGGTGTGGAGGCAGGGACTACTTTGGGGGCAGGTCCTGTGTTGAGCTCTGGGCTCAGGCTACGAAAGAGCTGTCGCACACAGCGTGGTTTCACTGGGAAAGATTTGACTGAAAATGGTTTTACTGTGAAAGGCATTAGTGGCAGACGTCTGTACGTGACTTTTGACCCCAGAGGGCGTGTGGGACGCCGCCGTCGCCGAGGCGATGGGCCAGGGTCTGATCCATAGGAGGAGTGACCTTGGGCAGAACAGAGTAAATACAGCATAGAAGTCTGGCGCTGAAGAGGACATAGCAATGAAGTGTACTTTTCTGGTAAAGGCCCTGAGAGTAAAGGCTCATCAGGGACAAGGGTCTGTGGAGGCGGGGCCTCAGGGGCAGATTCTTTAGAGGGGAGGGCCTCAGAGGGTGTGGCTACTGCAGGACAAGACACATGCTGTGTCTGAGTGGCTCTGCTCAGTTTCACAATCTGCACAAATGTAACAAAGACATCATCATTTGTACAACAATAATAATTTGGTTTTATTCTGTAATTTTAAAGTTACCATCTGTAATTAGATTGGCTGACCCACCCCGTTGTATTCTCACATATCACCACTAATAATAATGCCTTACACTTGTAATGCTTTACAGCAGAGGTCCCTAACATTTTTCCCCAACCCACGGACCGGTTTACTGTCAGACAATATTTTCACCAACCGGCTTTGCTAGCTTGTGGTTTTAATATTAGCCTAAATGTATCACGTGACCGAGACAAGCATCTTGACATGCATCAAGAGGATATAAGGATTATGAGGATATAAAAGTGTGGAAAAGTGAGGACAGGAGGAGACAGGGAGCAGTGAGGACAGCCGGAGACGACGCTGTAAAACTTTTGTCGCCGTTGACAGTCCTTATTGAAGGTAAGTGCAGATTCACAGTTTGTGTTTTAGTGCAGATTCTATTCACTGTTTTCCTTGTGGGAGTAACATCAGTGCACCTGACAGGGATCGTACAGAGAAATCGTACGTGTGCACATACATGAGAACCTCCTATAACTGGGCTGTAGTCCCAGTCTGTGCCTGGGCACAGTTTGATTGTGCTCACCCTAGACAAACGTACTGCGCTTTAGGGGCGATCCGTGCTTGGACACGGTTCTAAAGTCCTACTGTGAGTGCACCCATAGACAGATGTAACAGAGAGAATCACGTCATTTTTTCAAAATAAAACATTGTTCAGTCTTGGATAATAAATAAAACGGAAATAATGTAAGTCCACCACTAATCATTCACACACACATGGACGGACGCACAGACGCACGTGTGCGCACACACACACACCTTTCATACTAGAAAATGCGGGTGAAGTATCTTGCCTAAGGACACAATGACCGAATTTGGTCTGAGGGAAACTGATCCTCCGGTCTTTGGGTTGGGGGACCACGACTCCAATAGAACCATTGTTACCCCATCTATGTTACTGCTGTGTGATAGTGTGCAAACATTGGTCTGACAGAAGACCAGCAACAAGAGGTGAGTGAGCCTGAACAAAGGCTAGGTGAGGGGAGTGAGGAACATGTTTCACATTTGCTATTTACTGGTGAAGACAATGTAATAAATGTACAGATGGTAGCTTTAAAATTGAAATGTATAAGTTGTAATCTTAAATATTTAATGTGAAACAATGTAGGTTGTATTGTATTGCACGCATAATGCAATCTCTTTATTAATAACTATATCCTGTACTTCCATTACAGTAAGTAATGTGTAGAATATTAACTACTTATGATATTATCTTACTTGACATCTGGCTGCCCTGCTAAAGTCCCGCCTCTTCTTAGTCTCGATCTCAATGTCATGATGAAATAATGGCAGCAGGTCAGGCTTGGTCTCCTTCTTGTAGCCCCGACATCCATACCTGTCACACAGACATACAGCTCACTCCATCTCAATGATTGTTGCAAATTCACTAAGAAGCCATGTTCTTTCACAAGGCTTCTCAGTCTCCACAACATATCAGTCTGTCACCTAGTCTGTGAATGACCAATGACCAAATCAAACACTTGTACTTGCTTATTATTCATAGTGAACTTGATATTTTAACTGTACTGTGCTTAACAGTTGTTAGTGCTTCACCTGCTTAAGTCTGTAAAGCTGTTATGAAGTGGGCAAGACAGTTAAGCTGGCTGCACACAAGTGGCTATGATAGGTTACTACTCATTTGACAAAAACAGTTCTGTTGTCATTATATTTAAGACTTTACAAATTACATTTTTCCCCAATTGAGCATTTTTTTTAGGTTTCAAATTTTACATTTGTCATCACAATAGGGACCTCCAAAACTTACCTCGAAACCATGCTATAAATCGGCCAGAACTTTCCTGTACATCAAAAGTATTATTTGACAGATAAGAAAACACATTTAATTGTTTAAAAACTATAATTTATACACTGCTCAAAAAATTAAAGGAACACTTTGAAAACACATCAGATCTCAGTGAGAAAAAAAAAAAATATATATATATATATATATATATATTATATATGAAATGTTGGATATCTATACAAATATGGACAGGACACTAGAGTGGCAACAGAAACTGCACAGATTCTCCAACTTCTCCAGGATGGCACATCCGGACGTGCTGAGAGCTGCCCTGTGTTCTTCACAGATGAGAACTGGTTCACCCTGAACACCTGCAATAGATATGAAAGAGTCTGGAGAAGACTGGAGAAGAACGCTCTGCTGCCTGTAACATGGTTCAGCGTGAGCGGTTTGGTGGTGGGTCAGTAATGATCTGGGGAGGCAGACCCATGGAGGGACGCACAGATCTCTACAGGTTAGAAAACATCAGTCTGACTGCCATTAGTTATCAGGATGAAATCCTTGAACCCACTGTCCGGCCTCAGAGTTTGCATGCAAAACCTGGAGGATGAAGTGATTGATACAACTGATTGGCCCTAACAATCACCTGTCTTAAACCTGATAGAACACTCTGGGACATTATTGTTGGGTCCATCAGACGCCTCCAGGTTGCTCCTCAGACTCTACAGGAGCTCAGTGATGTCCTTACACAGATCTGGGAGGACATCCCACAAGACTCCATCCATCGTCTCTTTAGGAGCGAGACATGACGTTGTCAAACATGCAAACAAGCACGTGGGGGCCACGAGAGAAGCATTTTAAGTTGCAGAAATTAAATTTTGCGCCACACGAGGCTCAGCTCCGCAGAGTGTTCCTCGCTGCACGGTGCTCCCGCTGCTTGGGGCTCAGTGCAGCTGTTGCCTGATGGTGCTTTGCGGACACTCACTCGCTCTCTCTCAAGTCCAAGATTAGTCCTGGCGTAGTCCTGGTTTAGACCTGGCTTTCCTTTTGTTCCCAAGACATTGTCCTGTCCATATTTGTACAGATATCCAACATATATTTTCACATTGAGATCTGATGTGTTTTCAAAGTGTTCCTTTAATTTTTGTGAGCAGTATAGATACACTTTCACTTTCTTGAAATCACCCTCATTTTTAAAATCATCTTGTGTGCACTCATTCTTACAATCTGCCTTATACAGATGTGTGAGCCACACTGACTGTTTCATTGATTTGCTAACGTGCTGTTGTTTATTATTATTATTTTTTTATATAAACAGTGAATAAATGACTGTGGTTTGAGAAGATAGATTGGTAATGGATGAGTGGTAATGACCTAGCTAGGGACTCTGAGTCGAAGTAGCAAGTACGGACTCCCGCCTTGAACTGTTGGACAAGTTTGAGCACCCGGGCCTCATCTTCCTTTTCGATCTGTGCCCATGACTTTCCTCTGAAGGAGGGGGGAATGAGCTGAGGCAGTGGGAGTACTTTTTCAATGGGCTGCTCCAAGTACCCCCGTCTGTCTTCAGGGGCCTCCAGGAGCCAGTCCAACTGCTGGCTGTAGTCTTGCTCCACATCCACCTGCACCTCCAGTAAAGTCTCCACCTGCTCTAGAGGAAGCCCAGCCTGACCGGGGCTATTCTGTGAACAAAATGCGCAGTAGGGCTGTCAAAAATACTAATCCATACTAAAACAACTACTGTTTTAGTAATAGAAATATTTACATAGGACAAAATGTGACCTTTGGTGAGTAGTTTTAGAAAAGTCTTTGTGTTGATTTACACACTTTGCCAAAAATTACAACAATAAAAAAATTGTCTACAATTTTATTTTTCTTCTTTCATCATCATTCTATCACTGGTATAAGACCTTTCCTTTGGTAACAAAATCAAGTTTGAAATGTTGACACCACCCATGTGCAATTCAGTTGTGTGGGATGCTCAGGTTTTGTTTTTTTCTTTGGACAGGCACAATGACCATGGTATATTTATGAATAAATTTGTATTTAATTGTTGAGCAAGATGTCATACATTAGAATACTTTTTCACTAAAACATATACTAAACATAACCATATTTAAGTTTTACAAACTTTTTTTTTTTTAAATCACCAAATTTAGTATAAATATAGTATACTATATATTGATATTTCAATATTTTTGCACACCCCTACAATAAACTTAATAACAAAATTTTAAAGTCACATTCTCCACTCACCAGTATGTCAATGTCCCATTCAGTCTGCGTTTCTATGGAGATGGGGAGACTGAAATGCACACTGCTTGATTTGTCATCATCGTCCTGGCCATAGCAGTAGCGTCGGATCACCTGTAAACACCAGACAGATTTGGCTAAAATATGACAATAACAAAAACATAGAACATTTTAGTGCTTCCTAGTGCAGTTGATTCAGTAGAACAGAAAAGTAGATTAGATATGATAGAAATATGATAATCAAGCAAACTGGAAAAATAAAACAAATAATGGGTTCACTGGTACCTGTTCAATGGTGGAGCTGCTATGATCTGAGCTGAAATCGCCTCTTTGCTGCCACCTCCTGGTTCGGTGCCATGCCGACCATGTGATCTGTGGGATGGGGACTGGTGGCTGACATGTCTCAGGGGGTGGACCTTCGTGCTGCTGCAGGGACTGCTGGTCTTTCTGGTGTGCTGCCAGGTCAGAGGGACTGAGAAACAAAGTAGCAGGAAGAGGGTTTATCCATTGTACCCAATAGAGCATATGGTAAATAAAGGAACTGGAAAGTGAAATGATTACCTTGAAAAAATTCTATGCATCTCAAGCTATACATTTCTGTTAAAGGTTTGATGACAGAAAAGATGGGGGACATGGCCTTACAATCAATACAATCAAAAGTTAAAAAGTTTATCAAAATATGGACAAGCAGCATGATCATTTGCAAACAAATACACATTTAAAGATGCATAATGCACAAACAGGAAATGAAGATCTTTTTCGCCAGCATGCTACGCAGTAAGGTGGAAACCGTAGGGACTATCAAAAATGGCTTGTCTCAACTACAATAGGGGTTCTCTTCAAGGTGGCACATTTAAAAAAATTTCAATCATCCAGTGAGAGCATGCAATAAAGCACATCTTAGGGACAATGCACACCGGGACGCTTTGATGCGCTGCAAAATCACTTCCTCCATTATTTTCTATGAGCATGCATGCACTAAGTACTTGGTTTCCTGAATCGGGATGCGACGCTGTGTCTGAAAACACATGTATTTTGAATTTCTACGGTGAGCAAAGACATGTCTCTGCTCTGTGACCGCCAAAAGGTTTGCTGTGTTCAACTCAGCAAAACACTAGCTCCTCCACTTGAGTCTTAAAATAGGGATTAAGCTGTACTCACTAGGGTTGGCAGTCGTATTGCGGTTTAAGGTCGCAGTTTTCGGTTTGGTTTCTTGTTGTCATTCTTTCTTTTTAATCTTTAAACTCCAGAGTTAGCTTCATTATCCACAATTTAGGATACAGCATTAAAAAAGCTATGAAATTATAGTTACTAATGTAATCATGCAAAAACTAAATTTGACTTGACTTTAAGCATATTATTATTGGACATAGGCAGCTGTTGTGCTTCAGTGAAAAAATGTTACCACCTTCCTAACCCTCAGGAGTCGGGATACTTGGTTTAGTGAGATTGCACTCTTGGCTGCAAGGTTAAGGCTGTGCGACCAAGTCCCGCTGCTAAATCTATAGCATTCACTATATTTTTAGCATTGTGCATAGTAACAGGAATTGTGCTGTTTACCTTCTCCAATTTCCATTCCGACACCGCGTTTGTCAGCATTTCAGCGAGATGCTCACTGGTGTGACTTTCATAAATGGGGCGTGTTTGGAAAACGCAGCTTCTCATTTCCCATTGCGAAGTAATGCAGTGAGCAACTTTCAGTAAATTTCAGTGGCCCTCGAGGGTAGGGATGGGCATTCGATGAAATTTTCTTAATCGATCGTTGGAAGAATTAACGATCGATTATCGATTAATCATTAACGTTTATATATTAAAATGATCATTATTATTATTACTATCTGCACTACTAATCTTCATAAATAAATTCAACTTTACGACATATAAACCGTAACGACTCTAGAGCCACATCAATCCGTTTGACATTATAATGTGTTTAATTCAGTTTTGCGCAACTCTCACAGAAACGAAACTTAAAACCGCATCGATAATTTGCATAAACTCAGCGAAGATAAAACTACAGCTCTTGAGCACTGATGTGGTTCAATTTCTGTAGGATTAAAAGACATGATTCAGTGGAATACAGGTTAGTGTGACCATATTTGCGTTTGTCAAAACCAGGACACCGTACGGGGGAGGGAGGTGGGTCCTCGTCATCGACATTGCGCGACTCTCACCTGGTAAAGCTTTTTCCCACTGGACACTGAAACATATGTTCCTGCTTTGTACACTGTGCACATGGACTCACACTTGTCCCGAACGCAACGGAAAGCGTGGATTTTCTTGTACAACTCATCGTTAAATACACATTTGTGCTTCGGTACGCTGCAGACTGACCGACTGTTTGTGTCTCGCTCCTTCTGAGTGCAGAGAGCTACATGTACGGACCCCTGTTTGGTCACGCTACGCACAGCAACCTACATTCGGTTTGTCGATTAAAATTAACGTAATCTATGAAATTCTTAATGATCAATTATCGATTAATCGATTAATCATGCCCATCCCTACTCGAGGGCCATCCATCTGTAGTGAGAGCTGTGTCGGACAATTCCTTGACTATGTCGTCTCGTGTCTCGTCGTAAAGTTTGAGAGTGAAAGCGAGAGAGAGAGAGAGAGAACGAGAGTGCGAGCAAGAGAGCAAGATAGCAAGAGAGAGAGGGAGAGAGGGAGGGAGAGAGAGAGAGAGAGAGAGAGAGAACGAGAGTGCGAGCAAGAGAGAATGAGAGAGAACGAGAGAGAGAGAGAACGAGAGAGAGACAGAGAGGACCGCAGAGCACTGCGGTCACCCACTGAATTGCGCAGGTGCACCTCCGGACCTGTCCCGACAGTGAGTCCTGGTTTAGTCCTGGTTTAGTCCTGGTTCAGTCCTGGTTCAGTCCTGGTTCAGTCCTGGTTCAGTCCTGGTTCAGGATCGCAATCAGTGCTTCTTCTGTTCAGTAAATAACGCCTGTGAAGTGATGACACGTCTGTGAATTCGGGTTTGTACTGAAGAAAGTGTAACCATTTAATTTCATTTCGTGAGTGTAATTCTTAAAGTTGTAACTTTTCAGTTCGCATTCTGATGGATGCTTCAGTTAGAATGCTTTTAATCCGTGTGTGATTTATCACGGGTAATTTGGGCCAGTTCACCTGGAAGCCTAAGGGCCAAGAAAAATGTGTCTGAGGGCCGCATTTGGCCCCCGGGCCATAGTTTGGACATGCCTGCTTTAGATGCACGGATATTTTTGAAGTGTTTGCACTAGCATATGGAATGTTTGTCATAAAATACTTGCGTTTAGTTGTAGTTCTGTCTGTGACTTTTTTTTTACTACCACTGTCGTCATAGTAACAGGGAATCCAAAATGTTCTCACACACCAGACTTAAACGACACGGGCACATCCTCCAACCCTTTGGGGCCCTCTTCTCTCCTACTCTCCATTTCTACACATGACGCGCAGCACCCACCCTCCACACCTCTTCTTTTGCGCCAAAGTGAAACAGGTCACATATGGACACGAGGCTACAATGCGCAAGGCGGGACCGTGGAAACCATACAGTACGCACACGTCCCAAACCGTGACAAGTGAACCGAACGGTAATTTTTTTTTTTTTTTCACGAACTGTGTCACCCCTAGTGCTCACACCAAACACAAATGGTGCGAACAAGGTGAATGATTTACATGTTAACCCCATGTAAAGGCACGTTGACACGCAAATAAAGTTCTGACTGAAATACAACTAAACCAGGACTGAACCAGGACTAAACCAGATCTAAACCAGCTTGGTCCCAGTCTCGGTCTCAGTCCCAGTCTCGGTCCCGGTCTCATCAGCCTGCTCAATGTAGCCCAAGTCCGCTATTTTTCCAAATGAAAACAGATGCAGAGGACACTGCGCAGCGGCCCTTGATCCCTCTGGAGCAAATAGAGCAAATTTACCGTACTTGCGCGATCAAATTTCCAAACTCACATGACCTGAGTGCACGAATGACTCAAAAAAGTCAAGCAGCACACTAGGGGTATGTGACTCAATTTATTTGCACCATCCGCATTTGGTCTGAACAGGGCTTAATAGAACACTCAGTGTTTGTTGAGAATATATTTTCTGATCAATAAGTAGAACCTCCCAGGGTACGCTTTGGATCACTTAAAAGGCCAGTACAGGACACTTTTGGACTGTACAAATTCTTTAAAAAGGGAAACGTAGCTTAAGAGGCGAAAAAAAAAAAAAAAAAAAACTATGTAAGTTTAACTGACACTTTAAGGCCATAATGTGGAATACTCCAGGCAGTCTGCTTGACATTGTCATGCAGACCCAGTAAACAGATAATCTGAATACCTTCTCCCATAACTATGTGGGTGGTGCTTGAGGACATCGTGGAGAAATCGTTCCAGCAAGATGTGTGCTGATTGGCTTCTGCAGTTTGAGGAGGAAGTCTCAGCTCCTCTGGCAAACAGATACTCTGCATCCAGGTGCTGGGGACTGGACAGGTGCTGTGGGGACACAGGGGGCCAGTCAGAAAACATACTCACACTGCCCTAAGGAGTACAGCATAAAACCATACCTGATCTAGGTCTTGGTACAAAACACGACATAAACCACAGTAGCCCTGCTGCTCAGGCTCCGGCCCCCGATCACACATTTTCAGCCAAACACAGAGCTGTATGCTATATTTGCTTCAATCCGTCTGAGAAGATAACAGGTGAAAGGTGAACATACATGAACAAAACAATGCACCAACAAGCCATAAATGTTAGTGTGTGCTATGCATTAGTCATCTTAGTGATAGTGGGAGTAGGACACTGGGTTATAGCAGCAACTGAAATATGTAAACAATATTATTATAATATTAACTCTCCTCTGACTGGCCTACACGAAGTCGATATGTATATATCCATCTATACTGCGACAGACAGATGAGGAGGAAAGTGGAGATAGACAGAAAGGAGGAGAGCAGAGGAGGTGGAGCAGAAAACATCTGTGAAGAGGATGAAGAAAAGTAGGAGGACAAACATAAGAACAAAAAAATTGAGAGAAAAGAGGATGAGGATGGAGAGAAGGAGAATGAAGAGGAAAAGTGAAAAAGGAGGAAGCACTTCCTAGAGATCCTTGGAAAGAAAGACACTGTCAATATTAATTCCCACGTGCCATTACGAAGTTAGCACCTCCTCAGGACACCTTAAAATTCAGACCCCATCTGGTCTGATCTGGTCTGAGTCTGAGCTGAGGCATTATGATTCAGTGATGATTTTGTCTCCCCAAAGGTCAGCATGTGCTTGAGGCGTCCTCGGTCACAGTTGTGGAGGTAAAGAACTCATGGTTGGTGTAACTGTCTGATCCTCAGTGACTAATGGGGTCAGGCACATGCCCCGATGACCTTTCACCTTTGACCCTTTGTCTGTCTGCTGTGCACCTGTGTTTTAGGGTCATATTTTGAGCAGTCATCCTCCTCATCTCAGCCGCTGAGATCCACTTCTTCGGTCATCTGTACAACAGCCTCATGAGCCTCCTCTTTATTTTAGCCTCTACTCACTTTCTGACACAAAATGGATGTTGTGAAAATCCATCCATCCATCCATTTTCGTCTGCTTATCCGGGACCGGGTCGCGGGGGCCTAAGCAGGGACTCCCAGACTTCCTTCACCCCAGACACGTCCTCCAGCTCCTCCGGGGGGACCCCGAGGCGTTCCCAGGTTGTGAAAATGACCTGGTGAAATCTTGGTCTTTATTTAGACTTTGACACACAGAAAAATATAACAAATATATCTCCCAACTTTGTGTTGGCCAGTCAGAGGGTACACACCTTGTGTGTGAACACAACTGATACTTGTCACAGGGTCACAGTGTCTGTGCATTGGACTCACAGTCCATCTTTACCTTCAGACCAAAACAACCAGACCAGTTTTGTCCTAGTTAGGCCTGAGCGCCAGAGGCTGGCGAAGGGCCTATTAGTATCGCAAAGTGATGCTCCAAGTAGCCGAAAAATGGAATGGTGCGACGTGACTCGCCCGTAGTGACCAGGGACCCTCGCCATGCAAGGCGCCTGAGGTTTCCGAAAATGTATAGTTTGTCGGCCAAAAAAAAGCGGAACATTGTTCTCGCATCATAGTATTATTTTTTCTTCTTATTATTATTATTTTTCTCCTAAGCAACTCACCGATTTTTCACCCACTAAACAATAATAAAAAGTCCTGGAAATTTTGCCATTTGGTAAAACTCACGCTTCCCTGCGTTTTGGCTATTTCCATTTTCCAAACAGAAATAAAATGGCTCGTCAGCGCCCCCAAACGACTCAAAAATGCAATAGGGAATACGAATGACACAAAAAAAAGGAAGACAAGGAAAAAATATTATTATGCCAACACCGTGCGCTCCACTAGGGGGCAGCAATATTGGCTTAAAGTTTGCTAAGCTTTTACAAACTCCGAGGGCGTTCGCCCGAACGATCTTAAATTTGGTCCACATTATCTCCAGATGTGGAACATCAAAAGTTATTCAAATTTTTCACACACGACTTACGGTCTCTGAGCAGTGAAGCAACAAAAAATGCAAACAATTTAGGAGATTTACAAATTGCTCCCATTTGCTCAAACGAACTCTGATTTCAATGAAATTTGAAGCAGTTGTTAAACTCTCTGCCCTGAAGCTACTTAATGTGAAAATTATTAATTTGGCGCATTAGCGCCCCCTATAGATTGAAACAAAATTTTATATGAAAGAAAATAATTTGTTCCCAAATAGTTACTCAAAAAGTTCTGAAATTTTGCACAAAATTCCATTTTGGCATCCTGATCCAAAAGTCAGTGACACCCATGTCATATTTTTTATGGCGTTGCCATAGCGATGACATAAACTCTCCGTTGGTAAAATCTACAAATTCTGGCACAAAACTTTTTCGCCGATTTCACTCAAATTTTAATCGCTGATTGACACCCTGACCCTGAACAGATTTATATAAGAAAATCTCAGATGGGTGCAATAGCGCCCCCTAGTGAAATTGCACGGTACTGCAAACATTTACTTTGTTGTAGACATATACAATTTGGTACACAGATTCATGACATGGTCTTGATTAAAAACTCAATGATGCTCACATCCCGTTTACATTGTGTTGCCATGGCAACAAGCCAAAATTGTATCCTTGCCAATGAAATGTCCTACACAAACGTTGGCGTAGCCAAACCAAATTTGGTAGCCAGATGCATCATGGCAATAAGAACAAAAATGTATATTGTGACCACGCCCCTTTACAAACCGGAAGTCCGCCATCTTGGATAATTTTTTTTGCCAAATTTTGAAAATTGCAGGGTTAAATTAAGACTTTTAGGGCTAGGGTTGGAGCTATGGTTAGGATTATGATTAGGGTAAGGTTTAAGCTTAGGCTTATTAGGGTCAGTGTGAGCTGCGGTGTTTGCGGGGTGCAGTGTTTGCGGGGCGCGCCGTAAGCACGCGCGAGGGCCGATCATTGCCGCTTGCGGCTATATTTTCTGTAGGAATTCATTGGAAGGAAATATATAATTTTTTCACACATAACCCTCACCCTGTCAAAACACAAAAATGCACCATTTTTTCCCACTATAACTGATTGACATATACTAGTCTCTAATAAATTTAAGTTTCTTAAAGTATTAAAATAAAGTTTTGAATTAAATTTTGAAATTTGTTAAAAGTAAAAATAAAATTTAAAAAACTATTTCAAGTACAAATTGTTATATAATAAAATACATATATATATATATATATAATAAATATATATAATATATATATATAATAATATATATTATATATAATTATATATATATATATAATATATATATATATATATATATATATATATATATATATATATATATATATATATACACAGTCCCTGACAAAAGTCTTGTCGCTTATCCATTTTGTAGAAACAAAAGATTATAACCTGACTTTAAATTAATCGATTGGTTTTAGAAATGTCTCATATGAAAGCTAAAACCCTCCCAAATTATGCTCAATATACTAAAATAAATTTGCTTCACTGAAGAAAGATTGATCATTTAATGAACAGAGAAAGGTCAGATTTTGGCAAGACAAAAGTCTTGTGGCCTTGTCATATGATGCACCCAATCCTAGATTACAGCCTCACCTGTGATCAGTTACTGATGGTCCTCATGGACCATCAGATGGACTCATGGTCGAATCAGTGCACAGAAACCAGCACTAAACAAAAGGCAATTAAAAAACCGTGTAGCATTTGCCAAGGCCCACAGCCTGCTAAAAGGATGGACACTGGAAAAGTGGCAGAAGGTGGATTTCTCAGATGAATCCTCCGTTGAATTACATCACAGCCGCCGCAAATATTGCAGGAGACCTACTGGAGCCTGCATGGATCCAAGATTCACCCAGAAAACAGTTAAGTTTGGTGGCGGAAAAATCCTGGTCTGGGGTTCCCTCCAGTATGGGGCTGTGCGAGACATTTGCAGGATGGAAGGCAATATCAATAGCCTAAAATATCAAGAAGTGTTAGCTCCTCTTACATTTCCAACCATAAAAGGGGTCAAATTTTGCAGCAGGATGGTGCTCCATCGCATACTTCTATCTCTACATCAAAGTTTCTCAAGGTGAAGAAGATCAAGGTGGTCCAGGACTGGCCAGCCCAGTCACCAGACATGAACATCATTGAGCATGTCTTCGGTAGAATGAAAGAGGAAGCATGGAAGACAAAACCAAAGAATCTTGATGAACTCTGGGAGACATGTAAGACGCTTTCTTTGCTATTCCTGATGACTTCATCAACAAATTGTATGAATCATTGTTGAACCGCATGGATGCGTCCTTCAAGCTCATGGAAGTCATACAAGATATTAAATATGGATCTCACAGCACCACTACTTCATTCACTCACGTTATGCAACATATTTTTGTATTTGAAGTAAATTATTTGTTCAATTTTCTGTAGGCGACAAAACTTGTCTTGCCAAAATCTGACCTTTCTGTGTTCATTAAATGATCAATCTTTCTTTAGTGAAGCAAATTTATTTTAGTATATTGAGCATAATTTGGGAGGGTTTTAGCTTTCATATGAGACATTTCTAAAACCAATCGATTAATTTAAAGTCAGCTTATAAGCTTTTGTTTTTACAAAATGGATAAGCGACAGGACTTTTGTCAGGGACTGTAATATATATATATATATATATATATATATATATATATAATGTATATTCCAACAGAGCTTTGTTCTCGCATCTCGGAGGTGCTGGAGGGACCATCATGGCAGGACAAACCCCTACATGGGGCGTGTAGTGGGAACATATAAGATGGTCCTGAGACCAATTCATAAAGGCCTGCATGCCTGCACGGAGTCAATATTATGCTTATACAACTCGCTATCTTTTAGTAGGGGATTGTGCCAAGGACACTGTGTTTACGAAAAACAGGGCATCCTGCCCCATTGCCAGTCTCAGAAGACTGGACATGGGACAGGAATGCGCCTCCATGTATGTGTGCGCGGTGGAGACTGGCCCTCTCTGCACGCACAGGTGCATGAAGAGAATATATAGAGGCGGAGGGAAAGCACCCACTTTAGAGTCTGCTGCGGGTTACGTACGAACGCCCAGCCGGGTTTAAGCCACTCTGCCGTGGGTTGTTGGCTCTCCAGCCCAGTGTCAACGGTGAGTTTGATTTTCTTATGTGCCAGTTTGTGTGATGGTTGATGCTTAAACCCATTGATTGATTGATATGATTGTAACAATGTTGAGCGGGAAATAAACTGACATATTCATTCTAGCCTCATTGTGTGATGATTGCAATGTTGAGCGGGGAGTAAACAGACACATTTATTCTAGCCTCATTGTGTGTGTAGCAATGTCAAGCGGGGAGTAACCGGACACATTTGTTCTAGCTTCATTGTAACAATTATTGAGCGGGGAATAAACAGGCACAGTTATTCTAGCTTGTTGTAACAATGTTAAGCGGGGAATAGACAGACCCGTTCACTCTAGCTTCATTGTGTGCTGGCATTGTGAAATAGTGATTGCCTGGTTGTGACTACTTCCCACGAACCTTTTTAGATATTTCACAAAACAGGGCGTACCACCGGAACATAACTGAAGTGGCTGATATCAAGAAATCCTACCAATGGCTTGAGAGGGCTGGTCTGAAGGACAGCACAGAGGCACTGATCCTGGCTGCTCAGGAGCAGGCCCTGGGCACTCCAGCAATAGAGGCCCAGATCTACCACACCAGACAAGACCCACGGTGTAGACTGTGCAAAGAGGCTCCTGGGACAGTCCAGCACATAACTGCAGGGTGTAAGATGCTGGCAGGGAAAGCATACATGGAGCGACATAACCAAGTGGCGGGCATAGTGTACAGAAACATCTGTGCAGAGTACGGGCTGGAAACCCCAGGATCAAGGTGGGAAACACCTCCAAAGGTTGTGGAGAATGACCGAGCCAAGATCCTGTGGGACTTTCAGATACAGACTGACAGAATGGTGATGGCGAACCAACCAGACATAGTGGTGGTGGATAAGAAACAGAGCAGAGCCGTGGTGGTGGACATCGCAATACCAAGCGATGGTAATATCAGGAAAAAGGAACACGAGAAGCTAGAGAAATACCAGGGGCTCAAGGAAGAGCTGGAGAGAGCCTGGAAAGTAAAGGCATCAGTGGTGCCTGTGGTGATCGGAGCACTCGGGGCTGTAACCCCCAAACTGGAAGAGTGGCTACAACAGATACCGGGAAAAACAATGGACATCTCAGTCCAGAATAGTGCAGTACTGGGAACAGCAAAGATACTGCGCAGAACTCTCAAGCTCCCAGGCCTCTGGTAGAGGACCCGAGCTGAATGAGGGTGAGAGAGACTTACCACCGTGGAAGGTGAGAAACAAATTTTTTTATTATATATATATATATATATATATATATATATATATATATATACATATACATACACACACACATATATATATATATATCCATCCATCCATCCATTTTTGTCCGCTTATCCGAGGCCGGGTCGCGGGGGGAGCAGCCTAAGCAGGGACTCCCAGACTTCCTTCACCCCAGACACGTCCTCCAGCTCCTCCGGGGGGACCCCGAGGCGTTCCCAGGCCAGCCGAGAAACATAGTCCCTCCAGCGTGTCCTGGGTCTTCCCCGGGGCCTCCTCCCGGCAGGACATGCCCGGAACACCTCCCGAGGGAGGCGCCCAGGAGGCATCCGGAACAGATGCCCGAGCCACCTCAACTGGCTCCTCTCGACGTGGAGGAGCAGCGGCTCTACTCCGAGCTCCTCCCGTGTGACTGAGCTCCTCACCCTATCTCTAAGGAAGCGCCCAGCCACCCTGCGGAGGAAACTCATTTCGAGCGCTTGTATCCGCGATCTCGTCCTTTCGGTCACTACCCAGAGCTCATGACCATAGGTGAGAGTAGGAACGAAGACTGACCGGTAAATCGAGAGCTTCGCCTTTCGACTCAGCTCCCTCTTCACCACAACGGTCCGATACAGCGACCGCATCACTGCTGAAGCTGCACCGATCCGCCTGTCAATCTCACGTTCCGTCCTTCCCTCACTCGTGAACAAGACCCCGAGATACTTGAACTCCTCCACTTGAGGCAAAGACTCCCCACCCACTTGGAGAGGGCAAGCCACCTTTTTCCGGTCGAGAACCATGGCCTCGGACTTGGAAGAGCTGATCTTCATCCCAGCCGCTTCACACTCGGCTGCAAACCGCCCCAGTGCACACTGCAGGTCCTGGCTCGATGAAGCCAACAGAACAACATCGTCCGCAAACAGCAGAGATGAAATCCTGTGGTCCCCGAACCGGACCCCCTCCGGCCCCTGACTGCGCCTAGAAATTCTGTCCATAAATACAATGAACAGAACCGGTGACAAAGGGCAGCCCTGGCGGAGTCCAACATGCACCGGGAACAGGTCTGACTTACTGCCGGCAATGCGAACACAGCTCCTGCTCCGGTCATACAGGGACCGGACAGCCCTTAGCAAAGGCCCCCGGACCCCATACTCCCAGAGCACCCCCCACAGGACACCACGAGGGACACGGTCGAATGCCTTCTCCAGATCCACAAAGCACATGTGGACTGGTTGGGCAAACTCCCATGAACCCTCGAGCACCCTATGGAGAGTGTAGAGCTGGTCCAGTGTTCCACGGCCAGGACGAAAACCACACTGCTCCTCCTGAATCCGAGGTTCGACTATCGGCCGGATTCTCCTCTCCAGTACCCTGGCATAGACCTTACCGGGAAGGCTGAGAAGTGTGATCCCCCTATAGATGGAACACACCCTCCGGTCCCCCTTCTTATACAGAGGGACCACCACCCCGGTTTGCCAGTCCAGGGGTACTGTCCCCGACAGTATATATATATATATATATATATATATATATATATATATATATATATATATATATATATATATATCATAGCTGTACGCTAAGAGTGAGCGAGACATCGACTCACTGATCCACACCACAAGGATCTACAGTACAGACATCGGGATGTCATTCGGGCTTGAGAAATGTAGCAGGATGGTGACAAAGAGAGGGAAGGTAGTCCACACAGAGGGGGTGTCACTCCCAGAGGGAACAATAGCAGACGTTGAGGACAGTTACAAGTACCTTGGTATCCCACAAGCAAATGGCAACCTCGAAGAGGCAACAAGGAAAGCGGCTACGGCCAAATACCTGCAAAGAGTGAGGCAAGTCCTTAGAAGCCAGCTCAATGGCAAGAACAAGGTGCAGGCAATCAACAGCTACGCCCTGCCAGTGATCAGATACCCTGCAGGGATTGTAAGCTGGCCAAAGGAGGAGATACAGACCACAGATGTTAAGACACGAAAGCTCCTGACCATGCATGGAGGGTTCCATCCCAAATCCAGCACCCTGAGGCTGTACGCAGGCCGGAAGGAAGGGGGCCGAGGACTAGTGAGTGTGGGAACCACTGTCCAGGATGAAACATCCAAGCTCCTTGAGTACATCAAGGACAAGGCCCCGGCAGATGAGGTGCTCAGAGAATGTCTCAGACAGTGGGGTCCAGAGGAAGAGGTGCTGGAGGGACCATCATGGCAGGACAAACCCCTACATGGGGCGTACCACCGGAACATAACTGAAGTGGCTGATATCAAGAAATCCTACCAATGGCTTGAGAGGGCTGGTCTGAAGGACAGCACAGAGGCACTGATCCTGGCTGCTCAGGAGCAGGCCCTGGGCACTCCAGCAATAGAGGCCCAGATCTACCACACCAGACAAGACCCACGGTGTAGACTGTGCAAAGAGGCTCCTGAGACAGTCCAGCACATAACTGCGGGGTGTAAGATGCTGGCAGGGAAAGCATACATGGAGCGACATAACCAAGTGGCGGGCATAGTGTACAGAAACATCTGTGCAGAGTACGGGCTGGAAACCCCAGGATCAAGGTGGGAAACACCTCCAAAGGTTGTGGAGAATGACCGAGCCAAGATCCTGTGGGACTTCCAGATACAGACTGACAGAATGGTGATGGCGAACCAACCAGACATAGTGGTGGTGGATAAGAAACAGAGCAGAGCCGTGGTGGTTGACATCGCAATACCAAGCGATGGTAATATCAGGAAAAAGGAACACGAGAAGCTAGAGAAATACCAGGGGCTCAAGGAAGAGCTGGAGAGAGCCTGGAAAGTAAAGGCATCAGTGGTGCCTGTGGTGATCGGAGCACTCGGGGCTGTAACCCCCAAACTGGAAGAGTGGCTACAACAGATACCGGGAAAAACAACGGACATCTCAGTCCAGAAAAGTGCAGTACTGGGAACAGCAAAGATACTGCGCAGAACTCTCAAGCTCCCAGGCCTCTGGTAGAGGACCCGAGCTCAATGAGGGTGAGAGAGACCTACCACCGTGGAAGGTGAGAAACACATTATTTTTTATATATATACACATACATATACATATATATACATATATATATATACATATATATACATATATATACATATATATACATATACATATATATACATATACATATATATACATATATATACATATACATATATATACACACACACACATACACACACACACAAGCACACACACACAATGTGTATGGAAAGGTTGCACATATATGAGTACATTAGAAGTCGACGGAGATCTGAGTTTTGAAAGTAGAACATTTTATGTCCATGTCCAGTGGGGACCCTCAAATGTCCCTATGGTGACCAACATGAGTTTTTTTTTCTTATTTTACATAATCCTCTGTAACACACAGTAACCAAGCACCATTTTTCCCACCATGAATTACTGACATATAGGCTCTAATAAGTTTTGAAAACTAACTCACAGTATCTCAATAGAGGACCGATGTTTCCTGTAGTTTTGGTCATAAAATGCAGTAGGCCTATTGTCACAAGGAGCTCTACTGTACAGAGGCACTTTATGATCTGCACAGCCTAAATTAATAGCTACTACTACTACTATCCCCCCTTTATGAATGTAATGAGTGGTAGCACATATCAGCAGGCCAATTTAGCCATTGAATAATGTAGAATCACCATTATTTACTCATTTATATGCATTTAGGTAGAGCTAGCATTTCAACAGGCATATATCTTCTATCAAACAAGGCTCCCACTATGTAAGAGAAAGAAATGACTGGAAATACTGACATCTTTATATTAAATAAAGTTAAATATATACTACTTAAAGCTAATATCACAGGCTACAGTGTGAATTTCCTATTATAATATAGTGATATTTTATTTATACAGAGCCTTTCTAAAGAAAGATACGTTTTCTACACATGGAAACAAAATAAAATACGATATAATGAAAATTATAACAATAATCCAAACTATTCAATCATCTAACGTAGTTATTCTGCCGCAAATCTA
Source organism: Boleophthalmus pectinirostris (assembly GCF_026225935.1). Lineage (NCBI taxonomy): Eukaryota > Metazoa > Chordata > Actinopteri > Gobiiformes > Gobiidae > Boleophthalmus > Boleophthalmus pectinirostris. Next base: position 128,619 of record NW_026571447.1, read on the forward strand.
ACACGCACATGTCGATGTTTAACTGGTCAAAACATACAATAAAACCAATACTAAAATGTTTCACTTCTGCCTCTACGCTTGGTAGGTTGTGCGCATGCGCAGTAGCGAGTCAATGATACGGAAAGAAACTTTCTAAGCGCATTGAACGAATTTCGGATGCTGCATTTGTCAATCAGGCGCAGAGTTCTCTCAGCCTCTTCTTAATGGCTCATTCATACTTCATAAGAACATGAAGTATGAAAAGGCCTTTAAAGTGGAAGTTACGAAAACATTTTTAAAGAAAAGATTAATGTATAAGGTCCATTATATTTTTTGTTTAAAATAGTATCGTTTAATACAATAGTAGTATTAATACAGTTTTTAGTATGGGAAGCAATGAAGAGGAATAACCAATAAGCCATAGACTACAAAGCAGGACTTGACTCAAACACGCTAGTGTGGGAAGCTAAAGGGAGAGACCGACAGAAAAAATGGAGAGAGATAAGCAAGTGTCCAGCCTGTTGGAGCATATGGTACTTACACTGATGCTAAACACCTCTAAACTCGGAAGCTACACTCGCTCCTGACTGAGACAGACCGGAGCAGAAAACCCTGCACACACAGGCGATAGCACAGCGGCTAACGTTAGCAGAAGCATTTGTCCTGCCTTCGCTTTCACCGCTCTGATCAACAGTGTTCTGGGACGGATGTGAGACCGCTACCTGGGACGTGATGATTAGCGGGACCGATGTGTCCTCTGGAGTAGAGCCTCTTCTAACAAGCAGCACAGTGCGAAGCTGCTGGTGACTGTGGGCCATGCTGTGGGCAGGGTTGCCAGGTCCACGAAGAAATACAATTTCTGTTAGTGTGGTGCATAAACATTTGCCGCCACCTACTGGATGCATAGGCGAGTTGTCAGTCTTCATTATTACAGTGATGGTGAAGGTGAAAATAATCTCCATTAGGCATCCCCATCAGTCTTTTTGGCACATTTTCTGAAATAATTCGTAAATTTGGCAAAGCTTTGCAAAACTATTCCCACAAGACTTTAAATAATTCAAAATATTTGAAAAAGTCATAAAACACAGAACTCAGAGCAGGAGCTCTTAGTTCAGAGCTGCTCCCGCTGGGTCAGGACTCTGGTTTGGATCTAGTCCGGCTGAACTATTTCTCACACTAGGCTAAATGCAGTTCATTTTATAAGTTTTAAATAACAATTTAGCCGTTTTATTTATTGTCTCCAATTAATTTTAAACTGCAGCCCTATATCTTATATAGGACAACTGCGTGTTTCAGCGTTAATAATACATTTGAAGTATTTTTAACTTGTATTTTCATTAATTTGACAGTCTATTGTTCATAAATTCAAACATTGGTAAAACTGGGCTGCTTCTGTATCACTGGACCTCCTCAAATTTTAGTTGAATACCCCCGCTATAGGCTGTCTGTGGCATCCACTGTCGTGTATTTTTTCACATTTAAGTTTGTATTGCTCAACAATTTGGAGATTGGGACCCCTCCGAATATTGACGGGTATTTTGCACACTGGATAATATCATAGCATGGCTTAAATCTCTCAAGAACCAATTCAGTGTAATATAGGACCTTTAATTCATTTAGGGTTAAGGTTAAATATTAGAGTGTATCAGTATGAGTTTTAAGAATTAAAATGAATGAGACATGTAATGAGGTGTGGAATCTGGCAACACTAAAATTAAACTGACGGAAAATTAGGAGGGGAAACGTCAGGACCACGGACAGCGCCAGTTTATCAGGGCTTTGCTTGATCTTGTCACAAAGCGTTTAAGACGGTGATCATACACCAGACACACGCAGAGGGGTCCAACCACTGAAACAGATGTGCGCGTGCGTGAGCAGGTTGTATTAAGAGTGTACGCGGAGCATTGTGCTTGCGCCTGTGCGAGCGTGCTTCATACAGGCCAGTTACGAGCACAAGTCCCTGCACATGCAGATGCACTGAACCGTCGACCACGGTACACTGCATTAACACTGTTCACGAGCAGGAAGTGACGTACAACCGCGCTTCTCGAGACGCTTCTAACCTTTGACATCTCTGTGTCCGTGCCCCTCAGAATACCGCGGCCAATCTGCGCGCAGCATAGTGAGGGGACTACGTATGCTGTAGTAAAGCTGGGGGCTGGGGACCCTACGTCACCGCGTACCCAGTGCTTAGCTGTTCACCGTCCGTTTGTCGCTCACCTGCCGCACCGAGGTAAGCCATGCATGATTTTAGTTTGTTTTCAGTCACTCCAGCCCTACAGTGCAAACAAATACTGATGCAATCAATGACTTAGAAATGTTTTGGCAATGACGTACGGATGGGAGAACGGGACAGTCGCGCTGATGCTGGGATGCGGATGAGGACGCGGCAAAGGACACGGGGAGGCGGGAAGCTGGAGCATGGATTGGGGGTACCCAATCTGCTGTTAGTGTTCGTGGTTTAGTAGGTTATTTGGGCACGCCGTCTTTGCCACAACACCGCTGCTTGGTCTTTTGCGTGGGGCTGGATATGACGTGCTCTGAGAGCACAGCTGTCTGCGTGAGCAGTGCGCTGCAATGACCTTGTCGGAGAACACAGGGTCCGCAGTGCTCTCGGTTTGCTTGTAAAATTAGCCTAAATCATCCTATAAGTAGAAATTTACTTTATCAGCTGCTAAAGAGCACGTTAAGATTAGTGCTAGCAAGTCGTTCTGTTTTGGAGCCACTATCAAGGAATTCCCGATCCGCGGGCTTGTGCTGCAGTATGCAGTCCACAGTGAAGGCCCACTTCTGGAGAGAGATTCAGCGTCTAACCAAGCAGGAGTTTTTCCTGTTCACCAAACTTATATACCCTCACTATGTGCTCTGACAAATATATAGTGTTGAACAGCCAGCCAGTTTTCTCATTTCCAACAAGAACAGAGTCATCACTAAATAGAACTGTCTATGGTAAGCTGTCACGTCAGAGTTGAAATTTGTGGTCCATTTAAAAAGTACATGGGTTTGAAACCAGTGCATTCAAATATTGTATTTTTCAAACTCCAGTCAATCTTTTTTCTGACTGAATTAAAGGAACCAGTTTGGTAAAGAGCCTGGCTTTAGAAAGTAACTTAAACAGCACTGACAGCTGTCCAGGGCATGGTATAGTCTCCCAGCCTCTGGTTCCTCTGCATATATGAATGTATACATTTTAGCCTGCTTGTGTCATTACAAATCACAGTGATGACTTTGCACTTGTGGTCAAATAAAGAGAGTTGAGAGTGTGTAGTTTTCCGTATGCACTGAAAAATTTTACAGTATATGCAGTAGACTCTATATGCCCTTGGACCACAATGGAACCTATCTGGACAATTGAGGGATTACACAGGTCTAAGGACACATGGGAACAGAAAAGAAAGTACTATGATTTAAGGTTTTATTGTCTATATTATATTCTATATTCTATTGTCTAAACCAGGCATGTCCAAACTATGGCCCGGGGGCCAAATGCGGCCCTCAGATAAATGTTTCATGGCCCTCAAACTTCCAGGTGAATTGGCCCAAAATAATAAATTATTTATTATTATTATTAATTAATAATAATAATAATAATAATAATAATAATAATAATTAATTAATTATTATTATTATTATTATTATTATTATTATTATTAATAATAATAATAATAATAATAATATAATAATAATAATACTAATAATACTTTATTAATACATTAATTAACTAGAAAAGCACTCAGAGAGTGCAGACCTCCGCCAAGGACTACCCCCATTTGTTATATAAATTGCGATAAAATCAGTTTTCTGGATCAGATCCGGATCAGCCTTTGGAATATGAAAGAGGATCCCATTGTCCATCCCTGAGTCAAATTTCATGGGGTTTGGTCAATAATTAACTGAGATATTGGCCCCATTTACCACAATGTTAACTAAAATTTCAAAGTGATCCAGAATCCAGGATTTCTTCCGGATCACTCCCAAAATGAAATCAGTTCTTCCTTTTCACATTTCCAACAAATCCTGAAAATTTCATCAAAATCGGTCCATAACTTTTTGAGTTATGTTGCTCACAGACAAACAAACAAACAACAGACATACGCCGGCAAAAACATAACCTCCTTGGCGGAGGTAATAAATTTGGGGGGGATCAGGGAAGGTGCACATGTCTGGGTGTAACACTCTGGCACCATGGACAAGGAAAGTGGTCCTTTTTGTCAGCACATGTTATCTTTGACACTATAGTTAAAGGTTAAACACAGGTATTTAGCAGACGTTTTTATCTAAAGCGAACTGGATTCGCAGCAGAGTGACTGATGCAAACAACATGCCCACATAGTGACCTTTCCAACCAACAAAAAAAAGGACCTTGGAGGTAAAACTATGGGTCTACGGCCCTGAGTAATATATAAATGTAACTTTTTCAGAGATATAGACAGTTTATTTTAGTTAAAGATGACTATGATAATAGATTTAACATAAAAATTGACTAAAAATAAGAAGAATATATCAGAATTGAATTCCTTGTATCAAACAAAGTAGAAAAATTATATTATACAACAATTTAAGACTGAACGAAGTGGAAATATAACCTTTTCCCATTTTGGATTTTATGTACACCGGCCACTAGGAGGCGCACCCCAACTTGTATCCATGGATTTTTAAAAAACCTATGTCCATACCTAACCTTATGCCCTAACCAAACTTTTCCAGAAGTGCACAATCCTTATGACTGCACTTGGCGGGGGGTTCCAAGGCCCACTTATGGCAGAAAGAAGTGGGGTGGGTGGATGTTCAATAATATGGAAAAAATTGGATAGTGCATTGTCACCCAAACACACAGTACAGTGGCACCTGTGCGTTCATATAGGCTTGACTCCACCCTGACCCCTTGTGGCTAAGCCAAATATCGTCACCCTGTGCTCAGACATAAACAGTGACCCAAACAAAACACGAGTGGCTCCTAAAGTACCTTTAAGAGTGATGTATGGGTGTTTGTATTATGCAGCTTTAGGCTGTCTCTTGGCCAGGTTGTCATTGCAAATGAGGTGTTTTCAATTGACTTATATAATATTTAATAAATAAAAATAAATCAAGAGTATGTTTTTTCAATATATCACAGTTCTACACAGTGTTGTTACCTGTGCATGCCCATCAACATTAATACCCCATGTGTGTTCTGTGGACAGACCCCCACACAGTGCCTGGGCCTCTCCTGATCTCCCGAGCCTCTGAGAGAGCCAGTGAGCAGCCATCATGGAGGATGACAGCCGATACAGGGATGGCCGCTCGGAATTCATCCGCGGGGCCAAGGACATCGCCAAGGTGGCCAAGAAGCAGGTGGGAAAGAAGGTTGGGCGGGGCATGGACCGAATGGCGGATGAGTACACACGACGTTCTTACAAGCGCTTTGAGGAGGAGGACGATGATGATGACTACGGTGTGAGTGGAGATGCAGGGTACTACCATAGTGACAGCCGTGGAGATGAGGATGCACACAGTGACTCCACTGAGGGTCACGATGAAGAGGATGAGATCTATGAAGGAGAGTACCAGGGTATTCCCCGGGCAGAGGGGAAGGGCCCTGGGCTGGATGTGCCCCCACAGACCTATAGGGACCTAGCTGTGGCAGAGGGAGAGCGCAGAAAGGACCAGGAGGAGCTGGCAGAGCAGTACGAGACCATCCTCCAGGAGTGTGGACACGGCAAGTTCCAGTGGACCCTGTACTTCTGCCTGGGGCTGGCCCTCATGGCGGATGGAGTGGAGATCTTTGTGGTGGGCTTCGTGCTTCCCTTCGCAGAGAAGGATATGTGTCTTTCTGAGCCCAACAAGGGCATGCTGGGTAAGTGACTCACATTAACACCTGGGCGATATGGTAATACAATCTAATTATGATCTAATCCCTGTGACTATCTACTATTTTGATCATACCTTCACTCTTTCTCTATTTAATGCTGCTACTCAAAGGCAGGCGCCTTTGTCCTATTTCTCCTCAACCTTTGGAAGGCTCTGAGTTACTGAATGCTGAATTGAACCAGTCAAGTGTGAGCTGTACAAGCTCAATTAGTCCACATCATTCTACATTAAGTAACAAGTAGATGTATGTGTCATCATGCTAATATTCCACATAAGCTAATAAAGCATGTGCAGCTGTTTATCCTGAGACTTACTGTACCTAAAGATTCTTATGTCCATCTAATAGTGGCACTGCTCCACTTAAAAAATAAAACCATCTCTTTTCACCAGATTTATTTATTTATTTTTTTGTAATCACTTTGGAAAAAGTAAACAAATGTAGTTTTCTCAAGCAAAAGACATGGGAATTTTCACATTGCTGAGTATCTTGTTTTGCTGTGATCAGCTCTTGTATAACAGGCCTGACTCATGCTCATGCACCAGCTCTCCCCCTCCTCTCACTACTCCAGTGCCAGGAAGGGACATGTTTCTAGGGTAACATACCCTTCTCTGGTAATGTAGAAAAAAAACAACAACAACATAATAATAATAATAATAATACTATGTATTGTAGTTCTAAATATCTGAATTTCCATGTGTTTTAGTTTTTAGTTGTGTCTTAGCAATATGTTTTGCTTTACAGCTGAATTGGCCTTACTTCCTTTTTTTTTTTTTTTTTTTTTTTTTTTTTTTTTTGCTTTGGCACATTTTCTAAAACCTTTTATATATTGGTCAAATCTTTTGCACACTTTCCAAAACTATTCACAGACACAAAACAATTCAGAATGAAACTATGTGTGTGAACCTGGTTCACACGTTTGCAATGCATAAGTCTATATGACATTGTGTTTCTAGTGCTTCTGTGGCTGTTTATAAAATGTCTCCATAGTGTGAACTGTGTAGCAAGTTTTAAAATTTTTTTTCATATATTTAGACTTTAGTGTCAAAGTGATTGAAAAAACTGAAATCACAATAGAATCAAAATCCATCCATCCATCCATTTTCGTCTGCTTATCTGGGGCCGGGTCGCGGGGGCAGCAGCCTAAGCAGGGACTCCCAGACTTCCTTCACCCCAGACACGTCCTCCAGCTCCTCCGGGGGAACCCCGAGGCGTTCCCAGGCCAGCCAAGAGATATAGTCCCTCCAGTGTGTCCTGGGTCTTCCCCGAGGCCTCCTCCCGGTGGGACATGCCCGGAAAACACCTCCCGAGGGAGGCGCCCAGGAGGCATCCGGAACAGATGCCCGAGCCACCTCAACTGGCTCCTCTCGACGTGGAGGAGCAGCGGCTCTACTCCGAGCTCCTCCCATGTGACTGAGCTCCTCACCCTATCTCTAAGGGAGCGCCCAGCCACCCTGCAGAGGAAACCCATTTCGAGCGCTTGTATCCGCGTTCTCGTCCTTTCGGTCACTACCCAGAGCTCATGACCATAGGTGAGAGTATGAACGAAGACTGACCGGTAAATCGAGAGCTTCGCGTTTCGGCTCAGCTCCCGCTTCACCACAATGGTCCGATACAGCGACCGCATCACTGCCGAAGCTGCACCGATCCGCCTGTCAATCTCACCCCTCCGGCCCCTGACTGCGCCTAGAAATTCTGTCCATAAACACAATGAACAGAATCGGTGACAAAGGGCAGCCCTGGTGGAGTCCAACATGCACCGGGAACAGGTCTGACTTACTGCCGGCAATGCGAACACAGCTCCTGCTCCGGTCATACAGGGACCGGACAGCCCTTAGCAAAGGGCCCCGGACCCCAGACTCCCAGAGCACCCCCCACAGGACACCACGAGGGACACGGTCGAATGCCTTCTCCAAGTCCACAAAGCACATGTGGACTGGTTGGGCAAACTCCCATGAACCCTCGAGCACCTATGGAGAGTGTAGAGCTGGTCCAGTGTTCCACGGCCAGGACGAAAACCACACTGCTCTTCCTGGATCTGAGGTTTGACTATTGGCCGGATTCTCCTCTCCAGTACCCTGGCATAGACCTTACCGGAAAGGCTGAGGAGTGTGATCCCCCTATAGTTGGAGCACACCCTCCGGTCCCCCTTCTTATACAGAGGGACCACCACCCCGGTTTGCCAGTCCAGATGTACTGTCCCCGACCGCCACGCGATGTTGAAGAGGCGTGTCAGCCAAGACAGCCCCACAACATCCAGAGACTTAAGGTACTCAGGACGGATCTCATCCAACCCCGGAGCCTTGCCACCAAGGAGCTTTCCAACCACCTCAGTGACTTCAGCCAGGGTGATGGATGAGTCCGCCTCCGAGTCCCCAGCCTCGGCTTCCTCCTCGGAAGACGTGACGGTGGGATTGAGGAGATCCTCAAAGTACTCCTTCCACCGCCGGACAACATCCCCAGTCGAGGTCAGCAGCTCTCCCCCCGCACTGTAAACAGTGTTGGTGAAGAACTGCTTCAGGAGTCCCCCGAGCCAGCAAGGCCCGATAGGACTCCTTCTTCAGCTTGACAGCATCCCTTACTTCCAGTGTCCACCACCGCGTTCGGGGATTGCCGCCGCGACAGGCACCACAGACCTTACGCCCACAGCTCCGAGCAGCCGCATCGACAATAGAGGCTGAGAATGAAGCCCACTCGGACTCCATATCTCCAGCCTCCCCCGGAATCCGGGAGAAGTCCTCCTGGAGGTGCGAGTTGAAAGTCCCTCTGACAGAGGGCTCCGCCAGACGTTCCCAACAGACCCTCACTACACGCTTGGGCCTGCCAGGTCTTTCCGGCTTCCTCCTCCGCCAGCGAACCCAAGTCACAACCTGGTGATGATCAGTTGACAGCTCAGCCCCTCTCTTCACCCGAGTGTCCAAGACACGTGGCCGGAGATCAGATGACACGACTACAAAGTCGATCATCGACCTCCGGCCTAGGGTGTCCTGGTGCCACGTGCACTTATGGACACCCTTGTGCTTGAACATGGTGTTCGTTATGGACAAACCGTGACTAACACAGAAGTCCAATAACAAAACACTGCTCGGGTTCAGATCAGGGAGGCCATTCCTCCCAATCACCCCTCTCCAAGTGTCACTGTCGTTGCCCACGTGGGCGTTGAAGTCCCCCAGGAGAACAACGGAGTCCCTGGTCGGTGCACTGTCTAGTACCCCTCCCAAGGACTCCAAGAAGGCCGGATACTCAGCACTGCTGTTCGGCCCGTAGGCCGACACCACAGTGAGAGACCTGTCCTCGACCCGAAGGCGCAGGGACGCGACCCTCTCGTTCACTGGGGTGAACTCCAACACACAGTGGCTGAGCTGTGGGGCAATGAGCAGGCCCACACCAGCCCGCCGCCGCTCCCCGCGGCCAACGCCAGAGAAATGGAGAGTTCAGCCCCTCTCAAGGAGTTGGGTTCCAGAGCCCAAACTGTGCGTGGAGGTGAGGCCGACTATATCTAGTCCGTAACGCTCAACCTCCCGCACAAGCTCAGGCTCCTTCCCCCCCAGAGCTAGTCTCCATGTCCGGAGATCCGGTCGTCGAGGCCCCTGCCGTCGACTGCCACCCAGATCTCTCTGCACCGGCCCCATATGGCTCCTCCCGCGGGTGGTGGGCCCACGTGAGGACGGCCCCACGTCGCTCCTTTGGGCTAAGCCCGGCCGGGCCCCGTGGGGGAAGGCCCGGCCACCAGGCGCTCGCTGACGAGCACCCACCCCAGGCCTGGCTCCAGGGTGAGGCCCCGGTGACGCCAATCCGGGTGACGTAACTGGCCTCTGTGTGTGACTCATCATGTGGGGCTTCTGAACTGTTCTTCGTCTGACCCGTCCCCCCGGACCTGTTTGCCTTGGGTGACCCTACCAGGGGCATGAAGCCCCCGACAACATAGCTCCTGGGATCATTCGGGCACTCAAACCCCTCCACCACGATAAGGTGACGGTTCAAGGAGGGGAGAATCAAAATCAAAATTACAATTTGAACGGACACAATAAGCAAATCGCAAAGGCTGCCATTTTTATGTTCTATGTTATTATGTGTGTACTAGTAAGATGCTAACTCTGTAGGTAAGGGTTCTACAATCATGTTCTGAAACACATGGAAATCTTAATAATTATGCCTTACACTTGTAATCCTCTTTACACTCTGAACAAAACCTTACATTGTAGTCTATTCATTCCAAACTCACTGATGGGAAGCTATTATAGTAGACAGAAGAGAGTCAGCTAATCTGTATCATCAGCCCCTCAATCCACCTCTCACTCATGCACACAATGACAGAACTCCAAGTGGGAATCAATCCTGAAACCTTTGACCACTGCTCTAACCACTGAGCCATTGTTGTCCCAGTGTGCACCAGTCCTTAATGACAAACTTGGATTAGTTTATCATTTCATATTTCAGTCTTTTTGTGCTAAGAATGTGAACTTTATAAATTGAAATTGCTTGTCAGAAACCAATATGCAAAAAATGCGCAATGCAAATAGATATTTTCCCCAAATCTGGCATGGTGAGTGCAGTGTCTTGCACAACAGCACAACAACACACTATAGACTGGTAGATGCTGGGGATGAACCTGTGTCCTAATGGTGATTGTGTGTGTGCAGGGCTGATCGTATACCTGGGCATGATGGTGGGTGCATTTGTGTGGGGCGGGCTGGCAGACAGGATCGGCCGCAGACAGACACTCCTCATCTCTCTGTCCATCAACAGCGTGTTTGCCTTCTTCTCATCATTCGTACAGGGCTACAGCTCCTTCCTGTTCTGCCGCCTGGCCTCAGGAGTGGGGTGAGATCTCCTGTCTATCTAGTAATCAAAAGTTTGGACACATCTTCTTGTTCACTTTTTTTTCTTTAAGTTTGCTACTTTCTGCATTTTATATACACACAGAATGCATCAAATATATGAAGTAAGATATCTCCATAAATATGGCAAAAAACAAACAGCTCATTCCACTCAGTCCAAGAATCTACAATATTAATAATCAGGGAAATAAAGAAGAAAAATTAAATAAATTAAAAGGTGTTTCCACTTTTGTCTGGTAGCGTAATGATAGCTAGGGTTGAATAAGTCACATTTATGTCTAATTATTCCTTCATTCTGCTATTTAGTCGTTTCAGCTCAGGCCTTTTAATAATACTATTTAATAATGGTTTACTGGGATTATCTTTCTTCATTTAATTCTTAATCAGTGGCATAAAGTTTCAGTATTATTGTTTATTGCTCTGTAGCAATATATCATGCTTCAAAATGTGTTATGGTGACCAGCATAGACACACTGTACACCACAAAAAAAAATTAAATTAAATAAAAAAAAAAAAATCTAAATAGCTACCCTTTGCTTTGGTCACTGCTTTGCACATCTTGGAAATTCACTGATGAACCCTGACAGAGACATTTAATTCTGTCAGCTGGACAAATGTTTTAGGGTGAAAATGTTTCATCACTCATCTAAGTTGAGAACTGAAGAAACCACTTGGAAGGGTGGTGTAACATACCTGGACAAGTGAGGGATTACACAGATATGAAACCTGACAAGGCATAACTGTGAAGTGAAACCATTTCAGGTGAGTTCATCTTGAAGGTCTAAAATATAAATGCATATTTAGAGATATTCAAAATGTTTCCTTGCTACATACTGTAATTGCATACAACTTGAATCACGTATTTGATGTCTTCAGTATGTATCAATGTATTATGTAGTCAGTGTGAACTTAGTGTAAAGGAGATGGTGTGTCAAAATGTTTGATAGTAGTGGAAGCAGTAACTAATTCTGTTATGACACAAATATTTCAAACTCAATTTTAATACTAAGGAATAGACTGAATACTGATTCCAAGACCTTATCTATCCTTTGGTTATATTACCATGTGGCCTTACATATGTGTAATCCCTCAGTCATAGGGATAGTCAGGTAGTTTCTACTAGTTCATAGGTGTACATTAGTCCATGTAGTCTTAAACTTGCTTTGGTAGTATCAATCATTTTTTGTTTTTTCAGTATTGATACTCAGCTCAAACTAGATACTCAAATGAGTATCCAGTTTTGATACTAGTTTTAGTATTGAAACTGAGCTTAGTTTTTAGACTTTTGATAACCCCAGAAGGAACTCAACACTAATTTCTTTTTAGCATTGGTGGCTCCATTCCCATAGTCTTCTCCTATTATTCTGAGTTCCTGGCCCAGGAGAAGCGAGGGGAGCATCTGAGCTGGCTCTGCATGTTCTGGATGATTGGAGGTATCTATGCATCAGCGATGGCTTGGGCAATCATCCCACACTACGGTAAGTCCTGCTGCGCCAGATTGTTCAGAAGAAAAGGCTACAATGAATACATTTCACCTGTCAAACTAAATTGCACATAGGGTAGCTACTGCTCCAGTATATCTGTATGCTCCTGCATACCCGTGTGCTCTTAACATAACATAACAACATAACATCACATACTGTATTTACATCTCCATCTTACGTTTTTTTTTTTTTTAATACCTTGCCTAACTAATTTTCTGTGGGAAACACTGAGAGCATTATCAATATAATAATAAATATAAATATAAAGCTTAAACTGAGCTTACAAAAAATGTACATGGTGTATTTGCATAGCATTTTTTGCACTAAACACTTAGCCTGTTATTTTCCACATGATTGCTCAGATGTGTGACCCTTCCCTGTGCTCCTCCTGTGCCCTGTCAGGTTGGAGCTTCCAGATGGGCTCTGCATACCAGTTCCACAGCTGGAGGGTCTTTGTGCTGGTGTGTGCCTTTCCCGCTGTGGCCGCTATCTCTGCCCTGACCACCATGCCAGAGAGCCCACGCTTCTTCCTTGAGGTCAGCCCCAACACTCAGTAGGAACACCACATTACAAAAGAGGCTAATGCAAAACCTTGGTGTGGTGCTGCTACTGCTACCAGTATCCCTACCTAAAACTCTTAAATTTAGAGATAATTTTTCTTTTTCTTTCTTTTTTTTCATTTTCTTTTCTTTTCTTTCTTTCTTATTTTCTTCTTTTTTTTCAAAGCCTGACTTACTACAGGACAATGGAAATATTTGAATTTCAATTTACTGCAAACAATCACATAAATGCTGTAACTGACTTTTAAAACATCAATCACAAAAAGTTACTCCTAAATGATAGTCTATTCTTCCTCTTCAAGTAATCTTGTTAAAATGCCCATCCTTTCCGCTCACTCTCCTCTTTCGTCCTCCAGATTCCACCCATCCTCCCCTCTTACTCTCCCCTTTAGTCCTCTAGACTCACCTCTCCTCCCCCTCACGCTCCCCACAGGGGCACACAGTGTTTTAAATATTGTTGTTGTTGATGTAGAATGGGAAACATGATGAGGCCTGGATGATCCTGAAACAGGTCCATGACACCAATATGAGGGCCAAGGGATATCCTGAACGCGTCTTCTCTGTGAGTCCACTTCTTAATACAGTCTATGTTTTTTAAACATGGAATTGTAGGATACAGGTATGAGAATATGAATGTCAACTCTCGTGTCAGGTGACCACCATAAAGACTGTGAAGCCTCGGGATGAGCTGGTGGACATGGGAGATGGTGCACCCTGGTATGACAAGTGGAGGATAAAACTCACAGCACTGTTCCATCAGGTAACAACGATGTCCAGAAGCTTTAAGAGCCTAAATTTGTATCTCTATTGTATTAAAAGTATTATATTGCACAAAATGTACTCATCTGAGCTTTAAGGCCTGTTATAATGTTGCTACTTCAGCAAAAACAGACCTGGAGTTGTGTTTTGTTTCATTCACACATGTTTGAGTTATCCTTTATTATTAGTCTGTCTACATTTACAAAGTTTAAAATGCTCTGTTCCACCTTGTGATGTCATGTAGTGGTATTTTTTTAAGTTAACAGCTACCTTTTACCTTTAGTTCAGTAGAGATTGGCAATTTGAGAGAAGAACTCATCCTAAATATGCAAGATTTCTGTGAATTAAACAGAACAAAACTCCAAGTATGTTTTTGATGAGCAAACAACTATTATAACAGATCAGAAAATATCTTAATATGGACACAGAAATCCTGCATAGTTAGGCTGTGTGTTCCTCTCTCTCAGTAAATAAATAAATAAAACTTTATATTCCTTTTCAGTTCATACTGATTATTGTCTGCCATTCAGAGCCAAAAAGTCTCTTAAAGGTACCGGTCCTCAACAAAATAGTCCAAGGTTCATTCCAATACATCACACAGTTACGTAGCATTATGATGGCTGTTGGACATCTGACACTGCTGGTGAAAATTGGCCAACTGGTTAAAATGGAAAGTGATGCCTGTACGTATGCGCTTACATGCTGTTACTGCTTCGATGTAATGTGGGTGTAATAATAATAAGGGATTCCTCAAAAATATGTGAATGAAGCAAAACACAACTTTTGGTATGTTTTAATGAGCTAACAGCATTATAAAATGGCTTAAAGCTCACAGGAGTTATAATATAAGACCTTTAAAGGACCCTTCCCAAACGTATTTGTGTGCACATTATGCAGGTATTCCACCAGCAGGGGTCTCATTGCTTTGCTGTGTTTCAGGTGTGGGAAAACTTCCAGGCTGTGTTCTCTCCTCAATACCGCCGCACCACCTACATGATGATGGCTGTCTGGTTTTCCATGTCCTTCAGGTCAGCACATTTCTGCTGCACACTGATTACGCTTCTCTGTCAGAACACTTCTAAAACATCTGAGTGCAAGTATCTGTCACACACATCAGGAGAGAAGGTTAAAAACCACTTACCATCCACCCACCCGCCGGTGGGCGATTTTCCAATAAAAAATGTTCACTCTGTATATTCACCTTCATTATTGTTTTCACTACTGGCATGCCATACATCTTTTGAAAGCTTAATTTCTCAATAAAACAACCATATCATTCATTTTATGCCGTACAACGAGCCCAAAACGCGATAACTTAAAAATTCACATCATAATCAAAGAATAAGATACGCATTTCTTACCTTTGAGCCGGTTCTGTCGGTCCAAAACGCGTTCAATCCATGAAAAGTTGTACTCAATAAGTCCGTAATAATCCACAGAAAAAGAATATCAAGTTGTTTTTTCCATAAAATAATTCCATGTGGATAAATAATCCAGAAAATCCTCATCCGTATGAATGGATGAATGAATATGATATGTTGCCTTCCCGAGCCTTCTCCCTCTCTGAGTTCCGTTTCTCTTGGTGCTCTTGGGTACGCTTGTTTTCCTCACACTCTTAGCTTCAAAATGAGACCCTCCCCGCTGTTGTCGGTGGCGGGGTTTAGCTGGGACAAGCCACTGAAGAAGCTAACGTACCCACGTACTTCCTGGCTTTACGCACGCGTCATCAGTTTGTTTACGGGAAATCTCTTCAGTCATTGGCTCTTCCAGAAAGTGATTGACATATTGTTTTAGCCTATCACCAGAGCTTTCAAACGGTGGGTGGGACATGCAGATAGGCTTTGAAAAGGAAGCTGTGTTTACAAGCGCAACAAAGAGGGACACAGAGAGCAGTGCGGGAGGGGCCTTAGAGGGCACATCTGGCACTTGACATTTTTGGCTACTTTTAGTTTTTTTTCTTGAGAAAACATGCCTAAAGCTCAGAAGAATTAGTATTATAATAATAACAATTATTATTATTATTATATTATTATTATTATTATTTTGGCACAAATTTGGCTTGTGCTGAATTGTCATTTTGTTTACACAAAGGCTCACAGCATCAAAACCCTTTGTCCTAAAGGTCTGAAATTCTACACAGTTGTTGCCAACAACTTGAACAATGAGTGTAGAGAGTCACAAATGCCTAGCATGAAGTATGCCCAAGCTAAGGCCTTTATTTTTTTCAATTGTTTTTTCAAAGCAAAAAAATACAATTTTTAATTGACTGTCCTGTAGGTTAGGCAGCACTCACAGTCTTCATATGCATATCTACAGAAACTAGAATGCCTAAGCTTTAAAATGGTGCCTCACACAAGCATGTGGGTTCTAAGGTTTTCTTTTAATAAGCTATGGCACTTGGGTATGTAGTGCTATTGTGCACACGCCAAATTAGGTGGATGGTAACAGGTTAAGCGTAGGTAGTTTATGTATTTTGAGCAGCAAAAATAAAGTGAGAAAAAAATAATAACACGGCAAAAGACTATACTGTACTTTATTACCTACAGACCATTGTTTGTTTCATACCTTCTAAAATGTAAAACATAATCAATACAGAAGACCTAATCAACCCATCAGACTACTGAAAAAAAAAAAGATTCTGACAGTGTAATTTAAAGAGGGGTTTAGTTCTAAGGGGTATTATGCTACTGCATGACATATTTAGAGGTTACCTTTAATTGATCTGAAAATGCTATATTAGCTGAAAACAGCATATTTAATTGTAAGCTAGCTGCGTGCACTAAGTCACTCCCTGTTCAGAGCACTCAATCAGTTTGCATTTGTACAGTTGTAGTGTATTCTTTTGTATCCTGCTCTTGTATATTTATGAAAAAAAAAATGGCTGTGTTGGAGTGTGGGTCACATAGGCTTGTGGGATGAGTACAGGGTTCTACTGACAACTGTAAGGACAGTCTGAATAGTGCCCCAATAGTAAGAGATCACAAGATCACTCGAATATCCATGAATGACATAAAAAACTTCTGCTTTTGCTGAATACTTTGTCTTTCAAATTTTATATTGTCATGAAAATTTTATAAATAAAGTGAGGTTTTAAATACAATAGAAAAATATATCTAAAAGAGCCCTGTTGCATTTACAACAAAAATTATAAGCAAGATTTTTCACAAGGCCAGCAATGTGACCGTATTTCACCTTACGGCCCACTGCTTGGTTAAGCAGTAACCCTTACAACAGTCACATGCCTGTGTCTTTGACCTTTGCCTGTGCAGTTACTACGGCCTGACAGTGTGGTTCCCTGACATGATCAAGTACCTTCAGAAGCAAGACTACGCCTCCCGCACTAAGGTCTTCATGAAGGAGAAGGTGGAGCATGTCACCTTCAACTTCACCCTGGAGAACCAGATCCACCGTCAGGGAGCCTACTTCAATGACAGGTGTGTACCAGCCTCCTCAGGCTCCTCAGGGATCCTCATGGTTATTGAGCATGCTGACCTGTTCTCTGTTTGCAGGTTTGTCAATCTGAAGATGAAGTCTATGGTCTTTGAGGACTCACTGTTTGAGGAGTGTTATTTTGAGGACGTGACTTCTAGTAACACCTTCTTCAAGAACTGCACTTTCATTGCCACGGTCTTCTACAACACAGGTCAGGCCCCTGCCATATCTACAACTCCCTCGCGGTTCCAGGTTTGGTCAAGGATGGGAGAACAACTAGTAGAGGCAGTGCCATCCAGGCTACTAGAATTACTAGCATTCTAGGCAGGAGTCTTTTTCTTTTACAAACTAGAATTACTTGGACTTCTGTATTGCTTGGTTAATGCTTGGTTAATTTTCTGGTTAAACATTAAAAAGGGGGCATTTTACTGGGTATTCTGTTATTTTGTGTTTTTCACTGTCTATATGGCTTTGTGTCTCTCCTCATGCCATGCAGATCTGTTCAAGTATCGGCTCATCAATAGTAAGCTGATCAATAGTACCTTCAGGCACAACAAGGAGGGCTGTCTGCTCAGTGATGTAGGGGATGACAACAACGCTTACATGGTGTACTTCGTCAGTTTCCTCGGTACACTGGCAGTCTTGCCGGGGAACATTGTGTCTGCACTGCTCATGGACAAGATTGGGCGCCTGCGAATGTTAGGTAGGCTCCACAGTTATACATACAGTACAGGCTGGTTAGATGGACTCCACAACTCTATGTAGGTTGGTTAGGTAGGTCCCAAAGTTCTATGTATAGGCTTGTTTGGCTGGTTATTATTTATTATTTATTTAATTAATAAAGTATAAACAAGACATCAACAGTATCATAACATTAAACATACAAGAAATGAATGAAAAGGAGAACAAAGATGAGTCATCTTGTGCTATCTGCCCCCTTTTCCATACAATACACTGACAGTGAGAGTTACTGCAAAACATTTCAAATCAATACATTTCATTTAAATCACAAAGAGCAATCAGTTGCAAACATACTGTATCTCTTCACTTTTATACACTGGATTTTATGTACTTTTAAATGTCATTATTGTACTCAATCAACAAATGAACTCCTTTCACAGCAATGCATCCATAATCTTGGTTCTGAATCTCATTTTTTTTTTTTTTTTTTAACATGTCTATTCCTTTTAGATTATAGTGGGGTTTTTTTTTTCAAACTGTCTTTTTTATTTACAGGTAATACATTGCACTTTGCTTTCTACTTTTTCCTACTTTTTATTTTGAGGATACTCAAAGTCAACAGTATCATAAATACTTTAAATTTGACAAATAACTGGTTAGATGGCTCTCTATAATGACTGTTGGTGATAATTTTCAGGGCCCTTTTCTGTAAAATAAATAATGATTGTAGGTACACTTCTACACATTACCAGTATCAGAATTCACAATCACAATTCTAGAGTTATACAATGTTAATTATACTGCACTATTTAGTGAGAACTTTATTTGCAGCACAGCAATTGTTTTGGAACTCTTGCCTTTAGTGTAATGTAGGCTAGATAGGATACCCCCACAGTCTTATATATTCACCTTATTCTGGAAGTTGCCATGGACACTGCCATCGTCATTTGGGTTGTATTATTTTGTATGGGGCTGCTGATCTTGACAGCAAATAAGTTCAATATGGACTATAAAGCCGAGAGAGAATCGGTACAATGTGACATTTTAAGTAAATGAATGGACTTTTTGTCATATTTGAGATGAAAATGTTTCCCAAATTTTCTGTTGACATGAATAGGATCCGGAAGTGCCACCGCAATTTAGGAGTATTTAGAGGCAAAAGTGGCTAAGGTGCATAGGCTGGTTAGGATATGCCCCAGTGTTTCATGTTGGCTGGTTAGAATAGGTCCCACAATATTATGTAAACTT
Organism: Boleophthalmus pectinirostris; assembly: GCF_026225935.1. Taxonomy (NCBI): domain Eukaryota; kingdom Metazoa; phylum Chordata; class Actinopteri; order Gobiiformes; family Gobiidae; genus Boleophthalmus; species Boleophthalmus pectinirostris. The sequence continues at coordinate 147,451 of NW_026571447.1, forward strand.
GTTAGGATAGACCCTACATTTCCAGGCAACACGGTGCTATGTATCTATCATCTAAAATCACATACTAATCGATAACAAAACTAGTATCAAAACTATATCCTCATTTAAACTCATTTAATATCACCCTAGTGGCAAGGGCTATCAGTCATTTTTGAAAACTTCCATATCTAAGATTTATTCTTTGGGTGTGACCAAGCTCTGTCATTGTGTCCTTAGACAAGACACTTTACCATTGCCTAGTATGAATGTGGTGTGTGCATGAATGATTGCTGGTGGTCAAAGGGGCCAGTCTGCCCCCAGGACAGCTGTGGCTACAGTAGTAGCTTACCATCACCCAGTATGGTGTGAATGAATTATGACACCCTTTGAGGGACTGTCTATGACAAAAGCGTTTTACAAGTGCAAGGCATTATATTGTTATTATTATTGTTACAAAAAGTCTACTTGATTAGATTTTCAGTTTTTTAATTTAAGTAAAATAATTTTAATTTCAACAGAAGCAGTGTTATGTTTTTTTCTATTTCATGAATTAGAAATGTATGTAAACTTAAAAGGCCACACACCATGAAGCAATCCATGGAACAGTAGATATAGACTTAGTTCTATGGGAGATACTCCTCTGTGAGAGTCATCCTTGTACTTTGCAGCACTCTGTGAGACCCTGCTTTGAAACAATAAAGACAGACAGGCATCACATGGCCTAAAACAAAATACAGATTTGTGTTAAAAATGCATTTTTCGACACAGGGTTTGAACACTACAAAGATAACTATGATACCACTGAAACTCCACCACACCAAAATATAAAGTTTAGCTATGAAGCTTTTTAAAAATCACAAATAACCCTTGCCACATTGAGTGATGTTAATACGTCAAATTTTGAGGTCTTGTGAATTAATTTGGTAATTATTACCATACCTTACCAATTATTTATGTTGAGAATGACGTTATATTGTCTAAAACAAGATTCTTTTCATTACCATTGTGGTGTCAAAATCAGAGTGTCAAGCCTATTCCTTAGTATCATGACAACAGTAGCTACGTAGACCCCAAAGTTCCATCTTGGCTGGTTAGGATAGGTCCCACAATATTATGTAAACTGGTTAGGATAGACCCTACATTTCCATGTATAGTCTGGTTAGAATAGGCCCCACAGTCTTATATAGGCTGGTTGCTATGCAGAGACTGGCTGACCTGCTGTGTTGTACCATGCAGCGGGCTCCAGTGTGATCTCCTGTGTCAGCTGCTTCCTGCTCTCCTTCGGAAACAGTGAATCAGCCATGATCGCTCTGCTCTGTCTCTTTGGAGGCATCAGCATTGCCTCCTGGAACTCTCTGGATGTCCTGACCGTGGAGCTGTACCCCTCAGATAAGAGGTAGGTCCCACTCATCAAACCGTGCTACTGTGTGCCAGCTGGAAAGTGTCAACTCTGCCGCTCCATTCTGATCCATTTATTTAAACAGTGCTAGACTGAGTCTAAGCCTTGTGAGGCCATCAAGGCATCAAACATACTGAACAAAAAGAAACTAGCTACAATGTACCATATATTTTGCAAAACTTTAGGGGGCAGCAGCAATACTTGTATGTGCAGAGATTGTGCAAAATTGTCCTTTTGATGCTCTTCAGTAAAGGGACCATTCTCAAATACAAGGCACTCAAAAAGTACAAAATAATTAAAAATCTTTAATACTACATAACAGATAAAGTTAAAATCATGCCAATGCTTTTTGGCTCTACCAAATGCACCATATATGTTTGGTATATATATATATATATATATATATATATATATATATATATATATATATATATATATATATATATATATAATATATATCCATCCATCCATCCATTTTCGTCCGCTTATCCGGGGCCGGGTCGCGGGGGGGGAGCAGCCTAAGCAGGGACTCCCAGACTTCCTTCACCCCAGACACGTCCTCCAGCTCCTCCAGGGGGACCCCGAGGCGTTCCCAGGCCAGCCGAGAGACATAGTCCCTCCAGCGTGTCCTGGGTCTTCCCCGGGGCCTCCTCCCGGCGGGACATGCCCGGAACACCTCCCGAGGGAGGCGCCCAGGAGGCATCCGGAACAGATGCCCGAGCCACCTCAACTGGCTCCTCTCGACGTGGAGGAGCAGCGGCTCTACTCCGAGCTCCTCCCGTGTGACTGAGCTCCTCACCCTATCTCTAAGGGAGCGCCCAGCCACCCTGCGGAGGAAACTCATTTCGAGCGCTTGTATCCGCGATCTCGTCCTTTCGGTCACTACCCAGAGCTCATGACCATAGGTGAGAGTAGGAACGAAGACTGACTGGTAAATCGAGAGCTTCGCCTTTCGACTCAGCTCCCTCTTCACCACAACGGTCCGATACAGCGACCGCATCACTGCCGAAGCTGCACCGATCCGCCTGTCAATCTCACGTTCCGTCCTTCCCTCACTCGTGAACAAGACCCCGAGATACTTGAACTCCTCCACTTGAGGCAAAGACTCCCCACCCACCCGGAGAGGGCAAGCCACCTTTTTCCGGTCGAGAACCATGGCCTCGGACTTGGAAGAGCTGATCCTCATCCCAGCCGCTTCACACTCGGCTGCAAACCGCCCCAGTGCACATTGCAGGTCCTGGTTCGATGAAGCCAACAGGACAACATCGTCCGCAAAACAGCAGAGATGAAATCCTGTGGTCCCCAAACCGGACCCCCTCCGGCCCCTGACTGCGCCTAGAAATTCTGTCCATAAAAACAATGAACAGAACCGGTGACAAAGGGCAGCCCTGGCGGAGTCCAACATGCACCGGGAACAGGTCTGACTTACTGCCGGCAATGCGAACACAGCTCCTGCTCCGGTCATACAGGGACCGGACAGCCCTTAGCAAAGGGCCCCGGACCCCATACTCCCAGAGCACCCCCCACAGGACACCACGAGGGACACGGTCGAATGCCTTCTCCAGATCCACAAAACACATGTGGACTGGTTGGGCAAACTCCCATGAACCCTCGAGCACCCTATGGAGAGTGTAGAGCTGGTCCAGTGTTCCACGGCCAGGACGAAAACCACACTGCTCCTCCTGAATCCGAGGTTCGACTATCGGCCGGATTCTCCTCTCCAGTACCCTGGCATAGACCTTACCGGGAAGGCTGAGAAGTGTGATCCCCCTATAGTTGGAACACACCCTCCGGTCCCCCTTCTTATACAGAGGGACCACCACCCCGGTTTGCCAGTCCAGAGGTACTGTCCCCGACCGCCACGCGATGTTGAAGAGGCGTGTCAGCCAAGACAGCCCCACAACATCCAGAGACTTCAGGTACTCAGGACGGATCTCATCCAACCCCGGAGCCTTGCCACCAAGGAGCTTGCCAACCACCTCAGTGACTTCGGCCAGGGTGATGGATGAGTCCGCCTCCGAGTCCCCAGCCTCGGCCTCCTCCTCGGAGGACGTGACGGTGGGATTGAGGAGATCCTCAAAGTATTCCTTCCACCGCCGGACAACGTCCCCAGTCGAGGTCAACAGCTCTCCCCCCGCACTGTAAACAGTGTTGGTGAAGAACTGCTTCCCCCTCCTGAGGCGCCGGACGGTTTGCCAGAATCTCTTTGAGGCCGTCCGATAGTCCTTCTCCATGGCCTCCCCGAACTCCTCCCAGCTCCGAGTTTTTGCCTCCGCGACCACACGGGCTGCAGCACGCTTGGCCCGCCGGTACCCGTCAGCTGCTTCAGGAGTCCCCTGAGCCAGCAAAGCCCAATAGGACTCCTTCTTCAGCTTGACAGCATCCCTTACTTCCGGTGTCCACCACCGGGTTCTGGGGTTGCCGCCGCGACAGGCACCACAGACCTTACGCCCACAGCTCCGAGCAGCTGCATTGACAATAGAGGCCGAGAATGAAGCCCACTCGGACTCCATATCTCCAGCCTCCCCCGGAATCTGGGAGAAGTCCTCCCGGAGGTGCGAGTTGAAGGTCCCTCTGACAGAGGGCTCCGCCAGACGTTCCCAACAGACCCTCACTACACGCTTGGGCCTGCCAGGTCTTTCCGGCTTCCTCCTCCGCCAGCGAACCCAACTCACGACCAGGTGGTGATCAGTTGACAGCTCAGCCCCTCTCTTCACCCGAGTGTCCAAGACACGCGGCCGGAGATCAGATGACACGACGACAAAGTCGATCATCGACCTCCGGCCTAGGGTGTCCTGGTGCCACGTGCACTTATGGACACCCTTGTGCTCGAACATGGTGTTTGTTATGGACAAACTGTGACTAGCACAGAAGTCCAATAACAAAACACCACTCGGGTTCAGATCGGGGAGGCCGTTCCTCCCAATCACCCCTCTCCAAGTGTCACTGTCGTTGCCCACGTGGGCGTTGAAGTCCCCCAGGAGAACAACGGAGTCCCCGGTCGGTGCACTGTCTAGTACCCCTCCCAAGGACTCCAAGAAGGCCGGGTACTCTGCACTGCTGTTCGGCCCGTAGGCCGACACCACAGTGAGAGACCTGTCCCCGACCCGAAGGCGCAGGGACGCGACCCTCTCGTTCACCGGGGTGAACTCCAACACACAGCGACTGAGCTGTGGGGCAATGAGCAGGCCCACACCAGCCCGCCGCCGCTCCCCGCGGCCAACGCCAGAGAAATGGAGAGTCCAGCCCCTCTCAAGGAGTTGGGTTCCAGAGCCCAAACTGTGCGTGGAGGTGAGGCCGACTATATCTAGTCGGTAACACTCAACCTCCCGCACAAGCTCAGGCTCCTTACCCCCCAGCGAGGTGACATTCCATGTCCCCAGAGCTAGTCTCCATGTCCGGAGATCTGGTCGTCGAGGCCCCCGCCGTCGACTGCTGCCCAGATCTCTCTGCACCGGCCCCATATGGATCCTCCTGCGGGTGGTGGGCCCACGTGAGGACGGCCCCACGTCGCTCCTTCGGGCTGAGCCCGGCCGAGCCCCGTGGGGGGAGGCTCGGCCACCAGGCGCTCGCTGGCGAGCACCCACCCCAGGCCTGGCTCCAGGGTGAGGCCCCGGTGACGCCAATCCGGGCGACGTAACTGGCCTTGCTCGTACACTCATCATAGGGGCTTCTGAACCGTTCTTCGTCTGACCCGTCCCCCCGGACCTGTTTGCCTTGGGTGACCCTACCAGGGGCATGAAGCCCCCGACAACATAGCTCCCGGGATCATTCGGGCACTCAAACCCCTCCACCACGATAAGGTGACGGTTCAAGGAGGGGTATATATATATATATATATATATATATATATATATATGAGGGAAGACAGTTGGAGATTATTTGTGGTAAATTGTTTGTGATGGTTTTGTTGGCACGGTAAAAGGCAAAAGACAACTGACAGCAATCAAATATTGACCTCACTCTAGATGTTTGAGTGAACTTCACAAAGCATAATGAATGTGAAGTTTTTCTTTACAAGCTCTTAATGCATTACAAACCATGAACTTACTTCCAAACTAGAAGAGCACTACAGCAGGACAAAGACTGTGAATGGTACTAGATCACACCCCAGTTTCATTCCGGTGTCAAATGGTAAATTAGAAATGAGGAGAATATCTCAAGATCATTTATGTTCTGAAGTGCCAGTATCTGAAATACAAAATGAGATTGTGCAGATTTCTCTCTGTACCAGCAGGTCAATACATGCATTTATTTATGACATCAGGTGGTTCATTGGGAATATTTCAGAGCGTTCAGATGAACATGGTGATGTCTATGTGAAATTTATGAATCAAGATGACAGAACCCTCATGTGGCCTCCTGAACATCGGCAGAACCATGTTGGGGCCCGTTTCAGCACAGAATCTGTTGTATTAAAGTACCAGAAATTCAGGGAAGAAGAGCACGAGATTATCGCCTTGACCCTCCAGATTGTGACAGGATCCAAACATTACTTGTGAAGTTCATTAGTCGTTAGTAACACTTAGTGTGCAAGATGCCAATACAGATGATCTACATGTAGGCGGCAAAGGGACCAAATGGGCACTTTTTTCCAGTATGTTGGTATTTTCCGCTGAGGTTGTTTTTCACACTGAATTTTTAAAATATAATTTCTAGCAGTTGAACAAATAACAGACCAGATTATTGTATTTTGGTAACTTTTGTGTCAGTATCAATTTTTTCCTTATTAATGTTTCTGCCTTCTTGTAATATTTTGGTGCAAAAATTATACACATATGGTGGTCCTGAAAGTCATGGTTATAGAATGAGAGAGTTTGTGATTCAACAGATAATGAGTTTTCCAATTGTAATTTGCCTTTGATCAGTTTCCATGAATACTATCTTAACTTTTGTTGCTTTACTTCTACACCATGAAAAGCTGTTTCTTTGTGAGATAACAAATGATCTTACTCAAATAAAAATAGAATAAATAATGCAAACAAACCTTTTTTCATAATTTTGTACAGAGTTAATAGTTGAATTTTCTCAAAGAATTAATGACACTTTTCCAAGCCCTTATAATATGCAAAATAGTGTTTAAGGCTATTAAAGGGAATTGAACCTTTCTGCAGGTGGAAAAGTACTTGAGCTCCACCAGAAATGACCCATGAGAGATCATTTTGAAAAATCCCTTTGAAATGAAGGAAGTTAATAGTAGATGATATTTTAAACTAATCAGAATATGCCAAAGTTTTTAAAAAAAATTATCAACATCTAACTGTGCCCACATGGGGGACCAAGGGTCCAAAGGTGGCATGGTGGCTGAGTGGTTAGCACGCATGCCTCACAGCAATAAGGTTCCGGGTTTGATCCCTGGGTCGTCGGGGCCTTTCTGTGTGGAGTTTGCATGTTTTTTTTAACACAGGTCCTACAGCCTGGTAGGACCTGTTCTACATCTCTCCTCTTAAGGTTAAAGTAAAAAATGTGCGCTGTCCCTGTCCCCCCCCCCTTCAGAAAAAGTGAGCATGGCCCCAAAATTTGAATGGGCCATAACTCAGGAACAACTCAAGGAATTGAGATTCTTTCATTTGGTGATTTTAGACATGTTTGGAATTTTTTTTCAGCCAAATCTGACACGGCTCATAGGGAAGATTCCTTGAAAATGACTGATTTCATATGGACTGACCCCAGTGAGAGAAGGCCAGGGTAGGGAAGGGTTGTGAATTTGGTCTAAAATATAAAACAGTTCAGTTATTTACCTTTTTTCTTACATCATATATTTGATGTCTTCTGTCTAAAAAAAAACAACAAAACATTGAATTAGAAGGTGTGTCCAAATTTTTGCCTGTCAGTGTACCTTTGTGTATGAAGTTAAAGGTCTTATATTACACAAAATTGACTCTTGTGAGCTTTAAGGCATGTAAAAATGCTGTTACCACCTCAGAAACATACCTGGTTTTGTTCCAGTATGTGTTTGAGTAATCCTTTATTATTAGTCTATCTGCAAAGCACAAAATGTCCTGTATTACCACATGACATCACCAGGTGGAACATATGAAGACAGACTAATAAAGGATTTCTCAAACACATAGTGAATACACACGCATAGGTATGTTTTTGAGGAGGAAACAGCAGTGTTTTCAGTTTGAAAGAAGAACTAAAGCCTAAATATGCAGGATTGTGAGTTTAACATGAAACAAAACACAACAAAACACATTATTATTATTATTATTATTATTATTATTATTATTATTATTATTAGTAGTAGTAGTAGTAGTAGTAGTAGTAGTAGTAGTAGTATTGTGGCGCCAGTGGCAAAAACTGTTGTTGCGTCTTAGGCAAGACACTTCACCCACATTGCCTCGTATGAAAGTGGTGTGTGTGTGTGTGAGTGATGGTGGTGGTTGGAGTGGCCGATGGCGCAGATTGGCAGCGTTGCTTCTGTCAGTCTGCCCCAGGGCAGCTGTGGCTACAGTAGTAGATTACCACCACTGAGTGTTGAGTGAATAACCAATGAACTGTAAAGCGCTTTGGGTATCTTGAAATTCGCTATATAAATGCAATGATTAATTAATTTATTATTATTATAACAGACAGAAGATCAGAAAAGAGTGTAATATGGGCCCTTTAACAATGGCACTATTAACATTGTAGTAATTTTTTGTAGATAAGCTCACTTAATTGAATGTCTATTTTCAGAACCACGGCCTTTGGGTTCCTGAATGCTCTGTGTAAGTTGGCAGCGGTCCTGGGCATCAGTATCTTCACCTCCTTTGTGGGCATCACTAAAGCCGTGCCAATCCTCTTTGCCTCTGGAGCACTGGCCGCCGGCAGCTTTCTGGCTCTCAAACTCCCAGAAACCAGGGGCCAGGTGCTCAAATAGTGTGGCCCCAGATCCCACTGATGGGCTGGGCACACTGTGAATGGACACTCCATAACAGCCATGCAATAACCACTCATTATTCATTTGAGCTGAATGAAGCAGCACAGTGGCTCAAGTGACCTACATTCAAAAATGCCCTCGGACTCGAAGCATTTTTGATGTGTCTCCGTCCTCAGTGTCCCCGGGTCCCGACTGCCATGTTCTAGATGTTAGAACATTCCAGGTTTGTTTTGACTGTTGAATAATGGCACAATTGGTGTGTGTTCCCTTTACTACCTTGGCCATGTGTTGTGTCCTAGCTGTACATCCGAAGCACAGACTATCCAAGTGAATGTCTCCAACATTCCAGCCTCACCTGAAATGTTGAGCATCACCACAGCGCTCCAGCTGACCACCACACCACTAAGGTTTTTTAGGACTTGTTTTAATATGGGCCTCATGTTGGTAAACATTTAATGGCTTTAAAAGGCTCAAATTCATAAAAAAAAAATAAATAAATAACAAAACAAAACAAAACATGTTTCCATTTATTAGCCAATCAGAGTACTGAATTTCTGAATATTTTGAATAGTTTTACACCAAGATGAACACATTTTCTTATGCATTAATTTATGACTAGTTAAAGATGGAAGAAGAGCAAGAGCAGATTTTTTTTTTTTTTTTGTAGTACTTGTATTTAGTTGATATATTGACATGTAAAAGATGCACTCCGTAACATTTCTGATGTAGGGTTTTGTTTTGTTTTTTTTTGACTTTGAAAAACATGTATTCTTTCTCTGAGTGTAACCACCTCATCACAGATCTGACCTGTAACTTGACCTGGTGGTGTCACCTGCTTATCTTCAAGCTTAATGTCATCATGTGGAGCAAAGACAGAGAGAGAGAAATACTTGATCCTGAGGGAAACTCAAGTTTTGCTGCAGTAAACTGTTGCAGTTAATGCCGCTGCAACATTTCCACTGCATGTCTGAGTTGCCTTTGTGTCTCAATCAAAGGTCTCAGTGCAGATTAAAAAGTGGATAGGTAGGATCAGGTATGAACAAAGCAATAGCATCTCTATAGAGACAACAGACTTTAAGTTACGCAGTGCACCTTTAAAGAGGGGATATTATGCTAAATGTATATGTTATATCATTGTTTCCTCCTCAGAAACACGCCTGAAGAGGTTTTAAATGTCATCCATGCATGATTGAGTATTTTAGCGATCTCCCAGGCTATATTCAAATCCTTATAGTTAGCAAGCCAATACAAGGCTCCGCCCACAAGCCTGCAAGCTCCCACATGGCATACTCCATAAATATGCAAAAACATTGTACAAAAGTGAAACCTACAAAAATGTTACATAAAATGTTAATACGTTAGTTTTTTCAGCAAATATAGCAAAACAATAAAATCTAACATGGTAATCTAAATATGATCTAAATAGTGCTCATCAAAATCTAAATCTATTCAAATACTCAAAGATAACTACTAACTGAGGCGAACACTTACTAACTTATTTAAGGTGAATGCAGTTGGTCTATACTGAAGCATGTCAGCTGGAGCGCATGTCATAGGGAGACTCATCAGCTCGTCTGTGCTTAAATTATCCCATAACTTTACATTTACTTTAACAACTAAACTGAAATACATGTGATTTCAGTGAGAAACTTGAATTGTTTTTTGTCATTAGCAATACACTGGAGCCAATGGACATGTATTGCCTGTAAGTGCTCTCCCAGTCATTCAAATGGTGTGTGGAAACATGCTCGTCTTATTTATATTCAAGTCTGTTTTTCTAGCTTTTAATGTGCAACTTGTGTACTGACAATTTTATAACTTCTGCTAATTATAATGTTTCAGAGGTGGGTAGTACATTTACTCAGTTTACCTGAGTACCTTTTTAAAGAAACTGTACTTTTTAGAGTACTTTTCTTCCAGCATAGTTTTACTCCTACTTGGGTAATATTGATATTGAAGTAACAGTACTCCAAATAAATCAGATGTTACATCCTAACAGCTACTCTTACCTTTTTTTTTTTTTAAACTCTAGTCATCTCTTGGACCACTACTTTGCACTTCTACTTGAGTAATATTATTTTGAAGTAATGTTAGTCTTACTTGAGTACAATTTGTGGCTACTCTACCCTCCTCTGGAACATTTACTGTTATAATTACGGTGAGACAAAATAAACACTAATAAACTACATGTGAGATACCACTGCCAAGAGTCTGTCGGTATAAACGTCACCATGACACTTTCTGATTTGAACTGCCACATTAGGATAGCAGCCATAGAGACACCCATGGGTGCACTGATATAAGGGGGCTCAGGAGGGACACTCTGCTTTTCACCCATATCACTCCCATCTGACAGGACCTTCAAGCCTCATCTGTAAATGTGCCATATGAAGTGTCCAGACAAATGCCAAAAAAACGCGTGGTCGATTTGAACATACAGTAGTTTTTGATAAGTTCCGACTCCCATCACAGACTGGAGCACATTGGGACCAGTGTAGCACAAGTTTATGTTGTATTCTGTCTTATAATGTAAATATTGATCATGTTAAAACTACACAGAACATATTATTCATGGTAGGCCTAATTACAAACAATCTACATAGCATGACATATTTTAGTAGGCACAGCTGGATATAATGTATAAGTGCCATTATATCTGTTTTCAGATCATGAGAGAGGAAAGCAATTCAATTTGAAATCTGAGATGATATGATTACAACTGAACAATGCATTTCCTGTGGTCATCAGATTTGAATGGTGTATTGTTATGCTGATTTTTATGATCATTGCAGTTTGAAATTGATGCAAAACAATAGAAATTTGCCTGGAATGTGTATGGTTTATTTACACTATCTTTTTCAGGCTTTTTGTTGTTGTTTTTTTTTTGGCTAAAATATAATTGCTTTGGTGAGGTCACTTCTTGTCTCCATGTTACATTTAATGCCATATTGTGGAATATTTCAGGCAGGTTTCAGACCCCACATCTTGAATAGTGCCCTTTAAGTTATCTCAAGCTATATTATCTTTTAACTAGTAGAAACATATTAAAGGCACAGTATAAAAAGACAAAAATAAATGCACGTTTTGTGTGTTGTTTTATTAATAGCACTTAAAAACATAGAACATGCATCCTTACTGTGGGCTTGCATCTCCACAAACCTAACCCTTATTCAGCCTGAAGGAGGGTTTGCTTGTCTCCATAGAAATGTTGTACCATTGGCTATAATTTCCTACAGTATGGCAGAAAACATTTATCTCCAAAGAGAATGTTCCGCAGTATAGTTTTAATTTGTCAAAAGTGTTCAACCATGATCATGAATATACAATAATTTTAACGATGGCTAGACTTGCAATTTTGGCAGTGTGTTTTATTTTTGCTTTTATTTTAACACCTGTGAGTTAAAGAGGGGTTATTATGCAATTTTTATTTTTATTTTTTTTAGCTTTCTGCCATGTTATAATGTTGTTCCTCATCAAAAACAAGCCTGAAGAGGCTTTAGATGTCACCCATACACATTTGAGTATTTTAGCGATCGCTCCGGGCCCCATGTGAACCCTCTTTATTATGAGCTGGAAGATTCTGTGCAAGGCTCTGCCTGCAAGCCTACGTCGCCCATGCTCCCACACAACAATTCTCCATAAATATATAAAAATATGATACAAAACTGTACACAACAACATAAACTGGATGCAATCTGGAGAAGTTTCGTTAGCAGGATGCATGCTGATTGTGTTGTTATAGCTCTCTGAAAGGGGAGTGAATTAGTGTAGGGAGCAAAGGGAGGAGAGACTTTGAGAGTCAAAAACAATAGCGAAACATATAAAACATGTAAATACAATGTTTTTAGCGAATACAGCATTTTCAAAACAATGAAAGGTAACATGGTGATCTAAATGTGTCAGCACTTAAAGCCCATAGAAGTCAAATACCGCCTCTTTAAGTTCAAGTGACATGGTGGTGCAGTGCAATGGGATTAATAGCACATCTGAAATTGGAGACGTATTAGAAGCACACAAACAAGGACACTCAACCAGAGGGACACAGTGGAACACAGAGGGACATGTGTCTGAGCTGGTCTCCTTTCAAGTGGTCAAAGCAATAACTGAATTTGAGAGTGTATCTTCCATTGGTCACCTGCCATCGTACTGTGTTGTAGTTTGTGTAGTATCCATGTGTGGACCATACTGTCTAGAAAACATATATAAGTGATGTTTGCGTTTTGGTAAAGCAGGGTTCTGTAATGATTCTGTCTCATGTGAATTTGAGGTGATGTTTTTTTGTTTTGTTCAATGTGGATGTGAGAATCTCATGAATATGACACCAGAAGAATAAATGTGTGAAAATTGTATTTGCAAGTTTCTCTTCAATGTGTTTATTGATCTAAAAATGTGCTCCTCAAGCTGAACACATAGTTTTGGGCTTGAAGAAATGGAAAGGCTTCATAAAAACATCCATTCATGCATGTTCTTCCGCTTATCTGGGGCTGGGCTGGGGCAGCAGTCTAAGCAGGGACTCCCAGACTTCCTTCACCCCAGACACTTCCTCCAACTTCTCCGGGGGGACCCTGAGGTGATTCCAGGCCAGCCCAGAGACATAGTCCCTCCAGCGTGTCCTGGGTCTTCCCCGGGGCCTCCTCCCAGTGGGACATGCCTGGAACACCTCCTGAGGGAGGCACCCAGGAGGCATCCGGAACAGATACCCGAGCCACCTCAACTGGCTCCTCTCGACGTAGAGGAGCAGCGGCTCTACTCTGAGCTACTCCCGTGTGACTGAGCTCTTAACCCTGTCTCTAAGGGAGTACCCAGCCACTCTGCGGAGGAAACTCATTTCGACCGCTTGTATCTTGTCGATCTCGTCCTTTCAGTCATTACCCAGAGCTCACGACCATGACCTTTTGGCTCAGCTCCCTCTTCACAACAATGGTCCGATACAGTGACCGCATCACTGCTGACGCCGCACCAATCTGTCTGTCAATCTCACGCTCCATCCTCCCCTCACTCGTGAATAAGACCCAGAGATACTTGAACTCCTCCACTTGAGGCAAGGACTCTCCACCCACCCTTAGAGGACAAGACACCTTTTTCTGGTCGAGAACCACGGCCTCAGATTTGGAAGAGCTGATCTTCATCCCAGCTGCTTCACACTCGGCTGCAAACTACCCCAGTGCACCTTGCAGGTCCTGGTTCGATGAAGCCAACAGGGCAACATCATCTGCGAACAGCAGAGATGAGATCCTGTGGTCCCCAAACCGGACCCCCTCCGGCCCCTGACTGGACCTAGAAATTCTGTCCATAAATACAATGAACAGAACCGGTGACAAAGGGCAGCCCTGGCGGAGTCCAACATGCACCAGAAATAGGTCTGACTTTCTGCCAGCAACGTGAACACAGCTCCTGCTCCAGTCATACGGGACCGGACAGCCCTTAGCAAAGGACCCCGAACGCCATACTCCCAGAGCACCCCCCACACAAAGCACATGTGGACTGGTTGGACAAACTCCCATGAACCCTCGAGCACCCAATGGAGAGTGTAGAGCTGGTCCAGTGTTCCAGGATGAAAACCACACTGCTCCTCCTGGAGGTTCGACTATCAGTCGGATTCTCCTCTCCAGTACCCTGGCATAGACCTTACCGGGGAATCTGAGGAGTGTGATTCCCTGGTAACTGGAACACACCCTCTGGTCCTCCTTCTTATACAGAGGGACCACTACCCCGGTTTGCCAGTCCAGAGGTACTGTCCCCGACCACCTCCTGATGTTGAAGAGGCGTGTCAGCCAAGACAGCCCCACAACATCCAGAGACTTAAGATACTTGGGACAGATCTCATCCACCCCCAAAGCCTTTCCACCTTGCTTGGGCCTGCCAGGCCTTTACGGTTTCCTCCTTCACCAGTGAACCCAACTCACAACCAAGTGGTAATCGGTTGACAGCTCAGCCTCTCTCTTCACCTGAGTGTCCAAGACACGCAGTCTGGAGGTCAGATGACATGACGACAAAGTCGATCATCGACCTCCAGCCAAGGGCGTCCTTGTGCGACATGCACTGATGGACATCCTTGTGCTCGAACATGGTGTTCAATATGGACAAACTGTGACTATCACAGAAGTCCAGTAACAGAACACCGCTGGGGTTCAGATCAGGGAGGCCGTTCCTCCCAATCACCCCTCTCCAAGTGTCACTGTTGTTCCCCACATGGGCGTTGAAGTCCCCCTGTAGAACAACAGAGTCCCCTCCCAGGGACACCAAGAGCTCCGGGTACTCTGCACTGCTGTTCGGCCCGTAGGCCGACACCACAGTGAGAGACCCCTCCCTGACCTGAAGGCGCAGGGACGGGACCCTCTCGTTTGCCAGGGCGAAAGCTAACACACAGTGGCTGAGCTGTGGTGCAATGAGCCCACACCATCCCGCCGCTGCCCCCCACGGTCAACTCCAGAGAAATAGAGAGTCCAGCCCCTCTCAAGGAGTTGGGTTCCAAAGCCTAAACTGTGTGTGGAGGTGAGGCTGACTATATCTAGTCGGTAGCGCTTAACCTCCCGCACAAGTTCAGGATCATTCCTCCCCAGTGAGGTGACATTCCATGTCCCCATAACTAGTCTCCATGTCTGGAGATCCAGTGGCTGAGGCCCTTGCCTTTGTCTGCCACCCAGATCTCTCTGCACTGGCCCCGTATGGATCCTTCCATGGGTGGTGGGCCCAGGGAAGGGCGACCCCACGCCGTTCTTTTGAGCTGTGCCCAGCTGGGCCCGTGGGGTAAGGCCTGGCCACCAGACGCTCACCGTTGAGCACCCACCCCAGGCCTGGTTCCAGGGTCCCGGTAACACTATTCCGGGCGAAAAAACTGGCTTTGCTGGTATGCTCATCATAGGGGGCTTCTGAACCATTCTTAGTCTGACCCGTTCCTCAGGATCTGTTTGCCTTGGGTGACCCTACCAGGAGCATAAAGCTCCCGACAACACAGCTCCCGGGATCATTTGGGCACTCAGATCCCTCCACCACATTAAGGTGATGATTCATGGAGGGGCCATATAACATAAAATAAAAAAAAAAACTTGAAACACGAAAGTAGAAGTGTGATTTTTATAACTGTAAGCAGTATAAAAACAGTCGGTTAAAGACATGTCTTGTCAATTGATTAGTCGACTAAATGGGATGTGGCAAAATTTCTTAAAACATTTCAGAAAAGAAAAAATAAATAAACAAACAAATATATATATATATATAACATTATATATATATATATATATATATATATATATATATATATATATATATATATATATATATATATATATATATATATATATATATATATATATATATATATATATATATATATATATATATATATATATATATTATTATTTATTTATATATATATGTTAATATTTACACATATATTTATATGAATGGGAATGAAGAAGTCTGAGGTAACACACTGTAAATACAAGCACAAAGAACTGCTCGCCACAGTAGGAGGCGGTAATGCGTACTTTACGATTGCCAACCGACGTAAATTCCTAGCAGAAGAAGAGGAGGGAGAAAGACAAGATGGAAGCTGCTGTCGCCGCTGCTGCTTAATGAGGTGAGCGCATGGGTGAGTGTGGCGTGTCTTTTTATTACCGTAATGCAGTAGGACACAGACGGGCGTTATGCGCGCACTCAGTCGCGGCACACAGGACCTGATCATCCAAGGCAGTAGCGGACTCAACATGCCCGCTCTGCGGCGACGGTGACAGACGGTTTTGTGCGTAAAATTGTCCATACCATAAGCGGACTGGCACTCTGTGTCGTTCCAGAGCGACCGTCCGGTGTACCGGCAGTCGGCCGTACTAACAGCAGAGTATAATAATATCTACCAATAACCTTCCCGTCCTCAATTGTGAAAAGTGAAATCCTCACCACTGTTTTTGCTGTCAACCCTACATACAACCACCCTCACCACTACTATTACTATTAGTGAACTGTAATCTATTGATACACACTGCTCAGAGAGTTAAAGTGTTCTTATCTGTTCCTCTAGTGTTGTTTTGATGCTGTCCCAAAACTCAACGTGTGTGCGCACGCTCTGCACACGTCTTCTCCACTCACGGCCACTGATGGCGTCTGATCCCAGCTGCCCTGTGGAGACCTCCATAAGAGCTAAGCTGACGGGGGCTCTGCAGCCAGAGCACCTGGAGGTACACAATGAGAGCCACATGCATGCAGTCCCCCCAGGCTCAGAGTCTCACTTCAGGGTGCTGGTGGTCAGCCCTTGCTTTGAGGGTCTGTCCCTTCTACAGTGCCACCGCTTGGTTAATGATACCCTGAAGGAGGAGCTGAGCACCAGAGTCCACGCTTTGGCGATTCAGGCCAAGACCCCACAACAGTGGGCCAAGGACCCCTCTCTGGGCAAGAGTCCAGGCTGCCTGGGCGGCTCTAAAGGTGACCACACGGTCCAGCAGAAACTGCAGACAGACTGAACATGACTGAGTGTTAGGGCAGATGGGTATGTGACATTTATGAGGTGTGCAAGATGCAAATAAATATATAGTCTATTACAGTGTCTTGCTCATTAGTGATCCAAAGTCTTGTCCATGTCTCCATACACAGTCCCAGGGTACAAAGATTCTGGATTACAAACCTTTGGACTTTACCACACATGGGACTCTATGAACTGTGAAAACCTTTTTGCACTTTTCTGACACAAGAGGGCAGTGTCTGACCAGCTCTGAGGTTGTTTAGAATTCTATGTTGCAACCCATAAATAATTTCATTTATTTGACATTGATAAGTATTTTATTTAAATTATATCATATTAAACAATAAACAATTGAATTAAGTACAAATAAACTAGCCTTGAAATGTTTTGTCGCTTAAATGGATTAGGCCACAGTCCATAAACAATGTACTGCCTTCTTATGGACAACAAATGCTAATGCTATAGTTTAGAGCAGGGGTGGGCAAACTTTCTGGCTCGCGGGCCACATAGGGTCCTAAAGTTTGACTGAAGGGCCGGACAGGAGACAGGACATAATGTGTTAAGAGCTCAGATTCATTACATTCTTATTCACATTTATGTAGGACTTCAGACACAGGCTACCTGTTTCATCACTGCTGTGAAAGATTCAGAACACATAAAACTGTTCAGACCTGTTCCACTGCACACCACGAGTGAATGTATATCATTAGTTCACCACTTCCAAATATGACTGGTAATAGCTCAAAAACAAAGCTCATGCCAAATAACCACAGATATACACCTGTGAGTGTGGTAAAAAAAAACTGACTACAAAATGTTGTGCACATTAATAATTACAACTCAGAGTCCATGGGTTTTCTTGACTGATTTTTACCAACTCAAAATGAAAGCAGTGCAGTCTTATATCTTAAGCATCAACTACTTCACTCATGGTCCGAATAACTTCTGTAAGAACACTTTCCCATAATGCATTGCGGCCAACATAATACACCGCAACTCAATGTATATATAGTGCGCCATCTACTGGGAAATGCTGGAAATGCATGACAAATAAAACATCAACAAGGTTTATTATTGTAATTTATTCCAGTTCGGCGGGCCGGATTAAAAGGTTTAAAGGGCCGCATACGGCCCCCGGGCCATAGTTTGCCCACCCCTAGTTTAGAGCAAATATTTGTGCAAATGAGTGGATTTAAAAGTAGGCTACACTTGAATCTTGTTTTTAAAACTTCCAATGTATTTGCACAAATGTAATTTTTAATATAGCATGGTTAACTTATTGTCACATCTTTTACTCAAATATGCAATACAGTATCAAAATCATCTCTATAAATACTTGTTTGTTTAATGTCTGGTTCTAAGTTACAGGTCAGATCTGTAACACAGCAATAAATACTTGTAATTGAATAAGAAGAATCTGGCAAAAGTTATTCAATAGTTTAAAGCTGAAGACCAAACAAACCTTTGACAGTGGAAACGAGCAAGTTACATAGAGCACTTTTAACTTTTAAGAACATTTTTTTTAAATTAAATTTGTGCAGTTGTAGTGTGGAAGAGCAAAAACATTTTGATTGATGAAAGACAAAGGCATATTAGTTTGCTCGATTAAATCAGCTTAACCTAGAAATAAATAAATTGTCAAACTCTACCAAAAGTAAATTGTAAACAGAACATGTTAATACCAGCATCATCAGTTCTGTGTGAAAACTGATGATGCCTGTGGTTGCATTAATGCTGGGCGGGGAACGCTGTGGATCAGGCTGAGATCTCCAGAGGAGCTGTGTTCCCGCCGCTCTGAGTGACTCTGCTCCTGTCAGCTCCTGTCATGGCTGACCCTGAGGTCAGCTGTGAGGGTCCCTGGGGAGGACAGTGGTCAGCTGTTGGGCCTGTGTACACATCCACCAGAGGAGAGCTCAGGGAAACAACCAGTATATCCATTCAGCTTATATTACATCTTGGTCCAAAATATTGTTACTTTATTCACATGATCGGCTGTGAGCTGGAGACATTTGTCACAGTGAGGGACATGAGGACACTGGACAAACTGCTCTCCATCATGGACACTCCTATTCACCCACTGCACCAAACTATAGAGGGACAGAGGAGCACATTTTCTAACAGGCTCCTAGAGCTCCACTCAAACAGTGAGAGATACAGGACTACATTCATTCTATAATACTCCCTACAACTGCACAACAACTCATCCTTATGGACCAGATAATACTCCCTACAACTGTACAACAGCTCACCCTTATGGAACAGATATGTCCTGACAATCATTTCATCTTTGCACTGTTTCTTCTTATGATCTCTAGTAGCATTTATATTTTTGCTCTTCATCATGTTATATTATGTTGTATATTATGTGAGCTACTGTGTCCAAATCATTTCCTTTATGGATCAATAAAGTCTGTCTGTCTGTCTGTAAATGTCTAAGTCAAAGTCTAAGGCATCTAAAACCTCTTCAGGCATGTTTTTGATGAGGGACCTTTAGCTTTCTACCATGTTATAATGCTTTGTAACTGTAAATTCTAATTGTAAATGACAATTTTCCATAATACTCCCTCTTTAAGTTACCCATATAATCAAAGATTTGATCTGGAGGACAATATTTTGAGTCCTCTGTGGTAGTTATTTTCTGGATTTTGTAGTCAATGTTGAACAATTTCCAAATTCAGATCACTAAATATTTGGTTGTTTGAGAAATCACACTGTGTGAACAACTTTTTAAAATGGTAAAATTACACTTTGCTCTCTATAGGATGTGAA
The DNA here is from genome assembly GCF_026225935.1 of Boleophthalmus pectinirostris. Classification (NCBI taxonomy): domain Eukaryota; kingdom Metazoa; phylum Chordata; class Actinopteri; order Gobiiformes; family Gobiidae; genus Boleophthalmus; species Boleophthalmus pectinirostris. Next base: position 166,921 of record NW_026571447.1, read on the forward strand.
CTGTGCATTCACATTTAAAAGAGCTTTATTTCACAAAATACAGGAAAAAGACTCTTGTGAGCTGTAAGCCATGTTATAATGTGTTTTGTTTCATTCACAAGTTTGAATAATTCTTGATCGTCAAAATGTTCTATTCCACTTTGTGATGTTATGAAGTTGTAGTTTTCAAGTGAACAGCTCCTTTTACCTTTTTTCAGTAGATTGGCAATTCCAGGTCTGAAATTATCCAAATTATTCTAGCGAAGTTGTATGGAGTTTAAAACACAGTGGAACACAAGGCGGAACAGAATGAATTTGAGAAAACAAACAAACAAACAACATAAGGACCCGGTCAAGCAAGAAGTAAACAGCAAGGCCAAAAATTCAAGTTAATGCATCTGATATAAAAATGTATTCAACAGATACATATGTACTCTAGTTTATGAAACTGTTGACCTTTTTTCTGTACAATTTTTGGTTCTAAAGTTCTATACGTTTTCAACAGACCATGTATGAAACATGGAACAAAAATTATTTCCCAAATTTCAAAGACCTGCAAATCATGTAAATAAATGGATGTATTTCATCATATCTTGTGTTATTCCATCTTTGAACTGTTGATGAAGGTACATGATTTAAAAAATAAAATAAAACTTAAAATGATAAAAAAAATTTGCTTGGAAGGACTGACATATTTTATAGAAATAGTTTCCTTTCATTTTGAAGTAATATTAAAGTATTTAGAAGAAAAAAACTGACAAATTATGTAAAATCCTGCACCTTCTACTTGTTTGCACAATTTTCCCTCTGTTACTTTTCCCTCCGTTACCATGACTTTTCTTAATAAAAAATCTCATTACTCAAAACGTAAGAGGTTCTTGTACCATATGGTAGAAAAGTATATGAAGCAAATATTCAAACCAGTTTGTTAAGGATATGTAAGTGAGAACCACTAGTTCTATTTCATCCCTACTGACCGCCAGAGGCGGTGCTTCAAGCACTGGATGATCATCCTTGCGCATGCGCAGGTCGAGAATTTAGTAACAACAAAGTCACCCTTGACCTCCGGTGGCTCAGGTGAGTCTATATAATCACGTGACACCGGAAGCTCAGTCCCTTTTCACCTTCTCGCACGCAGGTTGCATGGTGGATGTGTTGCAAAAACCTTTGCTATTCCCACTGTTTTGTTATCGCTGCTTGTCGCATGTAGCCCCGTGACTGTATAACAGTCGGTGCTGCGAGTTCCCTCGCCCTCCTGGGGCTGCGCAAGCAGTGGATCGGCCTACTGGTATCCGTTGTGGAGGTAGGCTGCTCTTATTTACATTGGATTCGCCGTAGCTACACGCTCGGTAGATTTACGTTGCTGTTTTGATATAGCCGCTTTCGGCTTGTATTTAGTTTTCCGTTTAACTTTGATTTATTGTTTCTTCGGATTCGCCGTGTTCGGCCAGTTTCCGTCACTTTGTTTGTAGCCGTATTGGCGATGCGGGTCACGAGTAGCGTCCCGGCTCGACCTGACCCTATTACTGAGCTCCCGGTTTACTATACGGCGTTGTCGGCAGGTCACTAGTGGCGTTCCCTGCTCGACCTGATCCGGCCTCATCTTCGCTGGTACACGTGGGTTTATTGTGGAGTCGCTGGTGGCGTTTTCTGCTCGACACGACTCTAGCGTACGGACTTCTCCTATATTGGGCTGCGTTACGCCGCCACGATGCTCGAGTCCTTCTCTTGTCAGTCCTGTATGGCTCCACTACAGCCTGATGATGGGCATGACCTGTGTCCCGCCTGCCTAGGGGAGGAACATCTGCAGGAGGCCCTCACCGAGGATGCATGTTCTAAATGCAGTATTTTGCCCCGGTCTGTGCGTTTGGCCCGTTTGGCTGCATTTCGGGAGCCCTCTTCTTGGATGTCTGCGGGACCTTCAGACCTTTTACCGGCTGGCCAGCCTGTTAATAACAAGAGGCATTCTACTGGGGAGGAATGTGTTCCCCGTAAGAAGCCCAAGAAGGGAGTTCCGGGGACGCTGTCTGCTAAGGTGGATACATTGACATCTGAATTAGCCCAGATGCGGGCTTTAATTCAGAACCTTCAGGCGGATGCCAACCGTGTGGTTCCTCCCCACCAACAGCAGGATGTGGCCTCTGTATGTGATGATGCCATGTCTGTGGCGGCCTCTGACACCCATTTTCAAATGGGATGTGATGACCTGAGTTCTAAAGTCTCGGACTCGGGGTCCCTACGCTCTACCTGTTCTCAGGCTGAGAGCGATGAGTCTGTCACTGTAGCAATACGCACAGCTCTTGGCCGTTTAAAATTGGATGTGCCATTGACTGAAACGGCTCCCTCTAGTGCCTTCTTTCGCCGGCAGGCTACTGCTTCTCACTTTGCGGTTCCTCCATCAACAGAATATGTGAAGGAACTTCATGCCTGTTGGACGGATACCAAGGCATTTTCGAGGCCTACTTCAGATGGTCGAGCATTGGCAGCAATGCGGGACCCTCACGTGTTTGGTTTGGGACACATGCCGGCAGTGGAGCCGGCCGTCGCCTCACTTATTGTTCCCCCTGAAGAGACACTGCGGACGAATGCCCGGTGTCCGCGACCGCAATGCCGTGTTACAGACGATCTGCTCTGTAAAGCGTATGATATGGGAGCCCGCATGGGTCGAATTGGGAATTCTCTGTCCCATCTGCTGCTTGGCCTGTCTGTTTCATTGGAGGCTCTGCCAGTGGACCAACCTACGCAAGGACTACTTGATGCATCCTTGCAAGCTTTCGCCCTCATGTCTCGGGAACTTGGGCGTCTATTGTCAACATTGGTTCAAGCCCGGCGTCAGGTCTGGTTGGCACAATCCCCTCTCTCGGAAGCCAGTCGGCGGACATTGCGGAGTGTTCCAGTTGTCCCTGGAGAGTTGTTTGGCTCCGCTGCCCTGGAAGCCTTGGAACGTACAGCCCAGGCTACTCGCACGAGACAGCAGTTGGCGGGGCTTCACAGACGAGCCCCTCATCGGACGACCCCGGCTGCCCCTCCTCCTTCTTCTCGAAGGTATCCAGTACGGCCCCACTCCATTGCTGCACCTCGTAGCTCGGATACTGGGGCTGCTCCACGGGTCCGTACCCAAGATTTCCACCCTCCTCGGTCTCTCCAGCCCAGGCGCCGCCCCCCCAAGCCCTCCAAGGGCCAGGGGTCAACCAGGTGAAGCTGTGGTACCGGCGGTGGGACATTTTACCAGGGAACAACTCGAATACTGGGCCACCCACAGCCCGGATACTTGGGTGGTGGCCACTTTGTCCCGGGGTTATCAACTACAGTTCCGCCGCCGGCCGCCTGTTCCCGGTCAAGTCAAGATGACTATTATCGGGGACACAGTAAAGGCACATACATTGGCTCAAGAAATACGTACCTTGCTGGACAAGGGTGCGATAGTTCCTGTGGACCCCCTGCTGGATCCGGGGGGGGTTTATTCTCGTTATTTTCTGGTACCAAAGAAGACAGGCGATCTGCGTCCAGTCTTGGACCTCCGGGGTCTGAACATGTTTTTGAAAGTCCTCCCATTCAAGATGTTGGGAGTCAAGCAGGTCCTTCAGGCAATCCTTCCCGGGGATTGGTTCACTTCCATAGACCTGAAAGATGCCTATTTTCATGTCCCCATTGCTCCTCACCATTGGAGGTTTCTTCGCTTTGCTTTTCGAGGGGAGCACTTCCAATTCAAGGTCCTTCCATTCGGCCTATCTCTATCCCCTCGTGTGTTCACGAGGTGTGTTTCCGCTGCCCTGTCTCCCTTGCAGGTCCAGGGGTTAAGAATTCTGCCCTATCTGGACGATTGGCTCATCTGTGCTCCCACCCGCAATCAGGTCCTTCGGGATACACAGACGGTGCTCAGGCACGTGAGCAGATTGGGTCTACGAGTGAACGTGGCAAAGAGTTGTTTGGTACCATCGCAAGTGACCACTTTTCTCGGGATGGTTCTCGACTCCCGGGCAATGACAGCACGTCCCTCACCGAAGCGCATAAGGGACATTCTGGACATGCTCCCGGAGTTCCAGTGCGGGATGTCCCTCCCGTACATAAAGTTCCTCAGCCTTCTTGGCAAACTGACAGCTGCCTCGGCTGTGGTTCCTCTAGGGCTCCTGTCCTTGCGCCCACTTCAGATGTGGCTCAATGGCCTGCACTTGGACCCCGCCTGTCATGCCCACAGAAGGCGACGTCTACTTGTCACCTCTCAGTGCATGGCATCCCTGTCTCAGTGGAGCGAGGCGTTCATGTTGCGAGGCGTTCCTCTGGGTCCCCTTCCATCCAGGAGGGAGGTTGTAAACACAGATGCGTCCCTAGTGGGTTGGGGTGCAACGTGGCAGGGACGGACAGCACAGGGGTTGTGGTCTGTACGCCTGAGCAGGCTTCATATCAACAGTCTGGAGTTCATGGCCGTCTGGTTTGCTCTACATCATTTTCTCCCATACCTGCGAGGACGACATGTGGTAGTGCGGTGCGACAACACCAGTGTGGTTTTTCACCTAAACCACGAGGGAGGCACCCGGTCAGAGAGCTTGCTGAGGATGGCGCAACTCCTCCTGACATGGGCTGCGCCGCGTTTTGCCAGTCTGAGAGCTGTGCACATTCCGGGGGTTCGGAACACAGCGGCAGACTTCCTGTCTCGGCAGGGGCCATTGCCAGGAGAATGGAGGCTTCACCCAGAGGTGGTGGAACACATTTGGGAGATGTTCGGCAGGGCGAATGTGGACCTATTTGCCTCCCAGGAGACGACGCACTGCCCCCTTTGGTTTTCATGGACGGAGTGTGCCAGCCCTCTGGGTCAGGATGCACTGGCTCACGACTGGCCCAGAACCCTTCTTTATGCGTTCCCACCGTTTCCTCTGATTTTTCAAACACTGCTCCGGGTCCTTCAGGAAGGCCACAGTCTTCTCCTGGTGGCTCCATTCTGGCCAGCGAGGCCCTGGTTTCCTCTGCTGCTCAGGCTTTGCAGCGGCCCTGCACAACGTCTTCCCTCCAGGAGGGATCTCCTGTCGCAACTGGGGGGTCAGATTCTGCATCCCGACCCCGGTCGCCTGAAACTCTGGGTGTGGCCCCTACAAGGCCCGGCTTAGCCTTCTCAGGATATGCCGGAGCAGTAGGGGACACAATGACCAATGCACGTGCCCCATCTACACGCAGGTTGTATTCTTGCAAGTGGAGGCTCTTTGACACATGGTGTCGTGACAGGGGGCAGGACCCGGTTCACTGCCCCATTTCCATGGTTCTTACCTTCCTGCAGGGGTTACTAAATCAGGGACGTACGCCATCTACCCTAAAGGTATACGTTGCTGCCATTAATTGCTGGCATGCAGGGTGGAATGGCTCTAATGTTGGTCGTAACCAGGATATTTTGGTGTTTCTGAAGGGTGCGCGCCGCTTGCGTCCACCCAATCGCTCTGTTGTCCCAACGTGGGATCTTTCCCTTGTACTTGAGGCCCTGCGGGCTCCTCCATTTGAGCCACTTGCACAGATCGACCTCAAATGGCTCTCGATGAAGACTGCATTCCTGTTGGCCATGGCTTCCGCTAAACGGGTGAGTGAGCTACATGCTCTGTCTGTTCACGAATCCTGTTGCCGCTGGCATCCTGATGGTTCTGGGGTTTCCCTTTGGCCGGATGCAGCTTTTGTTCCAAAGGTGCCCTCGTCTACACAGCACAGTCTACCACTGCAGCTTTCCCGTTTTGAGACAGGAACTCCCGCTGAATTGCTGTGTCCCGTACGTGCGCTCGAGACATATGTTCACTCCACAGCTTCTGTGCGGAGGTCTGATAGCTTGTTTGTCTGTTTTGCTGGCTCACGCAGAGGTCAGGCCCTTTCAAAACAGCGCCTCGCACACTGGATTGTGGGGGTCATCACAAAAGCATATGCTTTACAGGGACAGTCGTTGCCATCTGGGGTCCGGTGTCACACCACAAGAGGCCTTTCGACATCATGGGCCGCCGTTAATGGTGTGCCATTAGATGTCATTTGTTCGGCAGCGTCCTGGACCTCCCTCAACACCTTTGCGAGATTCTACAGGGTGAACATAGCTTCCCCACACCCACTGGAGGGGGTTCTCCGACAACACTCCTCTACATCACAGTGAGGTACGGTTTCTCCTTTTGTTGATGATTCCTTGTGACCTTGCTGGTATTCGTCATCCAGTGCTTGAAGCACCGCCTCTGGCGGTCAGTAGGGATGAAATAGAACGATAGTTACGACTGTAACTGCGGTTCTATGAATCCCGGATGACCGCCAGAGTGCCCGGTCCCTCGGAATCCTCGTGCTTTCGCGAGAAGGTTTGAGGGACTGAGCTTCCGGTGTCACGTGATTATATAGACTCACCTGAGCCACCGGAGGTCAAGGGTGACTTTGTTGTTACTAAATTCTCGACCTGCGCATGCGCAAGGATGATCATCCAGTGCTTGAAGCACCGCCTCTGGCGGTCATCCGGGATTCATAGAACCGCAGTTACAGTCGTAACTATCGTTATCACTGTTTGGATTTATTGCCCAAAAAGTGCTGCATATTTCATTCCCTCCATTACTGACATGAGTTTTTAAATTTTTTGTGAACAACTTGAAAGAATATCACAGGTTTAACTTTAACCTGTTGGAGTGTTAACTCTTTCCTACATTCTGATACTTTACTTATTTCAATAGCCCCTCTAGTTTCTGAATAAGAGACATTTAAATCTAAAAAAATCTGCCCGTTTCCCTCCGTTACCGCTTGACCAAACCTACAACCACATTCTACTGCCTGAAAGCAAAATTTAAAGTGAGAACTTTAGTGTCACCTGTCACCAAAATTTCAAGCTCGATTTGGATACGAAGGAATAGACTCAATCCTCAAAACTGACCACAATTATAATAAAAAGCACTCATTATTTTGACTATAGAAAGTAATTTATAACATTAACAAATAGTACTCTTTTTCTACTACTTCTTTTCTATTCCCATTTGGCCTTATGTGTGTAATCCCTCAGGGGTCCAGGTAGGTTCCATAGTGGTCCATGGTGTATACTAATTCATGTGTTCTTATACGTTTTCTGATACAGCTCAACATTCAGCGATTCAGGAAAGGTTAATTTCTGTCCTGTCAATGTGACTTCTTGAGAATCAATACCTGCTGAATAGAGTATTTAGTTTGATTCTAGCTTTCGTACCAATAAGTATCTGTTTTTCAATACTTCAGACATTCAGACAGCCCTAATGCCACTTCATGTGGGTCCTCATTGGGATTCTACAGAATCCTGGGCATAAGAAGGTATAAGAAGGGGCTAATTGTTGTCATTAAAGACCTGTAATGAAAAATATCCCCCCATCCCCTCCAAACCGCCTGCACACAGGCCTGAGCACAAACACCAGTGGAATGAAAGGCTTGAAAGAAACACAAAGGCCCAAGAGCACAAGACAATATCCTAGTGTGGGAGAATTAGTTACACTCAGTAGTCTAAGTAGTCAAAGAGTTTAGGGGGAGGCACAGGTGTGTGTGTGTGTGTGTGTGTGTGTGTGCGTGTAGTTAAATGTGACAGTTAAATATACTGAGCAGTTAATGTATGTATTACTATATATAACCTTACAGTTATTGATTCATGATGGGCTGCATGAGCTGGGGTTTAGGTAGTGAGGATTTAGATCAGAGAGTGTTTTAAGTTTAAACCTACTGGATTTTAGCATTGAAATGGGCAAACCAACCAGCTACATTCTCCTTTCTGACTGAATAATCATTTTGAGAAACAAAACACCAAATTATATTATCAATTTGACCATCATGTCCAAAGTTTTTGTAACTAGGAGTAAATCAGCCTCCCAATTGTTATAAGAGCAGTACTTAGTCATGTTTCCCTCATATCTGGGGACACAGGTAGGTAATATTTAAGAAATTTTAAGCAGGGGTAGAGCAAAAGTAATTATATTTTGTTGAGTAAGTCTGGATTTCTTCTAAAAACGGTAAATCCCCTGTGCTCCATCTGACTGAAAACCCGGATGTACAGCGGTCAGGAGGCTGTCCTCAAACCCCATGGCCCTGTGCTATTGTTGCTCTGTCAGTGTGTGATGTATGCATCCTCCACATGGCCCTTATACCAAATTGACCACTGGCCCCTCACACGTTTGCATACTCACACTGACCTGAAGGCCACTTCAAAATAAAAGCCAGGAGCCGTCAGCAGCTCCAACGACAGCAGGTCTTTAGTGAGGGCATCTTTGAGGGCTTCTGACCACATTGTTCTCTAGGAGCCCCTCAAGTCCACTTCGCAGGCCCCCGGGGGTCACTCACTGGTTTACGCACATTAGAATCCACACACACTGCAGCCTGCACAGTGCTTCAGACTGGGCCATAACAGGACCACTGGCATAGGTCAGGGTCTACATTCAAATGCACAGCAAGAAAACAGGATAACTGTCCGTGTCCAATTTAAACAGAGTTATACATGTAACCACAGGATCAACACAGGTGGTGTGAATCAAATCTCCCAGATCTTAATAACACATCTGAAAAAAACAGTGCATACTCAGACACCTGCTGCAGGTAACAGCACAGTCTGATTTACATTTGAGTAGACCAGGAGAGACATTCAACTACTCATTTTAGATCAGCAGCAATGACTCTCCACTACAGACTAGCATGTGTGGTTTTATGTACATTTTTCAGTGACGGGTAGAATACTTTGAAAATGTATTTAGTTAGCGAACACTGAGTACCTGCAGTAAAATGTATTTTGTTTGGATACATTATCCAGGCAGAGTACTGTATTCTGAATACTGTACTTAGAATACTTTAATACATGTTGTATTTAAACTGTAGTGTAAAGATTCAACATTGTATTAATAGCAACTTTATATTATTTTTATTTTAGTAAAGTAACTGTATTCTGAATACCACCAAATAAAAAAAAATTAAATAAAATAACTGCGCCAGGTGCTCAAAATTCATATTCAGAATACATACAACTAGATAGATAGATAGATAAATACTTTATTTATCCTAAAGAATTCTTTTTGACCAGGTTTTATGATGACGTCATACTTTTATTTGTTTGTAAAGTGTCTTTGAGTGTCCAAAAAATCCCTATATAAATCTGACGTATTATTATTATGCCCAAGCGCCAGAGGCTGGCGAAGGACCTATTAGTATCACAAAGCGATGCTCCTAGTGGCTGGAAAATGAAATGGTGCAACATGACTCGCCCATAATGACCAGGGACCCTCGCCAGGACGTAGCAATGTGCCAGAGGTTTCCGAAAATGTATAGTTTAGTAGTTTGAAAAAGTGGAACATTGTTCTCGTATTAGAATATTATTCTATCTTCTTTCTTTCTTTCTCATTATTTTTCTCCTAACCAACTCATTTTTCACCCACTGAACAATGAAGAAAAGTCTTGAAATTTTGCCATCTGGTAAAACTCGCACTTCTCTAACTTTTGGCTATTTCCATTTTCCAAAAATAAATAAAAATAGGAATGAGGGCAAAAAAAAATTGCACGTACAATCATGAAATTTGACTCAGAAGTCGATCATGTCAAGACAAAGAAAAAATATTATTACACCAATGTCGTGCGCTCCACCAGGGAGCAACAATATTGGATGAAAGTTCTCTAAACTTTTACGAACTCCTCCAAGGTCGTTTACCCGAACGAGCTCAAAGTTGGTCCACATTATTTCAAGAGGTGGAACATCAAACGTTATCAAAATTTTTCACACACGTCTTACAGTCTCTGAACAGTGAAGCTACAAATTAGAGCCCTGCAGTCCCACGAGGGTCTTGGGGGACCGGACGCAAACCACTGCGATGCGGGACAGCATTCTGGGGGGCGCTGCGTTTGCGCGTGCGAGGGCCGATCATTGGCACTTGTGGCTATATTTATTATTTTGTATATATATATATGTGTATATATATATATATATGTGTGTATATATATATATATATATATATATATATATATATATATATATATATATATATATATAAATATAGCCACAAGCGGCAATGATCGGCAATGATCGGCCTATTTATATTTTTTTTTTCTCAGTCTGGAATGAGCTGTAGATATTCAGACTATAATCTAATCTAAAGAGGAGGCTCTGTTCACACCTGTACTACAGTGAAATATGGATTGTAATAAACCCATTATTAAGACCACAATTTTACTATGTTTTAGGTTCAAATGTTAAAATTAAAGTCTTAGTTTTAAAAAACATGTATTATCTAAAACTGTTGAAATAAAGTTTTTTTCTTCCCATAATGTGAGCTATACAGGCTATGTAAAAGGACAATGCAATTTAATGTCTTTAAAGGTGCACAATGTAACATTTCAAGTGGAAGGTAAGATACCTGCTTGTCTCCATGGAGATGTTATTGCTTTGCTTTCACACTATGACATTAACTGAATAAACACAGACTGATATGTTTAATGCCACAGAGTGGAACATTCCAGCCAAAGCTATAACATCTTCATGAAAGAAGCAGGTTGTTGACCTCCCACTAAAAAATGATAATGCACCATTAAGAATTTTTGTATTTTAAGACATCAGATCTCCCCATCCCTGCAGATTGGAGATGGAAGTGTGATGGTAGTCAGTGGTTATCGTTATGGACCACCCCAGGCAAAGGACACATGCTGTGAACTTATCGAGTGTGGATGCAGAGTAGTCTGTGCTGGACAAATACAAATTTGGCATGTGGAGGTTCATGCAAATATGGCGGCAGCTGCACTTTGGAGCACTTTGAATATGTTTAACAATTTAAAGTAAATCTCTGTTAAGTGTTTGTGGTTAAGTGCTGCTTCCATGCAGCATTTAATTATCATTATGAAATACGATATGGCACTTACAGATCTTTAGATCTTATTCAATGTTTTTTTGTTATCAAAAACCCAATAAATTTGGCTTTGAAAGATAAAAGACTGGATTAACTTGGATTTCAACCACAGAGAACCCACACAGCCCTTATATTCTCAAGAAAAAATCGTGACCTCCTTAATGCTTTGGAGTTTATGAACAACAGTTGTTCAACATTACAAAATAGGTAACTAAGCAAATTTGAATGTAAGAAAGGGATTATGTAGTGTTTTTTATGCCAGCTTTGTTTTCATATAGTCCATTTTGTGACGTGTGCAGTTCTCAGCTCAAGTTTTAAATTAGACTTGGTTCCATATCCAGAAATATTATTCATGTAGGTGTTAGTAATCTGGAAAAGTTCCATGCTTTGTATAAAAGCGAACTGTTTTGGTCCTTAACAGATCCAGTAACAGCCTGTCCATGTTACTGTAGTACTTTACTGCGTCCATGTTACTGCAATACCTTACTGCGTCCATGTTACTGCAGCACTTTACTGCGTCCATGTTACTGCAATACCTTACTGCGTCCATGTTACTGCAGTACTTTACTGCACCCATGTTACTGCAGCACCTTACAGTGTCCATGTTACTGCAGTACCTTACAGCGTCCATGTTACTGCAATACCTCCCTGCGTCCATGTTACTGCAGTACCTTACTGTGTCCATGTTATTGCAATACCTCCCTGCGTCCATGTTACTGCAGTACTTTACTGTGTCCATGTTACTGCAGTACTTTACTGCGTCCATGTTACTGTAGTACTTTACTGCATCCATGTTACTGCAGTACTTTACTGCGTCCATGTTACTGCAGTACTTTACTGCATCCATGTTACTGTAGTACTTTACTGCGTCCATGTTACTGCAGTACTTTACTGCGTCCATGTTACTGTAGTACTTTACTGCGTCCATGTTACTGTAGTACTTTACTGCGTCCATGTTACTGCAGTACTTTACTGCGTCCATGTTACTGTAGTACTTTACTGCGTCCATGTTACTGTAGTACTTTACTGCGTCCATGTTACTGTAGTACTTTACTGCGTCCATGTTACTGCAGTACTTTACTGCGTCCATGTTACTGTAGTACTTTACTGCGTCCATGTTACTGCAGTACTTTACTGCGTCCATGTTACTGCAGTACTTTACTGCGTCCATGTTACTGCAGTACTTTACTGCGTCCATGTTACTGCAGTACTTTACTGCGTCCATGTTACTGCAGTACTTTACTGCGTCCATGTTACTGCAGTACTTTACTGCGTCCATGTTACTGTAGTACTTTACTGCATCCATGTTACTGTAGTACTTTACTGCATCCATGTTACTGCAGTACTTTACTGCGTCCATGTTACTGTAGTACTTTACTGCGTCCATGTTGCTGCAGTACTTTACTGCGTCCATGTTACTGTAGTACTTTACTGCGTCCATGTTACTGCAGTACTTTACTGCGTCCATGTTACTGTAGTACTTTACTGCGTCCATGTTACTGCAGTACTTTACTGCGTCCATGTTACTGTAGTACTTTACTGCATCCATGTTACTGCAGTACTTTACTGCGTCCATGTTACTGCAGTACTTTACTGCGTCCATGTTACTGTAGTACTTTACTGCGTCCATGTTACTGCAGTACCTTACCATGTCCATATTGCTGCTTATGGGTATGCTGGTTAAATGATGTTGCTAAATGTCTCTAGAGTAGCCAACAGAACAACAATAACAGCTTTCCAGTTGGTGTCCACATTTTTCTTCCAGTCAGACACATGAACATGAACATGAACAGGGAGGCTAGTGCGTTAGTTATGTCCATTCATATACTGTATATGTATATGAGCAAAACATAATAAAACTCTGGAAGTAGATTTGATGTCAGATCCAAGATTCAAGGAGGAGATGGATGGAAAATCAAACGCACCATAAACCAGGACAAACCGGAAGAGTGCCAAAACAGTACCGGGACAGTACCGGGAGCCTAGACAGCGGCTAGGCGGGGGTTAAACCCACAAGCCGAAACCCGTCATTAGGAGCCAGGAAAAGCACACTCTCACTTGGGGGGCTTTGTGCAGGGGGCGGGCTGATGCTGGGTCCTTTTCGAGCCTCACATAACACGGCCCCAGGTGCTCTTTGTACTCAATGAAAGGGGTGGAGGAGGGGAAGGGAGAGGAGGGGTCCGCTTCCTCATCACATCAACCACAACTGGTACAACGTTGCCGTTGGCTCATAACTAATTATAGCAGATGTAACAATTCTTCCATTGAAAAAATGCATGTTAACACAACAACAAGCAGTGCTCCTCATACACCCAGCAACAGGTTTCATTCATGCCGCTGCAGCATTTAGATTTCAGAAATTCTTGTACTTAACAATGTGATGCTGTACTATGCTTCATGTTGTAATATATACATGTGACTCTGTGCCTTTTGTTTTATCTGAGGGACCAGCTCTGCACATCAGCCCATGGCTACATGGCCTATAGACAGTGCTCTCTAGTGTGCAACTTTTAAATAAAAAAATATATTGTCTAAATATACTTTTATGGTGATGTAGCGTATGATCTGTGCTGCTGTCTTGCCAGGACTCCCTTGAAAAACAGAGGAGTCATCTCAGTGGATTTATATTTAGTTGCTGAACAATATGGAAAAAAGTAGAATCATGATTTTTTTTTTCCCCATAATGATCGATCTTGAATTTTGGTTCAGTTTTCTTGTACCTTACTTAGATTGACTGTGGATTTCAGACATGAAGAGCAGGATGTCCGGATCACTTTTTCTTATTTATTCCTTGTTGTTAGGACCAATAATTTCATAGCAATCTACATTTAAAGTTTGGAATGAGTTTGTATAATATATCAAGCCCAAAGGCACACATATTGTCACTGCGATCAGCAAACAGTTGCTATTACTGCCACAGAGCTGGCTCTAACCCTGCCCATTTAAACGCAAACTCAGATGAAGTTTTATTGTCATTGTCAGTGAACAATTTATTCCTAACTGAAAGCTTTGCATTGAAGAAATATATACAAAACATAATTAAATTTTTTGTCATGAATAATTATAGTAATATACATTTTTTGTTGTTTTGTTTGTTTGATTCACACATGTTTAACATACAAACCCTGATCATTTAGGCTGAGTTCTTCTCTCAAATAGAAAACACTCATCTTGTGATGTAATGTGGCAATTCAGGAAGTGCTCCACTGTGTTTTTAAACTTCACACATCTTCACTGGAATAATTTGGATCATTTTAGCCCTAGAATTGCTAAAGAAAAGAAAAAATTTAGCTGTTAACTAGAAAACTACTGCTTCATGGCATCAGAAGCTGGACGTTAGCTGTAAGATTCTGTGCAATGTATAAAAATATGGTACATAACTGTACACAGCAACTTGACAAACCTGATGCTATGTGCAATAGTTTTTTTTTTTTTTTGGCAGGGTGCATGCTGATTGTGCTGTTATAATGCTCTGAAGGGGGAATGACTTACCACAAGGAGCAAAGGGAGGGGGAACTCAAAAATTAAAGTGAAACTCATAAAACATGTTAATACATTTTAGCAAATTTTACATTTTCAAAGCAATAAAAGGTAACATGGTGAGCTAAATATGTGATGTGTTAGCAGTTATTGCCCCATAGAAGAAAAATACCCCCTGTTTAAATCTATTCTGCTCTCTTTTATTTTTATTCTTTGCTGTTTGTCTGTGGTGCTTAAGACTAGAGGTAAAAGTCAGACATAAACCAATCATAGACTCCATTAGAACCTGTCAACCAATCCCAGCACTTTGATGACTTTAGCAGGCCAAAAAAGGTGCAGGGTTGTGACCCCAGTATTCGGGCCCTTCAGAAAACCAGGGGGCCATAGGGGTCAGTCACATCCATCCTCCATCGCACCACCCTTCCACCTCGGCCCCCCTCATCACGGAGTGTGCTGCTGTGAGGGGCTGGAGGGGAGGGGCTGTCACTTTCCCCTCTCCATGGGGGACAGTCACTACATTTACACACACACAGAACACCGCATGCACACAACAGAATTCAATATGCTTTTCATTAGCTATGACTTGTACTGAAAGTCACGTCTGCTGTTCTATTCTAAAAAGGCTGTTCTGGTTTTCTCTGTTGCTTCCTATTCATTTGTTATAAGCATTTATGCGTGTCCAAAAAGTACTCTATAAGTATAAGACTGTTTATATGCAAAACTCAAAAGTATTTCAAAGGAGAGGAGATTCAAATTGTGGATGAATTATTTTGACTCCAATATATCTTGACTGAAACCAATTGAATCACCATAAAAAAAAAAAATTAAAAAAAAAACTAGATTAGAGACCTTATTCTTTTCACCATTGGCTGATTCTTCAGAAACAATTTAAGTTTTGATAATAAAAAAAAAAAAAAAGAAAGAAAAGAAAAGAAACAAAAGAATAATTAGGTTGTTCAATTTATAAAAGATATGGAAATATGGACATTTACCATCGGCAAAATCTTTTTTGAATGAGATAATATAAACTATTGATTAAACATGCAGCCACAACTTTTAATTTCCTGATTTCAGAGAAAACTTTGCTTTCAACATGCAAGAAAGTGGAAAATAAGGTTGTTGAGTGTTCAGTCCAGCGCCGTGGGTCCAGTGCAGTGAGTCCAGGCACGTGCATTAGCCCACAGTTTTTCATTCTTGCCTTTTTTTTGTTGAGAATGTGTTGTTTAAACCCATTTTGTATATTTTTTTCTCACTTTTTCAGATCTTCAAACCTTTTTGGCTGTTTGCTAATTGTTGGAGGGTTTGCCTGTGGGTACTGTGGCTCTGGCCTGGTGGACTATTTAAGCTCTCGCTTCTCCATCGCTCCTCCTTTTACCCACACACTGTTCTGAGCCTCTTTTGGTGGCCGCTCTGTCCTCCATTCCAAGTAAATTACAGCTCCTATGCATCTGAGATCCAAATGTGTACCATCATTACCTGGTCCCTGAAGAGATGACCAGGTTTTGTATTCATCCTGTGTGTCTGTGTGTGTGTGTCTGTGTGTGTCTCTGTGTGTGTCTGTCTGTGTGTGTGTGTGTGTCTCTCTGTGTGTGTGGGTGTGTGTGTGTCTCTGTGTGTGTGTGTCTGTGTGTGTGTGTGTCTGTCTGTGTGTGTGTGTGTCTCTGTGTGTGTGTCTGTCTGTGTGTGTGGGGGTGTGTCTGTCTGTGTGTGTGTGTGTCTCTGTGTGTGTGTGTGTCTGTCTGTGTGTGTGTGTGTCTCTGTGTGTGTGTCTGTGTGTGTGTGTGGGGGTGTGTCTGTCTGTCTGTGTGTGTGTCTGTGTGTGTGTGTGTGTGTGTGTCTGTCTGTCTGTGTGTGTGTCTGTGTGTGTCTCTGTGTGTGTGTGTCTGTGTGTGTCTCTGTGTGTGTGTGTGTGTCTGTGTGTGTGTCTCTGTCTGTATGTCTGTCCACCCGTGATAATTCCGCCATTTATCTACCGATTGTCACCAAATTTGGTACGTGGGTCAAGCCCAAAACAGTTTGGCGATGGGTCAATTGAAAGGTCACGCCATTATAAAGGATAGGCCATTTTGGTCATTTTGCAGCCTAAAATATTCACCCAATCATCACTCAAGTTGGCACACACATAACTGGGGTACACTGGATGTTACAGGTTGAAACCTGTCAAGGTCACTTGAAGGGCAAGGTACCCAAGGTCAAATATGTGTTTTTGGTCATAACTCCGTGAAGGATCAAGCTCGTGCAACGGAAGAGTCTCAGAATCTCAGAAAAATGATTATTTATTTATAATTCTATGCATTTGTATAGTAAAATATGAATAGTTTTCGAGATAATCACTCATTCTGACACTTCCTTTCTCTTTCAGTGTAGCCGTTAAAATTCTAATTGGAATGAAAATAATTTCCTTTTCTTGTTTTTCTGGTGATACATAACACACTGATCTAAAGTCACATAACTAACATACACACAACTCATGAAAATGACATTTTGGTTACACACTAGTAAACAGACTTTCTCATGTGTGACCAATATCACACTAATGTTCATGGGCCTGTACACATACACACATTACATTGTGGATATAACGATCCTGTCATATGGGCTGGGCTCCTCATAAACTGCTTCTGTGCTGATGAACTGACCCACTGATGCCTCATGGGGACTAGGTTGATATCTCTGATTGCGCTTGTTTGTTCTTTTAGTGCTGCTGTTTGGCTGCAGCCCTGCACCACATCTGTCCCTTGCTCCATTGAATTACAGTTTTTCTCTGCTGTTTTGACTCATTTCTTGAAACAAAAATGACATTCTTAAAACCCTCATGCTCTCCTTGGGGTCACAAGGGTTTGGTCACCCAAATAATTTACTTTTTTTTCCTTCCCGCTCTCTTGTGGCAGGTAAATCAGACCCAAAAATGTATTTTCTTGCCTGGTGAGAATTTATTTGAAAATGTTCTGGAGCCCAATGTTCATACACTCTCCACCTCCAAGCAGAAAAAAACTCCTCAGTTGAATTGAGGAAAGTACAGTACAGTGGTAGTAGCTCCATGAGCATCTTTAGATGGAAGTGAACCAGGCCCTGATGAGTCATTGGTGCAAATTCACACTGTCCCACACGATCACATAGTGTGATAAGAAGTTCTAATTTCACCTAATGGTCAAACACTGTCATGAATTTATCAAATGATTTTTAAAAAATGCATATATGGTGTTCATAGTATCATGTTCTTGTCTAATTTTGACAGTTAAACAGACTATTGTGCAGATGATGACTCAGACAGTGAAATCATGCTGACATGTTTTGGAGAGAACAACCATTAGACTGAAAATCAACTCATCAGTTTAGATCAGCAAGATCTATTTATTTGAAAAATGTGCTAAACGTGGACTCATTGTGTTAACTGTAGGAGACTTGTACAGAACCATTTGCAAAGATGAACTGAGACACTTGAGACATGTACTAAGACATTTACAATTCGATGAAATCAGTGAGAAATGTCATTCTTTTGTGAACGACTGCAAGGTGGTTTGGAGATTTGTCCATGTTCTTTTGAGAATGTCATTTCTGTTTCAAGAAATGAGCAAAACCAACATAGAAAAATTGTAAGTTACGTATCGTGCAACATCTCTTGTGACAGGCAATGAACGCCCAATACTCCTCATTCATTCATTTAATCTCCTAGTTTCACGTGTGGACTGACCATTGCTCTATGTGTGCAGCTGTGTGCCCTAAACACTAGCAACAGGTAATCAAAGTCCTACCTCAAATAAATACATTGCATAAGCCATCCTCCTGAATCACTGTCTGCTTATAGAGTTGCTGTGTAGCTGGCGGCTCGCAAAGGTCCATGCAGTCCGGGTCATACCCTCAATAAAGTGGCGGTGATCTGTTTGATCCAGCCTGGGATGGTGTGTTTTTTTTTGTTTTGCCTAGCACTGCAGGCTTGGATTGTAATTCCCACATTGGTGTTCCAGGTGTTAACGGCGGCCTGCAGCGGCCTGCAGCGGCCTGCAGCGGCCTGCAGCGGCCTGCAGCGGCCTGCAGCGGCCTGCAGCGGCCTGCAGCGGCCTGCAGCGGCCTGCAGCGGCCTGCAGCGGCCTGCAGCGGCCTGCAGCGGCCTGCAGCGGCCTGCAGCGGCCTGCAGCGGCCTGCAGCGGCCTGCAGCGGCCTGCGCATGACTCTGCTGTTTTTTGCTATTGTTTTGCTTAGTGCTTTTTGTTGTTTCTTTGTTTGTTTGTTTTGGTTGCTTTTGCCCTCGCCTTTGATTTCTTTTGATTTATAATAAAGACACTGTAAATGATTAAACCTAGCTCTTTCCTTTGATATGCTCCTGAGGCCTGACTTACCTGTGCACTTTTAAACTGAGGTTAAGTACAAAGTTTAAAAAAGTTTATTGTCAATTCTTCATACAAAACATATGAAGAATTTAAATTGTGTTACTCACTCCCAAGAAAACAACATGTTTAATTTGTTTCAATTTCATTTCTAACACTCCCTTTGAGTGTGCTCTCTCCCTGTGCTCCCTGCACTAAGTCACTCCACCTTCTGAGTATGACTGACTATTACATTACAATTGGTATGCATATTTCTATTGAAAAAACACATATCGCATCAGGTTTGTGACGTTGTACTGTCTTCTTTTGTATCATGTTTTTGTGTATTTAGAGAGAGTTGTCATGTGGGAGTATGAGTGAAAGTAGGCTTGTGGGCTAAGCCTTGCACATAATCTACAGATATCCATAAGAAAGGTTTGGAAGGCCTGGGAGAGATCACTAGATTACTGAAACATGCATGGATGACATTTAAAACCTCTTCAGGCATGTTTTTAATGAGAGAACAAAACATGCCTGATAGAAAGCTCCAAAAGATCAATTTTGCATAAAACCCCTCTTTAAAGAAGAGTTTTTGTTTCATGTGGATGGAGCCCGTAATTACAAAGATAATAACCATAACCCCTCAGACAGAACATCTGCGTTTGGACACTTAAGTAAATTCTGCAATAGAAGTCTGCCCGCATGTCCACCTGAGTTCATCGTAGAAACTGAGGTCGTGATTCATAGGTTTCCAGTATGTGTCATTTTCAAGACTTCTCAAAAGACATAATATTTAGTTTGACAGTGGTTCTATGTTTTCATCATTCTGAAACCAATGAATAAGTTGTATTTAATCATTTGATTATGTCATCATTTTCGATAGAGTGCTGGGGTTTATTTATTATAATAATCATTATTATTATTATTTATTTTTATGGTGGAATGTTCAGCAGTTACCAGTGAGACACAATGTGAACATTAGTAAGCACTGCCAAAAAAAAGTTTTAAGATGAAAACTCAAATGCAAAAAGGATTTACACAACACATTTTCAGGAACCTGTGATACGTTCATGTTTGAGTTTGATTTGCAAGAAAAGGGTGATTAACTGAAAAACTGTTGGTGCACCAGCTATAGTTTCAACTTAATCTACTCTTTCTGGTCAGATTGTGTTAAAATAAAGATTACATTAAAGTCCAGGGCTTAGAGCTTCAGACAGAGCTGTGCCTAAAGTTTGCATCACACCCCAGGGAAAACACTGTGGGAGATAAACAGTTTTTGAAAGGAATATTCAGAACTTATGATCCATAAACAATGAACCAAATCAATTTGTTGGCTCTACAAACTTGCTAAATGAATCCCGTGGATAAAGTCCTTTGAACTAACAACAATCTTGTAATTAGGGTAGAATAATGATTCCATCACTTTTTTGCCATGGCTTTTTATTAGTGAATGTTAATGTAGAAGTCAAGACAGTTCTAATCAAGACCAAGACCTGTCCAAGACCAAAGGGTCCCAAGACCAGTACTTTTAAAGGCCAAGACTGAGACAAGACCGAGACCACAACCCATCAAGACCAAACTGAGACTATCTTTGTCATTTTCTACATTTATTTGTATTTTAGAGTTATTTTGGTACATATATATATATATATATATATATATATATATATATATATATATATATATATATATATATATATATATATATATAAATAATATATATAAATGTTTTTATAAATCTATTTCCATTTTATCACTCGTCGAGTGTCTGACCTCGAGACAGAGACAAGACCTAGTCCAAGCACCTTCAAGACTGAAACAAGGCCGAGTCCAAGACCGCAAAAAAATGGTCTCGAGACCAAGACCAGTCTTGAGTACTCCAACACTAGTGAATAGGCCCAGTGATTACAGGCCTATATCTGCTTTTAACTTTCTCTTGTCGAGATAAATGCTCTTTACTTCATGCATTGTATATACCTTTTCATATGGATTCGTGCATGTTTGAGCAATCTTTAATTGCTTATTTTCAAGACGCCATTTCACTGATCAACTCCCATTTTCACTGCCACTTGTATACAGCCACTGCTCGACTTACTGCTGTATGTACTTCATTCTACAGTTTGATTTTCTTCTCCCATTGGGAACCGCACTTTTCTGTTACAAAGTCCACTTCATTATTTTTGTAAGTCATTTTAAGTTAATATTGTGATGTAAAATGTGCAAATTATAACATAATGACCCAAGGGTGTCATAGATTATAACTTGATAGCAGACACAAGCACAGTGTGTCTCCTTTCAACAGATTCCTATCTGAGTAGAGCTATACAGGCCATTACCTTACATCTGAAATGATGACATTAAACTACTGAATGTCACAAACAAACAAAAAATTTCTGCTGCCCCTGTCCTGTGTTGAGGCGTGAACAATGGTCTGTCTTTAATCTGCCTGCGCAGGATTGCAGAAAGGCTGTAACAGAGCTTTGTGCTGTGGGGATTGGGTTGGGGGTCAGGGGTCAGAGGTCGGGGGGGTGGACTTAACACAGAGAAGCGCTCACAACTCACAACATTTAACACACACTGCGCTGAAGGAATCCGCCGCTCTCATCTGTGTCACTGTAACAAATAGTGGAAGAGTGCTGTCTCTTCTCTCGTGCTCTACGACTCTTCATCCTGAGCACTTTGATTTAATTTTCATTCTTTTTGAAGGTGAGACACTGCAGGTGAACAGCAAAGAATCTTACATTTAGAGATATACATAAACATTTTCAAGATGTGTATTTTATGTGTAAACAATTGCCAAAATAAACTTTTTTTTTTTTGGAATACACGAATCTCAAAATTAGATGAAGCTACATTTCATTGTTTTGTTTCATTTTGTTGCCTTATTAGATACAAAAAAATTAACAGAAGAGGTTTTGGATATCTTATTTAGTATTTGAGTAAAAAAAACACAAACAAACAAAACAAAACAAAACAAAAAAAAAAACAATATGGCCTTCCTAAAAATGCCTAAAAATGTAAATTTCCCATAATTGTTTTGAGACTTGGAATTAGATATCATTAAATCCTTCTGTACAAGCTGTCAATATTTTATTAAGTGTAAGACAGTAAAGTTTGCTATGTCCCTCTGGGGGGGAAATGCATTTGTGAGTAAATGGCTTTTGAAATGACAATGTCCCATAGAACTCCATGTTGACTGAATTATATATTCAAACACCATTTGGGGCAGAGTGGACAATTTCGTTGTTTTCTTGTGAAAGCTTACATGCCAAGACACAAAACTGACCAAAAAACAAAACATTGAAAAAGAAAAACATGTTTTACCTGTAGTGTCTCCTCTTAATTTGTGTGAAACCAACAAATTTGTCCAACCTGAACCAAAAGAAGTAATATTTCATTTAATCAACATTTTAATAATTGATTTATATTGGGCATTTTCATTTCAAAGAATTTTTCTCTCATAGGGACATGAGGGACATTAATTGTAGCTAAGAGCTACAGTTAATGAGGTGACATTTTAATGTTATTATTTTTTTAGTAAGAGCTAGTTGACTCAAATATTAAATAAGATATGTTTTTTGTATCTAAAATGAATTTTTGTAAACTTATTATGCTAAATCTATTTGTTTTTAGCTTTTTACCACGTTATAACATTGTTCCCTCATCAAAATCATGTCTGAAGAGGTGTTAGATATCATGTCAGTATTTTAGCATTTTTTCCCTTTGAGCTCTCCTTATGGTTAGCTGTAAGATTCTGTCCAGTGCTCCACCTACAGTAAGCTGACATCACCCATGGCCCACAAGACAATTCTCCATAAATATACAAAAACAAGATAATAAAAA
Organism: Boleophthalmus pectinirostris; assembly: GCF_026225935.1. NCBI lineage: Eukaryota > Metazoa > Chordata > Actinopteri > Gobiiformes > Gobiidae > Boleophthalmus > Boleophthalmus pectinirostris. Next base: position 189,362 of record NW_026571447.1, read on the forward strand.
AAAACTAAACTGTACACAGCAACAAACCTGATGTGTACAGTAGTTTCATTAGTGGGAAGCACGCTGATTGTGTTGTTCTAGTGCTCAGAAGGAGGAGTGACTTAACACGGGAGCAAAGAGAAGGGGGAATCATAGCACATACAGCATTTTCAATACTATAAAAGGTAACATGGTGATCTAAATATGTTTCAGCAGTTAATACCCTGTCTTTAAACAGAGATTTGTAAGTGTGTGCAGTGCTGTGGGCGAATGGAAAGGACAAGTATGACTCAAGCATGATTCAAGCTCCTTTTTGCATCTTGCAAAACGGAGAATGTGAATAATCAGTATTTCAATCTGGGCTAGAGGACTTTTTGTAAATAGGCATGTCCCACTCACAGGACGGTGTTTCATTTTCTGGTGTCTTTGACATTTCACAAAGAAAAAGTGATCAGAGAGATGCAGAAGACAGAGGAAGTTGTGTCCAGGACAGTTACACAGTGCACATGAGGCTTTGGGGTTTGGGAGGGGGGCACTAAATCTCAGAGCTGTGGACAGTTCTCTGTTTGTCCCTGCGCCTCATGGAAACACGTCTCAGCACAACAGGCCTTTTGAGACAGCTGCCACAGGGAGGACACTGTGAGGGACAGGAGACATGCTGGGCTCCGGAGACACACCGGGGACACACAGGACACACACTGGGCACAAAGCGGGACAGAAGACAAGAGAAAAAAAATAATTACAGCTGACAGAGTCCTCTCACGGCAAAAGGGCTCTCCACTCACAAGGAACATGTGAGAGCTGGGATTGAACCTTCAACCTGAGTGTCAGCGACTCTGACCTCTTTAACTCCCCCCACCTCGACCTGAGGAGGAGCAGATAAACATACACCAAACTGTGGTTGTCTCCTTGACTGACCTGGGCCCTGAGGCTTTTTTTACTGCTACAAAATCAACAAATGAAGCACTTAACTCTGTTTCTGTAAAAGAAGTGATGGATTTTGTTCTTCAAAGAGTGTTAGAGAGTAAGGACGTTGTTAGTCTGACGGGTCTGCTCCTAGGCCCCACTGCATTCAAACAAAACATAGGGACTGGCTCAGGAAAACCTGAGGCCACTTCACTCTTCTAATGTGACCCACTTACTGACCCCACAGAGTGGCTGGTCTAAAGTGACCAGTGTCCCACCCAAGTACTAATCAGGCCAAGTCCTGCTTAGCTTCTGGATCAGAGCAGATTGGACATTGACAGGCACGGCCACATACCTGTCCCTCAGTGCATAAAAATGTCTCTCTGAGAGTGTGCATATGACTATGCCTATGAGCGTGCATGTATGGGCATCGGGGACAGAGGGGAGTTTTTGTGCTGTGGAAAATAGAAGCTGGACCACTCCATCTTGTGTGTGTGCGAGTAGAAGGTCAGAGGTCAGAAGTCAGGGCGGAGGGAGAATTCCGCCCTGCATGCCGACAGATCGGGTTTCAGGGGGAGGGGCGCCCTGGGCTGTGCCGGGACGGGAGCCTGTTGGGACACATCTCACGAACAAGCTCCCAGGACAGTTTCAATTCAGCTGTCTGTCCGTGTGCGTCACCAGACGAACCCACAAACTCAGCATCAGGCCTGGACCAGAGAAAGGAATCCAGAGTAAGAGTCCAGCACACAGCAGCAGAGGAGAGGCTGCTCTCATACACAAGGAGACCACTGGACATGACAGTAGATGTGAATTCATAGTGTCCTTGGGTGCTCACTGAATCTGCAATAGCAATAATACTTTTATATTTTCTTAAAGGGCCCATGTTACACTATTTTCTGATTTATTATAATGTTGTTTCCTCATCAAAAACACACCTGGAGTTTTGTGTTTTGTTTCATTCACACATAACACATAAACATGCATATTTAGGTCAAGTTCTTCTCTCAAATAGGAAACATTCTCTTTCACCTTGTAATGTCATAAGGTAATACAAGAAGTGCTCCACAGTGTTTTTAAACTTCATACACCTTCACTAGAATAATTTAGATGATTTCAGCCCTGCAAGTGCCAGTCTCTCAGGTAAAAGGAGTTAACTGTTAACTTGAAAACTACCACTACATGACATCACAAGGTGGAAAAGAGCATTTTGAACTTTGGGGATGTGGACATAGTAATAATGCAGAGTTACTCAAACATGTGTGAATGAAACAAAACACAACTCCAGGTATGATTTTGAGGAGGGAAGAGCATTCTAGCATGGCTTAAAGCTCACAAGAGTCAATATTGCATAATATATAAAGCTACACTATGTTTTTAGCCAAAACAGACTAAATAACAGGAAGCTTGTTTTATTAGGCCCGAGCCCCGACAGGGCGTAGGGCCTATTGCTTCCTCTACGCGGAGCGAATGGGGAGCGACGTGCGCATGGGCAAATGCGACAGGACGACATGCAACATTGTCCTCGGTCGCCCCCGTCACGAACAGCAGTATCCCAGTAACCCATGCCCAAGGCCTGAGCCATATTTACTACTGCTAAAATGAATGGAAGGGTGAAGGCCCACATTCGTCATGTGAAGACAAACAAAAAATATTATTATGGCCACGCCCTCTGACAAACCAGAAGGCGGCCGTCTTGGATTGAAATTTCAGTCCACATTTTCGTTCACATTGCGTTTGAACGAACTCCTCTGAAGGAGCTTCACCCACAGGGCTGAAAATCACCGTACATCATCTAGAGAAGTGGAACATCTAAAGTTAGCTGATTTTTGTGATAACTGTCACGGTTTACGTGCGGCGAGGCCGCAAATTTCAGTCAAAAGTTCGCCTAATTTCAAGCTGACATTATTTGCTCCTATTCGCACAGACTTAGTCCGATTGTGCTGAAATTTGAATCACTAATGTGTGATCTCAGTCTATAAAACATATGAAAAGTGAACACTATAGCGCCCCCTAGCATAGACATGAAACATCAACATTGTCAGATTTGCACCAAATTTGGCAATTAAATTCTATGTATGATTACGACTAAAAAACTATATTATGGACATGATGAAATTTTCACTGTTGGCCAGCAGGGGCGCAAAGACTCCTCCAAAAAATATAAAATAATATATTACACGCACATGCTTAGTCCGATCATGCTGAAATTTGAATCACTAATGCATGATCTCAGCCTGAATATAATAGACTAGTTGCATGAGAAAATGCTAATTTCCGGATTATTCACCGAAAGTTGTGCTATTAGCATCCAGCTGCTATTTCGTGCTATTGTGTTTTTTCATTCATTCTGAGGATGGACTCCAAAAAACAAAAAGAGAGAATTGTAAGAAAAAGATATTTTACTCTTCAAAGAGCCGAAGGTGGAAGCAATCATCAGTGCAGTGTTCCGCTGTGTACTGCGAGCGGGAGATTTAACAGAATGTTAAGTTTCCACAGCTTCCCCAAGGATTCCGCTTTGCGCGCTCAGTGGCTTACCAAAATAAGGAGGCAAGACTTCACCGTGGAAGCCAACTCCAGGGTATGCAGTCGGCACTTTGAGAGTGGGGACATTTATACATCTGCCTCAGGCAAGCGGCACCTAAAAAAGACAGCGGTTCCATCTCTATTCCACTGGAATAATTTTTTGATAAAGACCCCGCGACTCGGAGTCTGGGAACGTCACCCTCGGCCTCTCCAGGCCACATCAGCTACAGATGAAGCCACATCCGTTGATGCGCCTGTCAATGAGTTGATGGAGTTTGACGACTGCGCTCAAGCTCCGATTCCCGTGATTGAAGACCATGAGTATGCCTCGAGTCCTTTCGTCTTGGTGGATCGCATCAAATATGACAATATGCGTCAAGAGATCGAGGCGCTCAGACGGCAGCTTGAGTTACAGCATCTGGCACAGGGATTTGGACTGCAGCAGTTCGCCTCATCACCAGAGGACATTCGGTACTACACCAGGTAAGAAATGGCCACTTAGATTATTTGCTCACGTGACATAAATATTTGTTGTGCTAAATTTGAGTGAAACCTGGCGAATTTAAAATTTGCAAAGGTTGCGATTGTATTGTTTGACCTGTATCCTGTGCGTACCAGCTTCTACTATCTGAGCACTATCGGTTGTGCAATATGGTGCTCACAGTTACGTGCTAGACAAACGTGTTTTCAATTATTAGGTTTGTGTATTCATTAATAACGAAAGGTTAACGAAAAAGGGACATTACCACTGGCACAGCATCCAAAAATAGTGGCGCAGACACAGTGCGCATAGCGAGTACTCGCTGTGCGCACTGTGCCCAGGGACATACACGCACAGGCGACTTTTAAATCTGATTTTGAGTTTGTTTATAAACAAAGTAGCGGGAAGCACATATATAAACGGGGTGTTTTTTTTCACTGTACTACGATAGGCTTGATTCACTGAAAGTCAGATAGTAGTAGTGAATGACTGCAGACTTGTTTTGTTCTACCATACCAAGCTATCTGTATTAACATCCATCCATCCATCCATTTTCGTCCGCTTATCCGGGGCCGGGTCGCAGGGGCAGCAGCCTAAGCAGGGACTCCCAGACTTCCTTCACCCCAGACACGTCCTCCAGCTCCTCCGGGGGGACCCCGAGGCGTTCCCAGGCCAGCCCAGAGACATAGTCCCTCCAGCGTGTCCTGGGTCTTCACCGGGGCCTCCTCCCGGTGGGACATGCCCAGAACACCTCCCGAGGGAGGCGCCCAGGAGGCATACGGAACAGATGCCCGAGCCACCTCAACTGGCTCCTCTCGACGTGGAGGAGCAGCGGCTCTACTCCGAGCTCCTCCCGTGTGACTGAGCTCCTCACCCTATCTCTAAGGGAGCGCCCAGCCACCCTACAGAGAAAACCCATTTCAAGCGCTTGTATCCGCGATCTCGTCCTTTCGGTCACTACCCAGAGCTCATGACCATAGGTGAGAGTAGGAACGAAGACTGACCGGTAAATCGAGAGCTTCGCCTTTCGGCTCAGCTCCCTCTTCACCACAACGGTCCGATACAGCGACCGCATCACTGCCGAAGCTGCACCGATCCGCCTGTCAATCTCCTGTTCCGTCCTTCCCTCACTCGTGAACAAGACCCCGAGATACTTGAACTCCTCCACTTGAGGCAAAGACTCCCCACCCACCCGGAGAGGGCAAGCCACCTTTTTCCGGTCGAGAACCATGGCCTCAGACTTAGAAGAGCTGATCTTCATCCCAGCCGCTTCACACTCGGCTGCAAACCGCCCCAGTGCACATTGCAGGTCCTGGTTCGATGAAGCCAACAGGACAACATCATCCGCAAACAGCAGAGATGAGATCCTGTGGTCCCCAAACCGGACCCCCTCCGGCCCCTGACTGCGCCTAGAAATTCTGTCCATAAATACAATGAACAGAACCGGTGACAAAGGGCAGCCCTGGCGGAGTCCAACATGCACCGGGAACAGGTCTGACTTACTGCCGGCAATGCGAACACAGCTCCTGCTCCAGTCATACAGGGACCGGACAGCCCTTAGCAAAGGGCCCCGAACCCCATACTCCCAGAGCACCCCCCACAGGACACCACGAGGGACACGGTCGAATGCCTTCTCCAAGTCCACAAAGCACATGTGGACTGGTTGGGCAAACTCCCATGAACCCTCGAGCACCCGATGGAGAGTGTAGAGCTGGTCCAGTGTTCCACGGCCAGGATGAAAACCACATTGCTCTTCCTGGATCTGAGGTTCGACTATCGGCCGGATTCTCCTCTCCAGTACCCTGGCATAGACCTTACCGGGAAGGCTGAGGAGTGTGATCCCCCTATAGTTGGAACACACCCTCTGGCCCCCCTTCTTATACAGAGGGACCACCACCCCGGTTTGCCAGTCCAGAGGTACTGTCCCCGACTGCCACGCGATGTTGAAGAGGCGTGTCAGCCAAGACAGCCCCACAACATCCAGAGACTTAAGGTACTCAGGACGGATCTCATCCAACCCCAGAGCCTTGCCTCCAAGGAGCTTTCCAACCACCTCAGTGACTTCAGCCCGAGTGATGGATGAGTCCGCCTCCGAGTCCCCAGCCTCGGCCTCCTCCTCGGAAGACGTGACGGTGGGATTGAGGAGATCCTCAAAGTATTCCTTCCACCGCCGGACAACGTCCCCAGTCGAGGTCAGCAGCTCTCCCCCCGCACTGTAAACAGTGTTGGCGAAGAACTTCTTCCCCCTCCTGAGGTGCCGGACGGTTTGCCAGAATCTCTTTGAGGCCGTCCGATAGTCCTTCTCCATGGCCTCCCCGAACTCCTCCCAGCTCCGAGTTTTTGCCTCCGCAACCGCACGGGCTGCAGCACGCTTGGCCCGCCGGTACCTGTCAGCTGCCTCAGGAGTCCCCCGAGCCAGCAAGGCCCGATAGGACTCCTTCTTCAGCTTGACGGCATCCCTTACTTCCGGTGTCCACCACCGGGTTCGGGGATTGCCGCCGCGACAGGCACCACGGACCTTACGCCCACAGCTCTGAGCAGCCGCATCGACAATAGAGGCCGAGAATGAAGCCCACTCGGACTCCATATCTCCAGCCTCCCCCGGAATCCGGGAGAAGTCCTCCCGGAGGTGCGAGTTGAAAGTCCCTCTGACAGAGGGCTCCGCCAGACGTTCCCAACAGACCCTCACTACACGCTTGGGCCTGCCAGGTCTTTCCGGCTTCCTCCTCCGCCAGCGAACCCAACTCACAACCAGGTATTAACATGAGCTTTGTATATGCAGATTCCCATCATATGAGCATTTGATGGCGTTTTGGAATCTAATCCAAGAGGCAACCAGTAGAATGGTGAGGGTCACCACCACTCAGAGGAACCTTTCCACCAGCACATCCACTGAGCCCAGTGACCAGACCCACTGTAAGTTGCACAATAAAGACAAGTCGGGTCCACTCTCACTCAGTGTACACACTTTAACCTTCAACACCGCTTTACATCACAAATACAAACACCTCATACTAGATGTAATTGTTTTGATGCACTTTCTTTATAGTGTTAGATTTTTGTGTTATTTATTAATAATAACTCTCTTTATTGCAGAAATTGTTGCCAATTGATGAGCTCTTCCTGTTCCTCAATTATTTGTCAACTGGCTGTACACAAAGGGAGCTCAGCCACAAGTTCAGCATCCACAGGGCCACAGTAAGTTGAATAATTGTGACATGGGCCAACTTTCTTTATACTCTGCTGGGGTCCATCTCTATTTGGATGACAACTGACGCAGTGAGAGCCAACCGCCCCAGAGATTTTAATGGGACATTTGAAAACACACATGTCATTCTAGACTGCACAGAAATTAGGTGCCAAACGCCCTCTTCCCTTTTGCTCCAGAGCGAGGTGTTTTCAAATTACAAGTCATATTGCACTTTCAAGGCCCTCATTGGCATGTCCCCGCACGGAGCAATGACATTTGTGTCAGCACTGTTTGAGGGCTCCATCAGTGACAAAGAGATCTTTCGTCAGTGTGGCATCACCTCCCTTCTAACAGCAGACATGGAAATTATGGTGGACAAAGGATTTCTGGTAGATGAGCTGGTGTGTGGGAAAGTCCATCATCCACCCTTCCTGTCCAAGCAGGCACAGATGCCCGAGGTGGATGTCCTCAGGACCCAGTCCATTGCTCGGCTGAGGGTCCATGTGGAGAGGCTCATCAGGAGAGTAAAGGAGAACAAACTTTTTGACTCTGTCATCCCTCTCTCCATTTCTGGGAGTATAAATCAAATTTTTACCGTTGCACGTCTCCTCCCAAACTACCAGTACGGACCCCTGGTCAAAAAATGTGTGTTTTTGTAAAGGTTTGTATTGTGTCTGGTATGTGTTAAAAGTCAACTAAAGTGTATTTGAAGAGCTAAACTGCAGGATATTTAGTTTAAACATGTGGGAGAGCAAAGTGTAACAGCTCTGGTGAGGTAAGTTAATGCTTGACTTTCAAGCTGTTACACCCTGCTCTTCCACATGTTTAAACTAAATATTCTTAATTGAAAAATCTTCTTAGTTCCCAGATCTTCAATGCTCTTTAATTGATTTTTAACACTTTTTTTTTTTTAACAGTAACTCAGTGATAAAGAAATGGTAATTTAACGGGTAGTTAACTGTGTAGTATAGATCTTCTGAAATATATTTGATTCTAAATGTCTAAATGTAGCAGTTCATATTTTTGTCTTCTCTCAGATGTTTATGGTTGGTTGTGTGTTGAGCAGATATGCATACCCTTTATATGTGATCAGATAAATCTTAAATATAATCAGCCAATAAGGTTATTACCGTTTTTGTTTTGTTTTTTATATTTGAACTGTTTGTTACTTCTGCTGGTATCCACTGTGTTGTTCTGTGCTGGTATAGATAATGAAAGTGTGGAACTGAATTGCTTGAATGTGATATATCTTATAAAAATAAGCGTCATTGTAGATCTTAAAACAAAAATATACATCACAGATTTCAAATGATGAGCTTTATCTGTCATACATTAAATTTTATATTTGAACACTACATGTCTCTGTGTCCATAAAACAATGAAGCATACAAATACAGTGAATTACAAACAGAGCTTTGAAATATGTAACACAATTTCCTATAATATGAAATACAAAACAAATACAATATTTTAAAAGTAACATTTTAGAGTGAACACTTCACTTTTACTTCATTACATTTATGAGCTGGTACTTTCTGCCCCACTACATTTTTGAACAGGACTGAAAAGTAAAAAGATTACTGATTTTTGGAACAGTCTAGGTTGTCAAAAGTATTGAAATTTCAAAATCCAATTCATGCAAGACCTGATGGTGTAAACAAAGACAAAATTACAATACTGTCTGAATATTGTCTTTAAAAATTATCATTAGGTTATCAAAATCTGCATAGCATAACTAAAGACATATTATGACACATTTAACAATTCTCAAAATCTGTGTGAAATACTTCTATTGTTCTTCTAAAACCATACTCTATATAAAGAGGACCACAGAAGTATGATGTCACACATAACATTCAGCTCCGCACAATTTATGATACTTGGAGGTATTTGTTTATGTAGACATGAAAGTAAAACATGTCCACCCTACATTTTATGGTATTCATCACCCTTTCATCTCTGTATAGTCTTTGAATGAACATGTCATCCTGTGCAGAGACGACAAAGTTACACCAACCCATGCCTGTTATTAACAGTTGGCCCTGAATTTGCCAGTAATAGGCGTGTGATAGCTTGAGCTGCAATGATCCATCAATGACCTTTAGGTAGGGAGCGTCCACATAGCTCTGTATATTGGGACATTTGATTTCAACAAGGCCAAACTGCTCTGACGGGGTCAAAAACAATGCCATCTGGTGATGCACCAAGTCATGGTGCATCGGGGTGCACCACAAAACCACATTTGTAATAGTCAAGTCTCTTTATCTGGCAGTACTCCCAGATAGCATCTGCCTCCAACTCCAAACCTCTCTTCATTGCTCCTGTCTGGTGTGTACCTTTTAGGATGCGTTCGGCAAGCAACTCTTCAGAGGCCTCTCCCATGTAGCACAATTCTCTAAAATGTGAAGCTGTTACCCGTGGTCTCCGAAGGTTGTGCCATTCAGAAGATGAACTCTGTTCCTGAGTTGCACGTTCAATCTTATGTGCCATATCCAATGTTGGGAGTAACGCGTTATAAAAGTAACGAATTACAGTAATGCATTGCTTTTTGCTGTAACGCAGTAATGTAAGGCATTACAGGAGAAAAAATAGTAATATTTTACTCGGTACAAATGTGAGTAACGCGCGTTACAATGCTTTTTTAACCTGGATCGAAGTGGTGTGTTTTTCTTCATACAAATTCGCTAAAACCACCAGCATCAGCAGCGGTGAAACGCCGGAGACGTGGCCGAGTAGACCTTCAGGTAACCGCGGGGGAAGGACTGACACAGAACTCTACGCTGTTTAGACCTGGTTTAGACCTGGGTCAGTTCTGGTTTAGACCTGGTTTACAGTCGTCCGAAGTGCTGTATGTTTGCAAGTTTTCTCTCCGACAAAACCCACAACGTCGACAAAACGTTCTGCACTGACAAAGGCTCCTGCGCTCGCACCCAAAAGGCAGAGGAAGATGCTCACTGTCGCACAAAAAGTTGGACTTCTGGACACGCTGAAGGAAGGTAGAAGTTACGTGCTGTAGCAGAGTCTTACACCGGGTCGGGTACCCGCAAATAGTTGCTGAAATCAGGGCCGTGAGCCCGCGGAGCACGGTGTCCATAAAGCGCGATCGGGCGACAGCCGCTCTTACCTCCGTGAGGTGCGGAGCAGAGCCGCTCCTTTCTCCTGCGGTCACCTTCGAGCCGTCCCGACAGTGAGTCCTGTTTTAGTCCTAGTTCAGTTCTGGTTTAGTCCTGGTTTTGTTCTGGTTTAGTTCTGGTTTAGTCCTGTTTTAGTCCTAGTTCAGTCCTGGTTTAGTTCTCCTCTTCAGTCCTGGATCAGTCCGAGGTTAGTCCTGTTATAGTCCTGGTTCAGTCCTGGTTCAGCTCTGGTTTAGTCCTGGTTTAGACCTGGTTTAGACCTTGTTTAGTCCTGGTTCAGTCCATATATGGCGCAAAAGTTCAGCATCTTCGCAGTTATTTTGGTGAGAGTAACTTAAAGTAATGCAATAGTAATGTAATGCCTTACATTTTAAATGCAGTAATATTGTATGTAACGAATTACTTTGAAATGACAGTAATAAGTAATAAATAACGCATTACGTTTTTAAAGTAACTTGCCCAACAGTGGCCATATCCAGAGATACCTCCAGACTTTATAGATAAAGCTGCTGTCTCCTAGAACACACAAACATGCAATCTGACGGTTGCAGTCTGTAGTCCTGCAGTGGCAATGATGGAGGAGAAAGAGCACCATGGAAAGTCTGAGCTTTCCCCTTTGCTGGCTGCTGATAAGAGAGCAGGCTTCCTAATTGCACCTTGCCAAAAACTGAATCCACCTGGGGCACGTCAGCATTGATTCCCATGCTGCAAATCATGGGACGGTCAGCAGTAGAGAAGTCTTGGTACACTTCTGAGACACGAAGAACAGACAGGTCAGGGAGGTCCCCAGAAACACCTTTGTACAGTGTGCTCCTGGAGGAAATGAAAATAACTGTAAATCAGCAAGTAGTGAGACTTTTATGTAGTGACTTAAAGGTTGTATAGAGGATTTTCCAAGGAACGAGAAATCCAGCGACTGTTTGTCCTTTTTCAAATGTTGCGCATGCGTGAAACCACCCCCCCTCCCCTACAGCTCCCTACGTAGAAACGCCTCCTCCCGCCTCCTCCTTACACCAGAAACAGGTTTGTTTACAGCCGGTGCGCTGCACATGACTTGTAAACAACTAACTACAGTGTTGGTTAGGCTAGGCGGAGAAGTGAGGAGCGGGGGGAGGGGGGGCACGGACATTTCGTGCGCGGACGAGAAGTGAGGAGCAGGGAGAAGAGCGGAGCAGGGAGAGAGGAGAGGAGAGAGGAGAGGGGAGCGGTGCGCGGAGATTCTGTGCCCGGAGAAGTGAGGAGCAGGGGGAAGAGCGGATCGGGCAGCGGGGAGAGGAGCAGGAAAGGGGAGCAGAGAAGAGTGCGCGGAGATTCAGTGCGAATGAACTAGCTACAACACGCAGCAGCAAGCGGACTCTTTTTTTGCCTTGAAAATTACGTTTTCAGACATAGGATATCGCTTTCGTGTCCTGAAAAACGTTTCTCTAGCTCTTGGAAATAAAGTACGTTTTCATAATAAGCAGAAGTGACCTGTCCAGGAGTAATTTGGCGACCAATGCGTCAGTCTTTAGACCCTTCGTCTGCTTCAGTCGCGGCATCGCTGGAATGAATCTATAAGAATCACCTTAGTTTGGCTTCGCTTCTTTTCCCCTTGTCTTCTTCTTTCAGCAATCTCAAAAACTGACTTTCTTTTGCGGCTAACTGCTCCTGGATTCTTGTCTGCCATTGCAACAAACTTTGTGCTAACTGCAAGGAAGATATAGGTCAAAAAAAGCTGCTAAGAACTGTTGCGTTGGTGGAGTAAACAGCGTCTGTGCGGCTTGCGTCTGTGGACTGCGTGACAGGCGTACGTAAACCACGTAACGGCAGCGCATAGGCAAGTCAGTTACGCTAGAAATGTAGGGAGTTTGATTGACAGCCTGTCAGCTAACAGATAACGAGGCAGTGTCGTTATCTATTGGCAAATGTTTAGCTGGCCTCACCACGTCCAGAGTTGATGAATTTTTATTCTCTTTTTTTTGGTCATCATAATTACAAGGCTACTGCACCTTTATAATGCTATCATTGACAATTTTAAACAAAAAAAATCCTCCATACAACCTTTAATTATTGGGTAACACTTTATAATAACTACAGCTTATTTAGCCTTAATAAAGCATGAACAAAGACTGAATTCATAAGGAACTAAGACTTAATTAATCATGAGTCACACTTAGTAACTACTTAACTACTACCTTAATTAGCACTTAACTAACACTTAATTCGCCTGTGCTCTAAATAGTTACTCATAATTATTTCACACTTAATTACTCATGAACTCAGCATTTGTGTGTGTATTTGTAAATGTATATTTAAGTACAAATTTGAGCATTTATTAATGATTAATAAGCTATGAGACAATGATTTACTAATAATGCAATGCAATGATAATTCAGGCAGCTATTATCTGTTAGTTAAGTCTTTCTGAGAGCTTTTCTAAAGTGAAGACTAATTATGCTTTATTAAGCATTTGTTAAGGTTGGTCAAATTCCAGAGAAACAATAATCACATTTTCAGATTATTTAGGAATGTGATAATGATTAACAAATGTCTAAGTAACACCATTAATTGATGATTAGTTCAACAAGTAGTTAATACTTTTTTGTAAACTTTTCTAAAGTGAAGACTGTTTGAACTTAATTAAGGATTTGTTAAGGTACTATACGAGCCATTATCTAAGCCTGGAGTGTCTTGACTCATTTCCCCCTGAATTTTAACTTCAGCATCGGTGAGAATCAACACTACATAAAAAAAAATAAGCCAACAAACATGGATATAAAACATCAAGATGTGTATTCAAATAATTTTCAGAACATTTACAAACACAGTGTCAGTATTCTGGTTTGTGAACTCTTTTCTTTTAAAGGTTTCAAATAACTTTGTGAGTAAAAAAACAAATCTAGCCATCAACTAATTAAAAATAAAACAAAAAAACTATAACTTAACAATAAAGTTTTAACATCACATTTAAAAAGGTAAATGAATGAAATGAATACATTAAAACTGTAAAACACCTATCAAATAGGGTTTTTATTGTTTTTTTGGAACCTTTTTAAATGGAACCTAAAAGCATTAAAGGCACATTTATAGTCATGTACCCGTACATCCCCCAGCCTGATGGAGGGTAAGCCCTTCTTTCGGTACCAGTGGTTGCCCCTATAGGCCAGTACAGTTATTTCAATGTCCTGCATTTTTGTACAGGCTTGTAGTGGAAACCATTGGTACAGAAAGAAGGGCTTATTCTGCATCAGACCGATTCTGGGCCATGTATGGGCAAGAGAACTTTACAGATGACCTTAACATAATGCACATTTATAAAACTTCACACAATTCACATTTCTTAAGCATTCATACATTTATTTATTTAGTTTTAAAAGGAATTAGCTTCCTTGAATCTTTTAGAGTTTGGATCTTTTGCTCTATGTCAGCGTCTTCAGAAATAGCCAATGCACATTGGGCTGCAAACACTGACAGCTTCATAGCTTTACTGTAAGTCTGCATAATTTCTTTGTATTTTTCTGGGGCAACTACGTACAATTCGGCAATTGGAGATGTAATTATAACTGTATTGCGGTCCACCCCATACTTTTTGAAGGCTTGACTCATTGTGCCACTTCGCTTGAAGATCTTCAAAATTTTCTTGTACCTGGCCACCACTTGTTTTGGATCTTGAGCTGTAAATAAGTAAGAAAATGAAAAGACTAAAGATGAAATATTTTAAATAGTGTTCTACACTCATTGCTCATTTACCCATATTCTAACACCCTAATTATTCACTGGAACAATTTTAAAAGCATGTTTCACAACTGCTAGGGCAAACATGGTGGGGAACCACACAAGTTCCTTGTTTGCTTACACGCTTAAACACATTATAATTAGATAGCACATACCTGCCATTAGAATAGAATGTGTAATGTGAAATGAAGCCAAATAAATTTTACAGGGTACAGTAGGTTTAACTATACTATGAATAGATTATCTGAAGTTCAATATGTTGGTATGCATAGTAAAAATGGTCAATAAAGTTTTAATTAAACCTCAATTTAAAATCACCAAAGTCATGTGGATGTAGTTGTTGGGAAGGTTGCATGGTGGAGAACTGCCACAAATATTTAATGTCAAAATCGCTGCAAACTTAGGTATTACATAAAATATATGATAAACAAACAAGATATTAAAATAACATTTTACCTCTCTGGCAATATTTCAGTGCCAGTGTCCTGTCTTTTCTCTTCTTTATCCTTTTGTTTTTCTTTTTTTCATCAGATGATGTATCATTGGGTGATATATCATTGGATGATGTATCATTGGATGATGTTGCCTCTACACTGTCTCTTTCTATGTTAGAAGTGTCACTTGAAACCAGACTGTAGCTACTGGAGCTGGGGCCAGGGTCTGTTTTCTTGAGGGCTGTAACAATAATGTCAACAAAATTATTATTTACCACACTTGCAGATGATTCTCAGGTCATGAAACCAATTTTAATATTAATTTTAATTAATTTAATATTTAACACTAAAACAGCACAAGCAAACATAGTGGAATGATGATGAACATTTGAAAAGGTAAAAGTAAATTACCTGCTGCCAGTTGTTCTTTTAAAAAAATGTTGTCCTCCCTCAACTCCTTTATTTTTTCATTTTGAAATTCCAGTTTCATTTCTAACATTTTAATTTCTTCCAATTTTCTTTGGTTTCTTAATGATGCTGTTGGAGCAATGGGGACACCTAAAACACATAAATAAATTAGTATAAAGCTAATTACTCTACATTTAAAAAAAAAAAATAAAAAAATAAAAAAATAAATAAATAAAAAAAATAACGGCCGTTTCCCTTTTCCCGAACCAAACTCCTGCTCCTAATATCCAATGTGGAGTGTACGACTGCGTGCATTGTGTCATAAGCACAGTGGTTCCCAACCTTTTCTGCGCCACGGACCGGTTTTATGTCAATATTTCGCTCTTTTCGGGATAATATTTTCACGGACCGGCGGCGTATAGGAGGTGGCGCGGTGCGCGCAGCGTACGCGCGAAGACGATGCGTACGGGAGGAGACGCGGTAAACGCGGCATGGTTTAGTCCTGGTTAAATCCTGATTTGGTCCTGGTTTAATCTTGGTTTTAGAGCTGATTTAGTCCTGTTTTAGACCTGGTTTAGTCCAGTCTCACCCACCCCACCCCGGTCCTCACTGTGCGGGCACGGTATCTCGGCCACCACCCCACCCCGGTCACCGCCTGGATTAACCGATTTTCTGCGGGAAACACAGTTCTGGAGTTTGGACCTAGTTTGGACCTGGGTCAGTCCTGGCGACCAGCTTGGTGGCCCGCTAATGACATTTTCATTTTGGCTTTTGAGACAAATAATGAAAATATATATATATATATTTTTCGAATCTAACAGCTGAAAAAGTATGCTAACTTTGGACCCTGTTCATGAGAAAACTATAAACACACTTACCGCTGGAAGCGTCATTTTCCTGGATCTCCATCTCTTTGTTAAGTGTTGTGCTTCTAAGCCTTCGTTTGCAACAAGCCATTTCTTTCACGTTTAACCATACACGTATAGCAGAAAGTTGGACTCTGCGTTAGACCATGCGTTGAACATGCGCTACTCAACTGAGCTAGCCCGCAAAGTGAAGGGCAAGCGGGTCTGCGGCTGATGACGTCATCAACACTAATGTTTCTTTCCATTATAAAATCACACTTAAAAAAAAAAAAAAAAAATCTAAATATTATTTACGTATAGCACCTTAATGTTACCTATATTAAGGTACAACTCTAAAAATTAAATACACAATTTTATTGAATTAATTTGAGACGAAAAGACGTCACACTAGAGTCAGAGAAGAGGAAAATGAGCGGGAATTCCTCGTTACGCATGCGCAACTGCGTACTGCGCCATCAAGTGGGTTCGAATCAGGGAATCAGACTGGAATCAATTTTTCTCATACCTTATATCCAACAATGAGCCGATTCACACGCCTTAAGAGATTTTTTAATTGTGAGATGACTAAAAGAAGGACATTAAAACTCATCCAGTGGCTCCAAAGGAAAAAACTTTTGAAAAGTAAGATGAAATGCAGAAGCTGCCATCGGAATATGACACTGAAAGCAAGATCCAACACTGGAGATCGCTATGCCTGGTAAGTTTAGTAACTTTTAATGTTTAATGGTTTAATCCTCCTCGCACCTAGTTACTTGACAGTGTGGCATCGCTGAGAGGAGAGTAAGTAACCCCAAGAGCGAAACTTTTGGATCAACATTGATGCTCTGGAAATTAGTCTATCTTATAATTAAATATATTACATATTTAATTGGGCCAATTTATAGTTTAATTATGTCAGAATGCAAGATACATAAAAGTCTGTTTCGTTAGTTAAAAATCCTTTAAATTGATTTAAAAAGTTCAGTCTGTAGGCAACAGAAGCAAGCTAATTTGGCTACGAGGGCGCACGGGAAGAGCACAAATACATTTTTTAATGTTGGCTTACTGGCCAAAAAAGTTGCATGGGTGACAACCATTTATTTATCATGTTTCTAATATTTGTTCTTTCTTAATAGGATATGTCACCATGCTATGCATTTGGGGAGACCAAAGCAGCTATCCATCAGACACAAATCTATATTTTCAAGGTCAAAATTATCACTGAGGAAGTGGATGCATTTCATTTTCAGGTTGGTAAACTTGATGACAGCAAACAATAATATAGGCTATTGTTGATCTTAATTTAATAGACACATTTATTTTAAAATGTCATTATTGTATAATGTAATATTGATCTAAAACTGGGAGGCAAAAAGGAGATATAATTTGCAAAATTATCTGATTACATAGGTCTAATGTTTTCCCTGGACCTGTTTCTGTTATTAAGCCCTTTTCAATTAATAATCAATGTTGTTTACAGTTATAAATGTAAGAATTAATTATTTACATTGGTGGTACATTTAGCAAATTTCCATGAAAACAAACAAATATTTAAACATTGCATTTAATATTTACAGATATCGTTAGAAATCGTGACAAATTAATTTGTGATAAATATTCATAGTTATAAGTTTTATTAGGAACTCTGTAATTCAAATGAAACACTTCATTGCATTTTTAATTTAAACCAATAGTTTGGATGTGATACATGTGTTTTATGTTTATTTAACAAATTCTACAAAAAATATTTGTATACTAAACATAGGCTCCACTGGCTTTCAGCCTATGGTCCAAAGCTAGACTTTTTTTATTTAATTTTTTTTAAGAACAGGTACAAGCACAGGGTGGACAGGGACAGGTGTAGGTGTTATGTTCATTCAACTCGAAACCTGGAAAATTTAAAGTATTACACAAACTTGCACGAATCAGCCAAAATATAACTTATGACATGGTTCAAGTCAAGTCAAATTAGCCAAATATGTGCTTGTTAATTTCAATATTTTTGTATGTATTTTTAGATTTTGTCAAGGATTAAGGCTAAGACAAATAGACATGATGGATGACTCAGTGCCTGCCAGTTCAGCAACACTTACAAGAATGGCCAAAAAAATAAGAGATGTGTGTTGGACAGCAATGCAAAAGCTGAGGAGACAAACTGGCCAGATGATTGGAGGAAGAAGAGAATTTGTAGCAATAGATGAAAGCTATTTTCGACACAAACAAAAGGTAAGCTTAAGACAATGGTTCATGTAATCTAACAATCTAATATAATCCTTTTAAATATTTGTTTTTTGTTGCAGTACGGAAAGGGCAGAATGGCCGGTGGATGGAAGAGGAAGAGATGGGTATTTGGAATGTTGGTGTGTGCAAAATAATGGTGAAAGGAAGCCAGTTCTACGGCTTGTAGAACGCAGATCAAGGAAGCATTTAGTCCCCATCATTGCTCGGCATGTGAGAGTAGGCTCGTCTGTTATCAGTGACGAATGGCGAGCATATCGGATTTTGCCTCAGTTGGGATACCACCATTACACAGTTAACCACAGCAGGAGTTGGGTAGCTCCAAACACAGGTGCCCATACGCAACATATTGAGAGGGGCATGGCGCTCTTACAAAGAGCAGGTCTGGAGGCTGAGGGGGAATAGAACAGATAATTTGTTATCTGAGCACATTGCTGTAATTGAGTGGATGGAATGGCTGGCCAGAAAACATGTTGATGGGCCATTAGGAAGGTTGATCTATGATATAGGGAAACAATTCAAGTGATCTGTAGAACCTTGTGGTTATCATTGTGGTTTCTTGATGTTTATTTATCTTTAAAAAAAATTTTTTTTCAAATTAATATTTGAAACATTTGGGATTAAAATCTGTAACATTCTCTTGCCCATACATGGCCCAGAATCGGTCTGATGCAGAATAAGCCCTTCTTTCTGTACCAATGGTTTCCACTACAAGCCTGTACAAAAATGCAGGACATTGAAATAACTGTACTGGCCTATAGGGGCAACCACTGGTACCGAAAAGAAGGGCTTACCCTCCATCAGGCTGGGGGATGTACGGGTACATGACTATAAATGTGCCTTTAATGCTTTTAGGTTCCATTTAAAAAGGTTCCAAAAAAAACAATAAAAACCCTATTTGATAGGTATTTACAGTTTTAATGTATTCATTTCATTCATTTACCTTTTTAAATGTGACGTTAAAACTTTATTGTTAAGTTATAGTTTTTTTGTTTTATTTTTAATTAGTTGATGGCTAGATTTGTTTTTTTACTCACAAAGTTATTTGAAACCTTTAAAAGAAAAGAGTTCACAAACCAGAATACTGACACTGTGTTTGTAAATGTTCTGAAAATTATTTGAATACACATCTTGATGTTTTATATCCATGTTTGTTGGCTTATTTTTTTTTATGTAGTGTTGATTCTCACCGATGCTGAAGTTAAAATTCAGGGGGAAATGAGTCAAGACACTCCAGGCTTAGATAATGGCTCGTATAGTACCTTAACAAATCCTTAATTAAGTTCAAACAGTCTTCACTTTAGAAAAGTTTACAAAAAAGTATTAACTACTTGTTGAACTAATCATCAATTAATGGTGTTACTTAGACATTTGTTAATCATTATCACATTCCTAAATAATCTGAAAATGTGATTATTGTTTCTCTGGAATTTGACCAACCTTAACAAATGCTTAATAAAGCATAATTAGTCTTCACTTTAGAAAAGCTCTCAGAAAGACTTAACTAACAGATAATAGCTGCCTGAATTATCATTGCATTGCATTATTAGTAAATCATTGTCTCATAGCTTATTAATCATTAATAAATGCTCAAATTTGTACTTAAATATACATTTACAAATACACACACAAATGCTGAGTTCATGAGTAATTAAGTGTGAAATAATTATGAGTAACTATTTAGAGCACAGGCGAATTAAGTGTTAGTTAAGTGCTAATTAAGGTAGTAATTAAGTAGTTACTAAGTGTGACTCATGATTAATTAAGTCTTAGTTCCTTATGAATTCAGTCTTTGTTCATGCTTTATTAAGGCTAAATAAGCTGTAGTTATTATAAAGTGTTACCAATTATTGTGACAACGGTAAAATATTTCAGTACATGAAACAAAACCTTTGGGATGTTTATTTAAATATTTTAAGTACATAAAGATTATTTAAATCTGATGGATGTTGATATTAATGTTGCTTGTACCTCAAAGTTACAATTATTAACTGTGTGGAATCAGAAGCTCACCCCGCTTTCTTTCTCTCTCAGCAATTTTTATCAAGATTGCAAGCACTTACCACACTCCCTCTGTGGTCTTTCTGGCCTTAGGCTTTACAGAAAGCACTGCCATTTTATCCACAGGACCAGGCTTTACTCCCTATTATAAGAAAAAAAAAGTACTTTTAAAAAAGTGCTATCGTGCATATAGTCATGTACATGTCACTTGAAAAAACTCACCAGAACTCTGGGCTTATGCCATTGTTGTTCACCCTCTGTGCAGCTTAACACTGGGGGGACCACTTGGAGGTTCAGTTGGGAGTAGTGAGCTGATTGAAAAAGCAAAGCAACACAGTGGTTGCATAATGCTTTTCCAGCTTTGCACGAGCAGCTGTAGTGAACCAGCTGTACAGGCTGCGAATCTTTTAGGACCACCTGTAAAATACAATATACAGTGTATTTAATATAACCATTGATTAAAATATTCACAATTTCTAAAGAAAGCATGACTTCCCAAAGCAGTATTGTTTACCTACAGTGTAATTGAATGTATGTATTGTAAGGAATGTCGACAACCTGACATGATGTCCTGTGAAAATGATCTAGTATATGATTTAGGCTTAGATTGGTAACATTCGTCTTAGGTTTACATTGGAAACATTCAACATACAGCTCCCTAACAAAGTTGTCTACCTAAAAGAAAACAATTATACTTAGGATCTGTGCTGGTATTACATACACTGAACACAACCATTTCACACTGCCACTTTCTAAGATCATACTCTGAGCTTGTGAGCTTTCTCTGTTTTCCTCATGGACCTGAAGCACTCTGCCCTGACCACCACTTCTCCTGAGCTCTGATCTTTGTCAGACACTGCAGAAAAATAATATTAGTAAAGTTAGTAACATAGTTAAAAGTTAGTTAATTATTAGAAAAGTAAAAATATAATAAAGCATACATTTGATATAAACAATAGACTCTTCCAGGTCTGGTATGTAGAATAGATCTGTGAATGGCCAAGTACTGCTAAGAATGTTTTATCTCATATCATTTTAGTAAGGCAGCAAAAATAAAATACAGATTGGCAGGTTTGTAACCAGGTTCGTTACACTTCTGTCTTAAGAGTCAATATCTTTTTCTAAACTTCACTAATTAAATTTGGATTTTTGGTTAAATAAAAGTAAAACGTCATTGAAAGACTGTTGTGACCTGTTACCCTTTACAATAATGCACCAAAATATAACGTTAAAATTAAGACACATTACATGGTCGTTAGCATGTTTGCTAATTTTGGTGCTATGTGCCTTATCAATGAATAAGATAGCGTTAAGATACACACATCTACGTCTGGCAATGTTTTCGAACGAGGCTCTGATGTTACTCACGTGTGGTGGAGTGGTTGTCAGTGGCCAAAACAGTCCAGTTTTTTCATAGTTTGTGATGCTTGGTGACTAACGCTAATGCTAACTCGCCCACAGATACGCAAATGCATTAAAGGCAAAAGCAGACGTTCTGTTTCATTAAAAGCTACAAACACTGGAAGAGTCTACATAGTTATCAGTTGTTAGTCGACATTCAAATGTATAGTTATTAGTATATTAGTATATGGTACGTTTTTGTGACTTACCTTCTAAGTTATATACATACTGGGATATGTAAAATTTAAAGCCTTTATCCCGCTTGCTCTTGAGTGCAGGAGAAAAACAGTCCACAAATCGATGAACATCATCCACGCAAATCTTTGGAAGATGTCTCAGGCTTCTAGAAAAATGCAGGTCTCTGCTTGTTTCTGCCATTTGTCAGACTTGCATTGGTGACCTGTCCCTGGAGTTGGCCGTCACGGTGAAGTCTTGCCTCTTTATTTTGGTAAAGACACTGGGCGCGCAAAGCGGAATCATGTGGAAGCTCCAGAAGATGTGTTAACTTAATTTCGCTGATATTTTGAGATGACACTTTCATATTTGAGGACGGTGTTGTTCCTTTCTCTGTTACTAAATAGAGGATTGCTTCTATTTTGACTAATAACACAGACAAAGCTGAAAAAACGATTGAGAGAGAAGCCAACCCCACATTTAAACAGCGGCACAATGCTGACCGGAAGTAAGTCGACCAACAGCAGTTTTACAACCGGAAGTAGCATTTGCTAACGTGCAACTAGTCTATACACTATAAAACATATGAAAAGTGAACACTATAGCGCCCCCTACCATAGACATGAAACGTCAACATTGTTGGATTTGTACCAAATTTGGGAATTTAATTCTATTAATGATTAGAAGAAAAAACATATATTACTGACATGGGAATTTTTCAAGGTTGGCCAGCAGGGGGCGCAAAGAACATTTAAAGGCGTACTATGTCATTTCGCTGTTTGCAGGCATAGAATTCAGTTTCAGAGTTACAGGATGAAAGAAGAGGTGATTCGCTTGTTTGCGGACACAGTGTTTATGGTATGGTGTTGACGGTGCGCACCATTTGTGGGCGCGGCGTTCACGGGCGCGGCGGGCGCGGCGGGCGAGGGCCGTTCGACGCCACTTGCGGCTTTAATTTTTATTTCTTCTGCTTTTGAGCTCTAATTTGACCCCCTAAACACATTCAAAAACTCACCAAACTTGGCACAATATTCAGAAGTGGCGAAAAATTTGATAAAATATAGGTTTCCTGCACGGGCATAAAAAAATGGTGACACAGCACCACCTGGAAAATTGAAAAATTTTGCGTCTATGGGAGATGTCTCGGTCAACTTTGTTGTAGAGCCACGAAATTCCGTACACACATTCGTCATGTGAAGACAAACAAAAAATATTATTATGGCCACGCCCTCTGACAAACCAGAAGGTGGCCATCTTGGATTGAAATTTCAGTCTGCATTTTCGTTCACATTGCGTTTGAACGAACTCCTCTGAAGGAGCTTCACCCACAGGGCTGAAAATCACCGTACATCATCTAGAGAAGTGGAACATCTAAAGTTGCAGATTTTTTTTTGATAACTGTCACGGTTTACGTGCGGCGAGGCCGCACATTTCAGTAAAAATTTTTGCTAATTTCAAGGTGACATTATTTGCTCCTGTTCGCACAGACTTAGTCCGATTGTGCTGAAATTTGAATCAATAATGTGTGATCTCAGTCTGAATATAATACACCATAAAACATATGAAAAGTGAACACTATAGCGCCCCCTACCATAGACATGAAACATCAATATTGTCGGATTTGCACCAAATTTGGGAATTAAATTCTATGTATGATTACAAGCAACAAAGTGTATTACAGTTATGGGGAAATTTTTACTTGGCCAGCAGGGGCACAAAGACTCCTCCAAAAATATTTTATTATTACACGCACATGCTTAGTCCAATCATGCTGAAATTTGAATCACTAATGCATGATCTCAGCCTGAATATAATACACTATAAAACTTCTGAAAAGTGAACACTCTAGCGCCCCCTACCATAGACATGAAATGTCAACATTATCAGATTTGTACCAAATTTGGGAATTCAATTCTATTAATGAATAGAAGCAAAAACATATATTACTGACATGGGCATTTTTCAAGGTTTGCCAGCAGGGGGTGCACAGAACATTTAAAGGTGCACTACGTCATTGCTTCGTTTGTAGGCATGGAGTTTGCAGGCACAGCATTTAGGGTATGGTGTTGGCGGGGCACACCATTTGCGGGCACGGCGTTTGCGGGGGCCGTTCGACGCCGCTTGACACAGCGCCACCTGGAAAATTCAAAAATGTTCGCGTCTATGGGAGATGTCCCAGGTCAGCTTTGTCGTAGAGCCACGAAATTTGGTACACACATTCGTCATGTCAAGACAAACAAAAAATATTATTATGGCCACGCCCCCTGACAAACCAGAAGGCGGCCATCTTGGAATGAAGTTTGAGTCTGCATTTTCGTTGATGTTGCATTTGAATGCACTCCTCTGAAGGCGCTTCACCCACAGGGTTGAAAATCACCGTACATCATCTAGAGAAGTGGAACATCTAAAGTTAGCCAAATTATTTTGACAACTGTCACGGTTTACGTGCGGCGAGGCTGCAAATTTCAGTCAAAATTTTGCCTAATTTCAAGATGACATTATTTGCTCCTGTTCGCACAGACTTAGTCCGATTGTGCTGAAATTTGAATCACTAATGCGTGATCTCAGTCTGAATATAATACACTATAAAACATATGAAAAGTGAACACTATAGCGCCCCCTACCATAGACATGAAACGTCAACATTGTCAGATCTGCACCAAATTTGGGAATTAAATTCTATGCATCATTACGAGCAAAAAAATATATTATGGACATGGGGAATTTTTCACTGTTGGCCAGCAGGGGCGCAAAGACTCCCACAAAAAATATAAAAAAATGTATTACATGCACATGTTTAGTCTGATTGTGCTGAAATTTATATCACTAATGCATGATTTCTACCTGAATATAATCTGCTATAAAGCAGATGAAAAGTGAACACTATAGCGCCCCTACCATAGACATGAAATGTCAACATTATCTGATTTGTACCAAATTTGGGAATTAAATTCTATTAATGACTAGAAGCAAAAACATATATTACTGACATGGGCATTTGTCATGTTTGGCCAGCAGGGGGCACAAAGAACACTTAAAGGTGCACTATGTAATTTTTCCGTTTGCAGGTGTAGCATTTGCAAGCACGGAGTTTAGGGCATGGTGTTGGCTAGGCGCACCACCGCGTTCGCGGGCGCAGTGTTTGCGGGCGCGACGTGCACTGGGCGAGGGCCGTTCGACGCCGCTTGCGACTTTAATTTTAGATGTTCTTATTGCACTGAAAAACCTGGAAAAACATGTCCTTACTGTGAGCAGGTTTGCCTCTCCACAAACATTCTTATTTAGCCTCGTAGAAGGCCTCCTCCTGGTTATTTCCATGGAAATTTACTTAATTCAATCTCCCAGAGTATGCCATAAAATGCCGATTCTGATTTTGAAAAATTAGCTGGATCAGGTATCAGTTCCATGATAATGGTGAAGAGGATTTTCTGCTTGGGCCTTTAACTGGCTGAAATAAGACTATTTCATAATATTTTAACTTTTCTTCATATGAAGATGTTCACTAGTGATATGAAGAATAAATAACAGTTACAAAACACAATTAGACCTCTTGTGTAATAAACAGTTTTTAAGGAAATAAGAGCAGTTCCCCATCCCGACACTGACATTGGTTAATATCGGGCAAATACAGAAAATATCGATAATGGTAACAGAACTGAAAAAGCTGGATGGGTGCATCCCTAATTTTAAATTGATATTTCTGTGGAATCTTGCAGCTAAAGTGCTGCCTTCAGAAAGTTCCAGTTTCTACTTTGTTGTTCTTTCTTGTTCTGAACAATGACAATATGCAGTCAATATTTTCAAATTACTCCTTAGTGTCATCACTATACTAAAGCATTTTTAAATCATCAGAGACAAGGACCACCACAGAAAAACATTTTGCAACAATCCTTAGTCTCACAGTTAGACCACACACTTCATTTTTCAGGAAAGATTTGTGGAGGACTACAAGAATCGTGTGATCAAACATGGTATTAGAATCCATGCCTGAGCTGCTAGTCCCTTCTATATTCTGCTCAAATCCAGAAGGATCAGGAACAGGACCATACAGTGTGATAAATCCCTGTCCAAATTTTAGCTGATCCATCCACAGCTGCTTGTTTGAAGCACGTGTCCCTCAAATGTGGAAGACGTCCTCTTCAAAATTCTAATTCTAATATTCTGAATAAAATATATTACTTCTTTTACCTGAAATAAGTAATACCATTGTTTGAAGCTTCAGTTGTTGATTCTGTAAAAGTCTGCACTGTTCCTCAGTCCTTTATGTAGATTTTTGTCCTTTTTTATTTGTAAGCAGTCATACTTGTTTTTGAAAAAAACTGAGTATGTGTCTCTGATTGTTTAATCCACCTGTCAATTACACTCTCTGAAATCGGGGAGACAGGATACAGCTCCAGATCCACTGCTTTTTGTAATGTTTTTTTCAATGCATGTGGTTCTGGCTGCACATGTAAACAAAATCCTGCTTGTGAAGTCATTCAGAATGCTGTTACCTCCTTAAAACATACCTGGAGTTGTTTTGTTTCTTTCACACGTCTGACTACATCTCCAAAGCTCAAAATGCTCTGTTCCACCTTGATGAAGCAGTAGCTTTCACGATACCTTTTACCTTCAGTTTAATAGAGAATGGCAAATCCAGGGCTGTAATTATCCAAATGATTCTAGTGAAAGTGTATGGATATAGTGATATGATTCCTGTTCTAACGCATGACATCATAAGGTGGAACAGAGTATTTTCTCTTTGAAAGAAGTAAATTTGCAGGATCTGTGTGAAACATGTGTGAATGGAACAAAACACAACTCAGCACACAGACCTTTGAAATTAACGCTGTGATCTATTACTATGAGCTACTCTAACAAGGGTTCCACTCTCTCACATGTACATATTCAGCACTAAAGCCTCTTAGACTGAGAATAGTTCTAAGAAATATGTTCAGAAAAAGTTCTAACAGCAAATTTGAGGAAAAGTGGGTAAACGTGCTTTTTCTCATAATTTGAGGGTGCTGATTCCAAATATTTAGTTTACCAAGCTGAATTTGGAGTTTTAAGAATGCTAAGTAGCATAATAGCATATTCGCCGGGCTAATCAAATTGAAGTTCTCTTTAACTGAACGAATTTCATAAAAAGTCCAGAAACAAATCCCAACATACTGTAGATATATTTCAGGTAAATATTATAACTCAGATAGAAGTCACCACATGACCCCTAATTAGCATACTGAAATAAAAACAAGGCTATACTGCAGCTTTAAAAGAATTATCTCCCATACTGTTAAAAACATTCAATTGGATAATACGAAATGGTACAATACCCTAATCATGGAAAGATGCTGTCATTTCCCTTATTCCAAAGGAAGGGAAAGACTGACAGGATTGTAGCAGTTATCGGCCAATTAGTGAAACTAAACTAACTAAACTTAGATTATAAATTATTTACAACAATTCTGGCACGTAGACTCGAAATTCTTTTATCTGATTTGATACATTTAGACCAATGTGGATTTATCCAACAAAGACAGACAGCAGATAATATAAGACGCTCTCTTCATGTTATAGAACAAATAACAAAGGACAAGACCCCAGCAGTAATGGTTGGATTGGATGCTGAGAAAGCCTTTGACTCGGTCAAGTGGCATTTTCTGTATAAGGTACTGAAGGTGTTTGGTTTTCAAAAAAAATTTATCTCAATAATACAGGCCCTTTATGACAGGCCAAGGGCTTGTGTTAAGGTCAATGGGGGCCTCTCTGACTTCTTCCCCTTGGAGAGGGGGACCAGACAGGGGTGCCCGCTATCACCTCTTCTATTCGCTCTTTATATCGAGCCCCTTGGCCATCTCATCAGACAAAATAAGAAAGTTAAAGGGTGGGGAGGAACAAAAAGTTGCAATGTTTGCTGACGACGTTTTGGTCTATCTGGAGGAGCCTGATGAATCATTTGAGGAGTTGATGTCTTCTCTGGCCAACTTTGGGAAGCTGTCTGGTTATAAATTGAATATAACCAAAATGCAGGTGACTATGAATTATACCGTATCTGAATCATTGCAAGTAAAGTACAAACTAAATTGCGGGGCTGAGTCATTAAAATACTTAGGAATTATTCTCACAAAAAACATCTCTGAATTGTCAAATGCAAACTATGGCCCGTTATCCTTAGCGATAAAATCAGATCTACATAGGTGGAGCCTTGTCCCATTCCGTGAACTTATATTCAAGGATTTTATCGGTGAAAATGAATGTTGTACCAAGATTATTATACCTATTCAGAACTTTACCTGTTGAAGTGAGTGATACACAATTCAGGGAGTGGGACAAATGGATTTTCCCGCTTCATTTGGCAGGGGAAAAAAACAAGAATACGTTATTCTGTTCTACAACTAAGTAAGGAAAAGGGGAGAGTAACGCTACCATGTTTACAATACTACTATTACGCCTCCCAGGTCATTCCCTTATTACAGTGGTGTAACCCAGAAGTAAAAGCCAATTGGAAGACAATAGAATTCAATTTTTCCTCCAAATTTTGTTTACAAGCCTCAATAGCAGATAAAAAACTGGCAGAGCAATTGGAATGCAAGGGTCCGTGGCTAAGCCACACCCTAAATATATGGCAGAAAATAGTTAAAATATGCAAAATTGAAAATATGCTAATACATTTTAGATGGTGTGCTTATGACACAGACTTTAAACCAAACAAAAATGACGGAAGATTCAAATCCTGGATAAATAAAGGGTTAACAACATTTTTTCCTTTATACATAAAGGGACACTTCAGAGTTTTCAATCCCTGCAGGTTAAGAATGGTTTGGACAGGCCAACTTCTTCAGGTTCCTCCAGATGCGTGATTATTTCAACAAGCATTGCAAAATTGAAAATCTGACACCAATTGAAACAGAATTTTTTAAGATCATTAAATCGACATATGATGCGTCTATAAGAAAAGCAATTTCCAAACTGTATAATGTTCTCCTTCATGCAAGAAATGATACCACTCTACAGTCCCTGACAAAAGTCTTGTCGCTTATCCATTTTGTTGAAACAAAAGCTTATAACCTGACTTTAACTTAATCGATTGGTTTTAGAAATGTCTCATATGAAAGCTAAAACCCTCCCAAATTATGCTCAATAAACTAAAATAAATTTGCTTCACTGAAAAAAGATTGATCATTTAATGAACACAGAAAGGTCAGATTTTGGCAAGACAAAAGTTTTGTCACCTACAGAAAATTGAACAAATAATTTACTTCAAATACAAAAATATGTTGCATAATGTCAGTGAATTAAGTAGTGGTGCTGTGAGATCCATATTTAATATATTGTATGACTTCCATGAGCTTGAAGGACGCATCCATGCAGTTCGACAGTGATTCATGCAATTTGTTGATGAAGTCATGTCTGGTGACTGGGCTGGCCAGTCCTGGAGCACCTTGATCTTCTTCACCTTGAGAAACTTTGATGTAGAGATAGAAGTATGCGATGGAGCACCATCCTGCTGCAAAATTTGACCCCTTTTATGGTTGGGAATGTAAGATGTAGCTAATACTTCTTGATATTTTAGGCTATTGATATTTACCTTCCACCCTGCAAATGTCTCGCACACCCCCATACTGGAGGGAACCCCAGACCATGATTTTTCTGCCACCAAACTTAACTGTTTTCTGGGTGAATCTTGGATCCATGCAGGCTCCAGTAGGTCTCCTGCAATATTTGCGGCGGCTGTGATGTAATTCAACTGAGGATTCATCTGAGAAATCCACCTTCTGCCACTTTTCCAGGGTCCATCCTTTTAGCAGGCTGTGGGCCTTGGCAAATGCCACATGTTTTTTTAATTGCCTTTTGTTTAGTGCTGGTTTCTGTGCACTGATTCGACCATGGAGGCCATTTCGAGACAGAATTCTACAAACTGTTGTGGCTGACACAGGGACTTGAGGTGACCAGGCCTGGTGGAGCTCTGCTGCAGTGGAAAAGGGGCTGTCCTTGGATTTTCAAATCAACAAACGGTCCTCCCGAGCAGTTGTCTTGCGGGGTCTGCCGGACCTGGGCTTGTCAAAAACATCTCCCGTCATTTCAGATCTTTTTCTTATTCTTTGTACTTGACGCTGAGACACATTGAAGGTGTCACCACCTCAGCAGTGGTTCTGGTCTTCAGCCTCTTGATAATTAATGCTTTGGTCTCAGGGTGGATCTTAGGCATGTTGTCAGAGGTCAAGTTGCAGTTGATGTGAAGGTCTGGTGTGCTGGGCTTCTTTTTATACACACCCACTAATTGATTGATCAGTAACTGATTACAGGTGAGGCTGTAATCTAGGATTGGGTGCATCATATGACAAGGCGACAAGACTTTTGTCTTGCCAAAATCTGACCTTTCTGTGTTCATTAAATGATCAATCTTTTTTCAGTGAAGCAAATTTATTTTAGTTTATTGAGCATAATTTGGGAGGGTTTTAGCTTTCATATGAGACATTTCTAAAACAAATCGATTAATTTAAAGTCAGGTTATAAGCTTTTGTTTCTACAAAATGGATAAGCGACAAGACTTTTGTCAGGGACTGTACAAAAAATGGGAAAACAAAGCGGGAATAATTGTATCTAAAGAAAGCTGGGAAAGCATTTGTAGTTTCCAGTGGACTTCCACTAGCTCATTGACATGGAGAGAACATTGTTGGAAAAATATCATAAGATTCTTTAAGACCCCCCAACAAAGTAAATATAAAAATGCAAATGCCGAATGTTGGAGGAAATGTGGATCTATGGAGGCGAACCATTTTCATGTATTTTGGGAATGCCCGGTACTACGACATTACTGGTCTGGAATACATAAAGCTCTAAACGGTATTTTTGCCGTTCAGTTTCCTGATGACTTTTCATTTATGTATTTGGGTCTAAACACAGTCTTGGACCGAGGAGGGGATATTAAACTACTACAGGCACTTCTAGCGGCCAGCAAAAAATCAATAACTAGGAAATCGGTAAATCCAACCCCCCCAACACTTGAGGACAGGTTTGGTACAGTTTTAGAAATTTACAAAATGGAGAAATTGACATACACTCTAAGAGTACAAAGGGACAAATTTTATAAGATTTGGGAAAAATTAATCCAGTTTGTATCCCCCTTTCGAGCTGATTTTGATTGACTTTTTGTAAATGTACCAGGTAATGAGGTATGGATCCCCTGACTCCACCATGCTCACCGAATTTGTTTCTTGAAGGGTTGAAATGTCTGGTAAATGCTTTCAAGTTGGCCACCTCACATTGTTGTTATTTAGTTAGTTTGTTCCTTTTTTTAATTAAAAAAGGAACATATATATATATATATATATATATATATATATATATATATATATATATATATATATATTATATATATATATATATATATTATTATTATTATTATTATTTTTATTTTTATTTTTTTTATTCACTTTTCGTTTTTGTAAAAAAAAAAGTTTGAAAAGGAATCAGATTTTTCTGTAATACCACAGACTGTAAAGATGCGAACCTTTTCTAATAAAAACATAAATGAAAAAAAAAAAAAAGGTTTACCGACTTTTCCTCAAATTTGCCCTCAGGTTCTCGTCTGTGAACATAATCCTAGTCTATCTATTGTAGCACATAATGATCATTAACGAACATGTGGCCCTGTCCTCCAGTAGCCCCCAGGAAGCCTGGACAAATCACCACAGCTGTGTTTCTATTGTGCTTGCCTACACTGCAGAAAAATAACACTGTCCCTGCTCAAGCTATGAACCAGAATTTATTGTATTTACTTTTGTGGGCGTAAAGGAGAAACTGTTGCACAAACTGGGACGAGAGTGTGAAAGATGACAAAAGCAGGGTCAGTCAGCAAGAGCCAGGGTGCAGCTCAATCTGTGTGTGCACGTAAGTGTGTATCTGTGTGAGGTGTGTGTGTCCAGTTAAACTTTGGACAGTTTCTTTTTCATTGTATTTTTCTTTAAGTTTACCACTTTCTACATTTTATATATACACAGATCAAAAGATAAAAAACAAAAGGCAGCATGGTGGTTGAGTGGCTAGCACTCACTCACAACTCACAGCAAGAAGATTCTGGGTTTGATCCCTTGGTCCCCTGGGCCCTTCTGTGTGGAGTGTGCATGTTCTCCCTGTGTCTTTGTGGGTTTTCTCTGGATTCTCCCATCCTCCATCAACCCAAAAAACATAGATAAAATCCTCCAGCTTGAAGTCTTGACCAAACCTAGTATCAAGATGATGGAGATGATCCTCAGGTGCCCCATGTGCTGCCCACTGCTCCTGAAATGATGGGTGAAATGCAGAGAAGAATTTCCCTGCAGGGATAATAAAAAGTACTACAAAAAAAAAAAACATCAAATATAGTAAAGGTTGCAGATATAGAATTATGTAGCAAAAAAAAATATGTTTTTATATCTTAGAATCAAATCCTCAAAGTACCTACCCTTTGCTTTTGCAACAGTGCTAGTTTTGATGCTTTAGTGAGAATCTATAAAATAATGATGGAAATAAGAAGTAACAAGTGAAAAAGTGTCTTCAAACTATTGACTGGTTGTATGTGTGTATATGTGTGAGGTGTGCCCATGCATGTGTGTGTGTGTATATGTGTGTGTGCATGTGTGTATATGTGTATATGTGTGAGGTGTGAACATGCATATGCATGTGTGTGAGGTGCATGTGCGTGTGTATGTGTATATTTGTGAGGCGTGCTTGTGTGTGAGCTGTGCAGGTGCATGAGGTGTACATGTGCATGTGTGTGAGGTGTGTGTGTATATGTGTGAGTTGTGTGTGCATGTGTGTGTGAGCTGTGCATGTGTATGAGGTGTACATGTGCATGTGTGGCCAGTCCAAACGTGGCCCTGCGCTGACACTGGGGCGTGGGGCTTGTGTTGTGGATGGGACTCTTGACCCACACATGTTTCCACCCAGCCTGGGTCAGCTTTACACCAGCTCTACACTCACACTCACTGAGAGTCGGTGCAGTTAGACTTCCACAGCCATTTTAAAAGAGCGCGTCTGATTCCTGTGGGTGCAGGTCAGGACATGTCAAGCCCGCCCTATACATGTATATATGTGGGCTTAGCGTGGGTTCTGTCTAATCTACTATAGAGGCCACTAAGTAAAATTGGTCAGAAAAATGGTCAGTCCTCTGCAGGTAAAAGCTTTTCTCATGATGATATGATGTGAACAGGCCTCTGTTGATCATAGGCCCCAGGGACACACTGGTGTGAAATGGGGACCTCCTCTGCTCTTTGGCCAACACCTGGGATCACTTTATTAACCCTGAGCTGTGGTGACCTCTGAGGCCCCTGAGAGGAGGGGTACAGAACCCTGTGTGCTCGTCAGTGCCTTTGAAGAGGTTAGCAGTGCCTCAGTATCTGAGCTCACTCTGCAATGACTTTAGCAGGAGTGTGACCCCTGCTGACCTTTCAGGCCCTGCCCCTAGGCCCACAGCTGCTGCTGCTATTGGTCCATCATGAGCAGGACCATCATGGGCTCAAAGCAGGGAGTGGAGCCCAGCTATAGGTCAAATGTTGGTCAGGAGTTTTATTGAAGAGAGGAGTTAGAGGCACTTAGACCACCGTGTGAGCTGTGACTGCGCAGTTTAGCACACTAACTTGCACACTGACATTAGGGACATAATATTTTTTTTCTGTGTGTCTCTAAAGAAAAATCTTCTGTAGCCAATTGCTCCCAGACCACTACATATGGTCTGAAATCATAAATATACATTGTGCATAAAACTTAAGTTAACAGCTCTTCTCCAACCATCAGACAAGTAAAACTTCTTCACAGTAGCCATGTTGACTTTTGACCCTTCAAAATGCATTAGTGTGAGAATGTCAAAGGGCTTCCAGCTGAACTGCAGGACTTCAGTCTACCAGGGTACATGCCTGTGGCCCAAAGATCAGGGTCCAAAGATCTGAGTCAATGGTCCACGGCCTAAGGTCCAGGACCAGGGCCTGTCAAACTGACTGCACTGATGTGATAAGAAATTAAACTGAAAAACAAACAAACAAAAAAACATTTTTGTAGTGTAGTTTAAATTTTTAAAAATCAACTTGCATTTCAGTAAAAAAGATGAGGTTATTAAGTGAAGCAGCCCTGCCTCTCTTACAGTCCCAGTGCTGGTCTGGACACAGTGTGTGGCTGACAGCTGACACACAGCACTCTTCTTTCTGCCTCTGAAGGCATCTTTTTATGGCTCTGACATTCCTGGAGTGGTCCAAACAGAGCCCCTTGTTCAGGCCAAAGCCTGCCTCCCCACAGCCTTTTTTCATCTTCCTCGTTTTGGAGCCTGGGGTCAGAGGTCGAGACCCCCTCCAGCTTCAGAGACATGTCAGGTCATGCGAGCCACATAGCATTCCTTGTATAGCTGCTAACCCCCCCCACCAACCCTTCCCAACACACAGTCCGAGCAGTAACAGAGGCCTCAAGAGGAGTAAGTGGACAGCAGGACCAGCACGTGATCTTTGGAGTGTTCTCAGCTAGAGGTCCCCACAGCTAACTACAGACAACACCACTACTACTACCGACAACACCACAAACACAAGCAAACTACCACTACACCACAAACTACTTATATATATATATATATATATATATATATATATATATATATATATATATATATATATATATATATATATATATATATATATAGATAGTGGAGGATGTTGCAATACCAAGCGATGGTAATATCAGGAAGAAGGAACATGAGAAACTAGAAAATACACTGCACAGAACTCTCAAGCTCCCAGGCCTCTGGTAGAGGAGCCAATCTGGATGAGAGGGAGAGAGACCAACCACTGTGGAAGGTGAGGAGCACATTGATTATCACTACTGGGAGTATGAGGTCATTTCTTACAGAAGGTGCACACATTGTTCAACTTCTCTGAGATGTCACATCCGTACGTGCCATTGCAAGGAAATTTTATGTGTCTCCAGCACAATCTCCAGAACATGGGGGAGACTTCAGGAGACAGACAGTTCCTCTAGGAGAGCTGGACAGGGCCGAAGAAGATCCTCAACCCATCAGCAGGATCCATATCTGCTCCTTTGTGCAGGAGGAACAGGCTGAGCACTGCCCTGCAGAATGACCTCCAGCAGATCACTGGTGTGAGTGTCTCTGCCCAAACAATCACAAACACACTTCATGAGGGTGAGTTGAGGGAGCCAAGTCCTGTAGTGGGCCCTGTGCTCATTAGCCAAGGCCATTGAAGCACCCTGGAGCTTCAATGGCCTAATGACACCAGAATTGGCAAGTCATTTTCATAAACTCTCCTGCGTGCTGTGCCGCGACTAAGGGTGCACACTTAGAAGCGCTTGTTCTGTCCATCTAAATCACGCTAAACCAGTTCATTCACTTACCCTCATGCCACCACCTTCTCCCTCCTCCTGTGATGAGTTCTGGCAAACCCGGACACATCCGCGCCAGTAGCTTAAATCCTTCCGTTGCGCGGGTTCCGGTGATCATGTGAGCTACAACTGATTTACATAGACAATAAATCTTATTATCTGTCTATCTGAAATGTTAAATGTGACCTATTCATTTTATAAGCCAGGTATTGTATGTATATAACTGTTGGTACATGAAACATGAGCCATTTAATTGTGGAAACGCCGTAAATAATGTTTATTGAGGGATTATTACGTAATGTGGGAGGGGCAAGCGGGGTATGTCGGTGCTCCGCTATCAGTCTGGACTGAGAGAGAGAGAGAGAAAGAGAGAGAGAGAGAGAGAGAGAGAGAGAGAGAGAGAGAGAGAGAAGAGAGAGAGAGAGAGAGAGAGAAAGAGAGAGAGAGAGAGAGAGAGAGAGAGAGAGAGAGAGAGAGAGAGAGAGAGAGAAAGAGAGAGAGAGAGAGAGAGAGAGAGAGAGAGAGAGAGAGAGAGAGAGAGAGAGAGAGAGAGAGAGAGAGAGAGAGAGAGAGAGAGAGAGAGAGAGAGAGAGAGAGAGAGAGAGAGAGAGAGAGAGAGAGAGAGAGAGAGAGAGAGAGAGAGAGAGAGAGAGAGAAGAGAGAGAGAGAGAGAGAGAGAGAGAGAGAGAGAGAGAGAGAGAGAGAGAGAGAGAGAGAGAGAGAGAGAGAGAGAGAGAGAGAGAGAGAGAGAGAGAGAGAGAGAGAAAGAGAGAGAGAGAGAGAGAGAGAGAGAGAGAGAGAAAGAGAGAGAGAGAGTGAGAGAGCGAGAAGAGAGAGAGAAAAAGAGAGAGAGAGAGAGAGAGAGAAAGAGAGAGAGAGAGAGAGAGAGAGAGAGAGAGAGAGAGAGCGAGAGAGAGAAGAGAGAGAGAGAGAGAGAAAGAGCGAGAGAGAAAGAGAGAGAGCGAGAAAGAGAGAGAGTGAGAAAGAGAAAAAGAGAGAGAGAGAGAGAGAGAGAGAGAGAGAGAGAGAGAGAGAGAGAGAGAGAGACGAGAGAGAGAGAGAGAGAGAGAGAAAGAGACACGAATGCTGATTGACACACTTTTGTTTGTTTGCCTCAAAATTGAACTTTTTACCACTGAACCACTGTAAATATTTTTCACTCACGTTTGGCACCTTTTTTGCACTGTTTGCATTGGAGAGCACAATAAAGCACCCAAAACCGCATTTCCCGACTAAGCCTGAGGTTTTCTGGAAAAATCCGACCACAACGACAATGTCCAGCCTCATGAGTTTGCAGTCAGGACCTGGAGGATGAAAGGATTGATACAACTGAATGGCCCTCATGATCACCTGACTTAAACCCTACAGAACACCTCTGGGACATTATGTCTGGGTCAATCAGACGCTGCCAGGTTGCTCCTCAGACTCTACAGGGGCCCCTTATACAGATCTAGGAGGACATCCCACAAGACACCATCCGTCATCTTATTAGGCTCCTAATAAGACCACACACCCGCCATGAAGTTGTCAAACATGCAGACAAGCATGTCGGGGCCAAACAAGATACTGAAAAGCATTTTGAGTTGCAAAAATTTTATTTTTGGCAAAATTGACAGGCCTGCCACGTCATTATTTCACTTTAATTTTCAGGGTGTCTATAAAATTAAGCCCTCTGTGGCTGAAAAAATATATTTCCAAGAAAAAAGTGACATCCTTTTGTTCCTAAGACCTGCCCATATTTGCATATATATCCAGTATTTTTTTTCCACATTGAAATCTGAGGTGTTTTCAAAGTGTTACTGCTCAAAAAAATTAAAGGGTGTTTTTTCATCGAGTTTGCAATGAAGATTAGATTAGAGTCCTGTTGATATTGTACAGCTCCAAGCACTCACTGATCCATGTGTGTGGCATTGAGTCGTAGGCTTTCTTGTAATGAATCCAGGCAGTGCACAGGTTGATCTTACGGGTTCTGCAGTCGCGGGCGACTGTTTGGTCAACCAGGAGTTGGTGTTTGGCTTCTCTGGTGTTTTTGCTGATGCTCTTCTGTGCTACGCTCAAGTACTGATCCATGTGCCTGCTTATTTTAGCCACAATGATGCCTGACATGAGCTTCCGTGTTGTGGAGAGACAGGTTATTGGCCAATAGTTGAATGGGACTGCACCCTTTGAGGGATCCTTCAGGATCAGGATCGTACACCCTTGGGTTAGCCATTCAGTGTGAGTCCTAGCCCTTAGCAGCTGGTTCATTTGTGCTGCCAGGCGCTCGTGGAGGGCAGTGAGCTTCTTTAGCCAGTACGCATGGATCATGTCAGGGCCTGGTGCTGACCAGTTTTTCATACCTGAGACTCTTTCCTGGATGTCTGCCACTGTGATGGAGACTGGATTCTGTTCAGGGAGGTTGCTGTGGTCTTCTCTCAGATCCACCAGCCACTGTGCATCGGTGTTATGTGATGCCTCCCTCTCCCATATGCCTCTCCAGTACCTCTCAGTCTCCAGCCTTGGTGGGTCTGCTCTGGTGTTATTACCCTGCCACTGAGCGTACACTTTCGCCGGTTGTGTTGCGAACAGTCGGTTTATTCGTCTGGCTTCATTATCTCGTGTGTACCTCTTTAGGAGGCTGGCCAAGGCTTGGAGCCTTTGTTTGGCAGTTTCGAGTGCTTCAGGTATGGGCATCTGGTTGTACCTCTTGGGTACTTGCTTTTTCATTGCACCTTTCTGGGCCTCTGACAGTTGGCTCACTTCTCTCCTCGCCTCCTTGATTTTAGCCTCTAACCATCTTTTCCATGGTGGGTATTGTATCTCATGGCTCCGATGGTTGCTCTTATAGCCCAGCACATCTAGGATCACTGCTGCTGAAGTGTAGATCAGCTCATTGGTTTCAGTGATGGTTGTGGTAGGGATCGCTCTCAGTCCTGCAATCACATCTTCTAGGAGACTTTCAGATGGTACTTCACTTAGCCTCTGTAACTGGCATCGGGGTTGCCTTGTGTTCATTCGGGCCATGATCTTATCTTTCAGGTCAGTCACTGCCTCGCTCAGCGTGATACTTAGGGCTTCATACCCAATCTCTGGTTGGGGAGTTGGTGTCAACTCCCCTCTGACCTGGCGTCCTGGCTCCCCCTTGCCGTAGCATTTATGTTGTATCTTGTCAATCTCTAGTTGTGATAGCAGTTGCTGTTTGTGGATGTTGGAACACTGAGCTACTAGTTGTTTGGCTGTTAGCTTGGACTGTGGGTATCATAATAACCATTTCTCCCACATCCTGTTCATGTAACCCCTCTGACTAGGGTTACTGTAGTAGTAGCATTCCAACAGAGCCTTGTTCTCGCATCTCGCCCATTTCCTCCATGTTCCAGTAGTCAATTTTTCATCAAGGTGCTCTGGTTCCCCAGCACCTGATGCAGACCTTGTTGCCCGGGCAACGTCTGAGCCGGCATCTCATAAGCTTCATTGTCTCTCATCATTGTATGAAGTGGGCAGTAGCACAAAGGGTCTTGTTGCCCAAGGACTCACACTAGAGGTAAGATCTTAAGACCGAGCCCAAGCCCGACCCGGGCCTAAAATGTCAATCATTACTTCGGGTCGGGTCGGGCTCAGGTTTCAAATAAATATATGTTTATAAAATGTATGCTAAAACGATTTGTGGATACTAAACTAAGGAATACTTGTTATAAAATAAATAATATGCATAAAACAGAGAAGTAATGTAATGTAATTGCTATTTAACTACTAAACAGGATCCGCAGAGCCAGAGCTCTGCGCACGTGAACGCCCCCTCTTAATTTAATAATCTTCCCCTCCGCAAGTCTGCATCTATTTTGACCTGGTATCCCCAATATGGAGGAGCAAGAAGTTAAACTAAAGGCAGGAGAACTGAAAAGACAAACACGCACCGGTAAGAGTGAGGTGTGGAAAAGCTTCAAATTGATTGTTGAAAATGCTACAGAAACTTGCGTTGGCTTCGCTGAATGTAGTCAATGTGGCTTTGCTTTCATACGAGAGCAAAAAGACTGGCACCTCGACGCTGAGCACTGCTCCTCCTCCCGAGTCCTCACAAATAAA
This sequence comes from Boleophthalmus pectinirostris, assembly GCF_026225935.1. Lineage (NCBI taxonomy): Eukaryota > Metazoa > Chordata > Actinopteri > Gobiiformes > Gobiidae > Boleophthalmus > Boleophthalmus pectinirostris. The sequence goes on from NW_026571447.1 coordinate 228,193, forward strand.
ATATGACATTTCGGGTTTGCTTCGGGCTCGGGCCTGCAAATCAAGTTAATTGGTCGGGCTCGGGCCGGGTCGGGTTTTAATACCCGCGGGCCGGGTCGGGTCGGGCTGGATTTTTTAGGCCCGATCTCACCTCTAACTCACACTGGTTAGCTCATTGTCCTGTTGGGGGGGGGTGGCCCGTGTTTTCTAGATCGCGCTTCCTCCTGTGTGCCTCTAAACCAGACCTAACACCAGGACTAAAACCAGGACTAAACCAGGACCGAACCAGGACTAAACCAGGACTAAAACCAAGTCTAAACCAGGACCAAACCAGGACCAAACCAGGACTAAACCAGGACCGAACCAGGACTAAACCAGGACTAAAACCAAGTCTAAACCAGGACCAAACCAGGACTAAACGAGGACCAAACCAGGACCAAACCAGGACTAAACCAGGACTAAAACCAAGTCTAAACCAGGACCAAACCAGGACTAAAACCAGGACCAAACCAGGACCAAACCAGGACTAAAACCAAGTCTAAACCAGGACCAAACCAGGACCAAACCAGGAGTAAACCAGGACTAAACCAGAACTAAAACCAAGTCTAAGCCAGGACCAAACCAGGTCTAAACCAGGTCTAAACCAGGACTAAACCAGGACAGGAATAAACAGGATTTAACAGTACTAAACCATGCTGCGCGGACCATGTCTTCTCCTGTGCACTGTGCTGTTTATTAATAACCTGATTCCGCATCATTTTGAGTAAAAAACATCAAATATTACAGATTTTTACTGGGCTGGCGCAGGTGCTTATGGAAAGCATTTCTCTCTCAATAATATTTTTAATATGGTTAGGGAAAGACTGGACTATTGTCTTTTAGCAGACAAAACATCTTATGTTAAGATCCTAGTCTTCGCTACTCGACAGCAAACAGTTGCTTATTCATGGAGACTTGGGCTCAACAGACAATTTGAAGAGAACAAACAAGAATTTGCTGGATGTGGTCACTACATCCATGTAGTTTTAAAAAGCATGACAATATCAAGTAATCCAAAGTATTCAGATTACATTCCTCACCCTAAGTAACTAAATGGATTATGTTACAAACTACATTTTGGTGTATGTAATTTGTAATCTATAAGGGGAATACATTTTAAAAGTCACCTTCCCAACACTGATAGTCAATTTGATGAACTGTTAATTATGATTACTCACTGAGGTCCAGTGGTCCAGTGATGTAATATGGAGATTACATTACAGTACATCATAATACTATTATAATATACTATTATATATTAGGGATATGGAAAATGGCTCTTATTTACTCAAAACACAGTGAACTTATTACTCACAAGATCGAATATGGCAACTGTTATTTATCCTTTAAATCGGTACTGAACATCTTCATTGGAAGAAAAATCTGCCTGTAAATAGTCTTATTACAGACAGTTAAAGCCCGATATTCGATCACATTATCGTGCATCCCTAACTTTAGTACATAAGGTATTGTAAAGGCATGTGTTACTACTTCATGTACTGTGGCTCACACAGCTGCTCTGGGGCCAATACAACACATTCACACATAGACAAAGTTCAAAAAGTGTTTTGCCTAAGGGTCATTCCACGCCACATCTCCGAATGCCCCCGCTTGACCATCTCAGATTTTACTGAAAAAATTCTAGGAGCTTCACACACTTTCCAATAGGAAAAGTCCCAAATTTTAGCTCCCAGCTCCATATAGTTTTGTCATTAAAAATATTTTGTTAACTCCCCCCTGACATGTTTTGAGCAGAGTTTTCTGAGGCACCACTTTTAGATTGCTGTATCTAAAAACTATTTAAGGTAGGTCCTTTTCCATTTTCACAGGTTAAAATTTGGCAAAAGTTCTAGAATCTGGACTTTTACACATGTGCTTTTGATGTGTCACAGATATCTGGGGGCGTGAATTTCCTTGAAAATTCTACTCTTCAAAACTGAGGGCATCTTTGAAGGACTGTGGAAAGACAGAGGTTTGTTATTGAACATACACCTTCCCACACATGCTGTGTACTTTGTATTTTAAAACTGGGCCTCCGCTCTACAAGACATTAAAAATGGAAAAAATTTATTTGGTGCCATCTTTACCATGCTATACCAAAAAAATGACAGCACCCACCAACATGGACCAGACATGGACATGGACAATGGGCCGTTTTAGAAAGAATAGATGTCTGTTTTTTACATATCCAAAATTTGTGGTGGTGTTCTGCCTTATTTTCGCAAAATAACTTTTTGAAAATGTGGCGTCTGTATACATGCAGAGCATTCATGGACTAAGAAGGCACTTTCAGAAGCAAAGAAAACACACAGCTTAAACTCAACAAAATGTTTCATTTGATTACTCAACTATTGCAAATTATTTCAACTCTTCATTCTTTTAGATATTTTGCTGTAATATTCCTGAATTGTGTTTGGCAAAAATAAGGCAGAACACGATCATCATCATCATTTGGGACTTTTCCTATTGGAAAGTGTACGAACCACCTAGAATTTTTTCAGTCAAATCTGAGATGGTCAAGCGGGGGCATTCGGAGATTTGATGTGGAATGACCCCTAAGCTAACTACAGCAGCGTGAACTAGTGGGAGCTGGGATGGAAGCACCGACCTTCAGGTCTGAGGGCAAATGCTCTTCCACTGAGCTCTGCTGCTCTGCTACTACAAAATAACAAATGGATTCACCCACACACATAGGCAATGTCGTAAAGCCATGCAAAAATAGGAACTAGACATTAATAAATAAAAGTTATGTGGATAAAAACTGTCTGGAGCCAAAAAGATAGCACCATCCATCTCTGCACAGGCCAGAGTTGAACACATAACAAAATAAGTGTTAAATGAAAGTAGCCAATTTTGGGAATGTAAGGGTGAGAGGTGAGAGCTCAGCAGACAGAGAGGGGCCGAAGTCTGCACAGTCATCACATGCAGCAGGCCTCTCTCCCATCACTGTGCATGAGTAACGGGCCTGAGCGTGACCTCTGCGTGATCTCAGCAAGACCCCAGTGAGACCCCAGCACCACATAAACAAATACATGAATAAATCTGCAGTCCGGAACAGATAAATCCTCCCACACTTCAGTTCCTAATCAGGCCCAAAGCTCGAGCAGCGGAAAGGGAAAGACCCCCTGACGCTCATGTGACCAGCTTGCTCCTCTGCCGTCCACGTCTCTGTCCATGTCTTTGGGACTCTGATGATGGATGTCACGCGTGCCTTGTGTTGTATTTACCATTCAACACAGTTCTAAGTACTGTGTAGGAGACACAAACCCTAAACCTGTTGCTCCATTGTTCTCATTCTACAACTTCTACATCTACTTAAATGTAAGTAATGAACTTTGCACAACCCTTGCATATGATTACTGACTGTCAACCAGGGGACTATCTATCTCAATCACATCTTACCTTTGCCTATGGGAAATCCACTGAACTTTGGGGAGGGATTTTGATATTAAGGACATGAAATTATTGCAGCTTTGACTGAGTGAATTTTGCCATTGCCCACTGTATTTTGCTCAAAGCTGATGGTGGTGAAATTTTATTGTTTGCTAGCTAAAATTAGTTCACCTGATATAATACTTATATAATACAATATACATAATGTATTTATATATTATTTTTTGCACTTCAATACAAAAAATAAATGCAAAAATGTCACATTTATGTAGCACTTTTCTATCTTCAAGGCACTTAAAACTCTTTACACACACACACACACACACACGCACACACACGCACGCACACATATGCACACACACACGCACGCACATGCACACACACACACACGCACATGCACACACACACACACACATGCACACACACGCACACACATGCGCACACACACACACGCACACACGCACACACACATGCACACACACGCACGCACATGCACCCACGCACACACACACACACACTGCACACACAACGCACACCACACACACACACATGCACCACGCACACACCCCACATGCACACACACGCACACACACACACACACATTTCACACACACACACACATGCACACACACACACGCACACATATGCACACACACACACACGCACACGCACACACAACACACTGCATTTGCAGACACTGGGGGACAGCTGGGGGAGACACTATGGGGGTATGGTGGGTTAGGTGTCTTGCCCAAGGACATAACAACAGCATTCATCTTTGGAAACTGGAATTGCACTGTCAACCTGTTGATCAGTGGACACTCTACTAGTCTAGTACAAGAGCACAACTGTACAATTAAAAGAGTAATTACCACATTATTATAACTTTATTACAATCTTGTACTTTATTGCCAAAGTAGAGATATGAGCTTTTGCTGTGAGCTGTAATGTTGTGCAGAACTATCAGACTGTTTGGCCAAATGATTTTATAGTTTTAAGAATGTAATTTCTGTTTCAAGAAATGAGCCAAACCAACAGAAAAAAAAAACTGTAAATTCACCTAACTGTCAATATTTGTCATGAATGTATCAAATGTTCAAAAGAAAAAAAAAAAAAAAAAAAAAATATATATATTATAATTATATATTATATTATATATGGTGTTCATAGTATCATGTTCTTGACTAATTTTGACAAGTTAAAGCGCTATTGTGAAGTGGCATGACATTCTCAGACAGTGAAATCAAAGCTACATTTTTGGGAGAACAATGTAGCTAAACGTGGCACTCTCATTGTGTGTAACTGGACTCATTGGAACTGTACAGAACCATTTGCAAAATGAACTGACACTTGAACATGTACTAAGACATTTTACAGTGAGAATGATGAAAACAGGTGGTTTGGAGATTTGAAATGTCATTTTGTTGTGAGACAACCAATGCAATACAGGTAGTATTTGGAGACATTGTTCCATGTAAAATTTTTGATAATTCATGATCTCAAGAAATGAGCCAAACTCGCCAGACTCTCTTCAGTGTGTCTCTCTCTCTATATATATTCTATATTATAATTATATATTTATAATATATGATATATATTTTTTTTTTTTTTTTTTTTTTTTTTTTACCTAAACATATACTCATTAATTCATTTCAGATTGTAAAAATATTGCATGTTGTAGATGTAGTTTCCTTCGATCAGAACCTTGGGTTTGTGTTCTGTTTAAATCACCATTTTTAAACACACAAACCTTCATCCTTAGGCTGAGTTCTCTCTGTGACACTGACAACACTCTGTGACAGACCAGACAGACGACCAGACCCACAGACAGAACTCACAGAGAGAAGACCACAACAGACCCACAGACAGACCAGAGACAGACGACCACAGACCCACAGACCAGACAGACCACAGACCCACACAGACAGACAGACAGCCCACAGACCCACACAGACAGACAGACAGACCACAGACAGACCAGACCGAGACCAGACCCACAGACCCAGACCCACAGACCCACACACAGAACCCACAGACAGACAGACCCACAGACAGACCACAGACCAGACAGACAGACCAACGACAGACACAGGCAGAGAATGACCAACCCAGAACCCACAGACAGAGACCAGAGACAGACAGACAGACAGAATGGACATCTGTCATCTTTACATTGCCCACTGACAACTGACAGACAACCCATATCATGGATAGTACGACTTAATAAGTCACCATAATGCCGACAGACCCATATTGGCCAGAAAAGCTATATTTCTGAAATGGAATTACTAAAATTGTGTCCTCCTATATTACGCAAAACTGAGAGCTTTAACAAAAAAAAAAAAAAAATTATTTACTCTCTCCAAAATGTTCTCCAACCTCCAAAAACGCTCCTTTTGACACCATGAAGCAGTAAGCCACTACCTTTAACCTTAAGTTCTGTAATGTTCAGCAATTCAAAAGCCGATTTCATTCAAAATGGTTCCATGAAGGTGTATACATTTTAAAAACAGTGTAGCACTTCCTGTATTACCACATGACATCACAAGGTGGAGTGTTTTCCATATGAGAGAAATGAACTCAGCTTAAATGTGCAGGGTTTGTGTGTTAAACATGTGAATGAAACAAAACACAAGTCCAGGTCTGTTTTTAATGAGAAAACATTATAATATAGATCAGAAATATGGGCACTTTAAAAGTGCAGTATGCAAATGTTCAGGTGTAATAATAATGGCTTTGTCCCGAATGTTTCACACTTTAAGTCTCATCTGCCTTTCATTTATTCATTTGCAGGTATTTTATTTCTAAAATGACCTTCCAATACATGCATTCATACCGTGAGTGGGGGTCACCTTTCCACAAGTTAGCCCGGTGACATCTCCTGTGCGTCTTAATGGAGACTGGTCAATTTTATTCCGTACTGTCTGACATCCTAGGAAAAGCAGTAGCATTTCTTTGGTTTAGCATCTAAATTTAGTCATCATAGAACTTAGATATTTGATCCATGACTAAACACACTCTAGTGCAAAGAGAAAACACAGGATAGCCTGAATAATAAGCCCAAATAAACATGTTTTCCAGCTATAATTTCAGTTTTGGTAAAATACGTGGTAAATGATTTGTGTGTGAAGACTGTGGGACACAATGAATAGCTCTACTTGAGATTTAAATAGTTTCCTGTTACATCCCAGTCTAAGCACATATTAGTGAGTGGCATGTGCTACTCTCACTGCTGTTTCTGTTCCACCGTAGACCCTGTGCTACATTACATTTTGTTGGATTTGGACTTTATTTGACTCCGGTGTAAAGGTTTCAAACTACCCCCGGTTTTGGGGGTACTAGGGGGGGTAGCTTGAGCTGGTTTGAAATTACCCCCCCCGGTAATTTTTCAAAATGGTTTCAAGCTACCCCCCTTAACCCTAACCCCAACCCCTAACCCTAACCCCCGGTAATTACCTCCGCCAAGGAGGTTATGTTTTTGCCGGTGTTTGTCTGTTTGTCTGTTTGTTTGTTTGTTTGTTTGTTTGTTTGTCTGTGAGCAACATAACTCAAAAAATTATGGACCGATTTTGATGAAATTTTCAGGATTTGTTGGAAATGTAAAAAGGAAAAACTGATTTCATTTTGGGGTGATCCGGAAGAAATCCTGGATTCTGGATCGCTTTGAAATTTTAGTTAACATCTGTGGTAAATGGGGCCAAAATGTTAGTTTCTCAATATTCGGTTTATTATTGACAACCCCATGAAATTTCACTCAGGGTGGATGAATCTGGATCTTCTTCATAAAAGGCTGATCCGGACTGATCCAGAAGGACTGATTTTATCATCAATTATATAAAAATGGGGGTAGTCCTTGGCGAGGTCTGCGCTCTCTGAGTGCTTTTCTAGTTTTTGAAGGGGGTAGTTTGAAAACGCTACACCGGGTCACCGTGATTGGAGTGGACAGTACAACTCAAAGTCAACGCCATTTGTCCTTAAAGCAGCCTTAGATTTTTTTTTTTTTAAATGACCTACCTCCTTCCTCTATTATATACTGTTGAAAATACTTTTATAGATTCCTAGTTTATGTTAGTGTGCCTAAATCAAAATCTGGAGATCTGATGTAAATCTGACTGCCTGTTGTAATGAAATGCGTTGACCCAATAACGTGCACTCGTCAGTCAATGGGCTAATAATTATGTGTAACGGCCATCAAACAGGCGCACGCCCCAACGCTTTGGGGTTTAACTCATAAATCAAATTTAAACCCTTTAACAAAAAATGAACGCTCTGGAAAGCAGCCCTCAGCAGCATGAATCTGTCCAATCAGACCACTGTTTCCAGTCGCTCTCCTACTGTCCCAATCAGCCACTCGCTTAAATACAGTAGTTGTTGTTAGCTTCACCATCATGGTGAAACTCCACTCTTGGTCTCATGGTGGTGAAGCTTATGAATGTCAGAATGCATAAGGTAGAATAACTTTGGACCACTGCAAAAACATTTATAATAAACCTGCTATTTTTCTGTCCTGTTCTTAAGTTAAATCTGGTACATTACCTTAAATAACACACATATACTGATGCAAAAATATGATTCATTCAAATGGGCCTAGTGTTTGCTTTTATTTCAATGAAGGTTTCAGAAATCTCTTTTTTATCTCTTGATATTAGCCTTTCTATTTTCCCAAGTCACAACCTCCAGATTAATTGAAGATTAATTTGAACACATAATTGGTCATCACATTGCCCATGAGACTTAGCTAATTATAAATCCAATCAGAATGGACTGAAATGGTGGATTTTTTTTCTTCTAAAATATTAACAGATTTTTTTACTGGAGAGAGAATTCAAAAAACAGTTACAGTTTAAACAGTAAAAGATGCAAGATTTTATTGCAAGATTGAAGACACTTGGATGCCCCATTTGTGCACTAGAAAGATCTGAATTCAGAAACGGGCAGTCTTGAATTGATCTTTGGCAATCGCAATGGATAAAGCTTTTTGCCTGAATGCCACAAACTCGGAACTCAGAAAAGAAGAAGACTCAACAATGTAAGAACTGCGAATGTAGATACTCTGCGGCTTGTACGTTTGATCATGACAAGACCTTTCAGACTTCACCCACGAGGTAAAATCCAGCACATCTCAGCCACCTCTCTCAAACAAGATGACCTGAAGAAACAATAATGGGCTTGAAATAAGGAAAGGATTCAGATATTTAAAGTGTCCAATGCGTCACTAGATGAGTCAAAATTAAAAAGTCCAGAATGCATTAAGTCTATTTCAATTGAGGTGAAGAAGAAGAAATATTGTGCTTTTGGGGTAGATTATGGAAATGATAACACACATTGATCATTATTTGAAATTTTGTTCGTCAGAAAGCATAATATTGGTCTGTGAAATTTCATCTTAGCAAGCAGTAGACTTACATTTGCGTTTTTATTGTTGAAATATGGTTTTCAAACTCTACAAGACAACAGTTTTCTGAACACTCAAACCTTGAATCACGTTTAGACGAACCACGGGGACTTAGGCTGGCAGAGTAGGAACCACACACGGATTTTGTGACTCTTTGAGACGAACACACGGAGGACTGAGAGAGCATGGCAATGGTAGTAAACCAGTGGCAAGAGAACATCCAGGACCCCGCCGCGCAGCTGCAGATATGCGGCCCGGAGTCCGCGGGGGGCCCTGGGACGCCCAGCGGATCTACCCCAGGCACGGACGCTCTTTCCGGGGACAAAATCCCCAACGTGGACTGCATGGTGTGCGGTGACAAGTCCAGTGGGAAGCACTATGGGCAGTTCACGTGTGAGGGCTGTAAGAGCTTCTTCAAACGCTCCGTGCGGAGGAACCTGTCATACACGTGCCGCGGCAACCGGGACTGTCCTATTGACCAGCACCACCGGAACCAGTGCCAGTACTGCCGCCTCAAGAAGTGCATCAAAGTGGGAATGAGGAGAGAAGGTAAGAGCGCTCTTCTCGGACAACTTTGTGAACGCTCCGAAGGAAAAAGTTCCAGGTCCAAGAAACAGCGGTGTCTTCTACACCTTTAACCCACACCCGCTATGTGGAAAAAGTACACGAGCACCGTGTTATCTTTTACGCAGATGTTTACGCTTTTACACCGTCTCGAGCGGTACCGAGAGCCACAGAAGAGCGCTTCACCGAACATGTGGAGCCGCTCTTTGTCCTCGCGTCTCCACAGCTCGGCTACTTCATGTCCTGTCAGAGCGAACGCCCCCGAATCACACACTCACTGAGTTTTTGCCGCTTTAGACGTTTTATAACCAAATTAGCTAAACTAATTAAAATTATACATGTATTTTGTCATTAAAAATAAACATTATTTTATCCGTGACGCACAAGGACATATAAGTGTAACAGTACTGTTGAAAGTTCCATCTGAAAAAACAAACAAACAAACAAAAAACAAAACAAAAGGCAGGCTACATTAGGAGAAATAGTCCTGTGTATTTCTGAATGAATAAGTGAAGTTGGGTGCGTGTGTTCCGGTGAGAGGTCCCACAGAGCCGCGAGTGCGTCAGGGCGCGCACAGTGCATCTCAGGTCACGGATTAAAACGCATCAAATCCTCCCGGAGCTCAGTCTGTGAAATGATCTTTTACTAATGTGCGCCTTCTCCAGCGACAGTCTGCCCTGGCTCGGCTCGGGTCAGTTCACGCTACGGGCCTGACTCAGACCGACTGCGCGGGTCATACGCCAGTCACGCACAAGACTCGTGTTACATATATAAACTATTGTATCTTTTATTTATATAATATTCATTAAATGCTCTCTGAAAAGATTAAGGAAAATCAGGTGCCTGTCTGTAAAGCTGTTGGTGACGCGCTGTGTTCAGCGGATTGGAAACAAATCCAATCCGATGAACACAGTTAAAGCTTGTAATTGTGTTCAAGCTTGTGCTTTAACTGTCCAAAAATCTTACGGTTTCAATGTTATAATGTATCTCCCCTACAGCAGCGCAAGAGACTGAAACAATCTTTACTCCTCGTATGCTCCAATAAATTAGCCGATTATGTCTGTTTACAAGTGCAGATCACTCCGCGGTCAGCCCCTCCGCGCTGTCTGCACTCGCGCTCAACTCTGCAGCCTTTATTTTATTCTTACATATTTCCCTTTGCCTGGGAATGTGGAAAACATGGAGTGAGTTTCCATTGAGTTTATAAAAGATTATAGGCCGAACTAAAATGGGCTATCCTAGTCTACACACATTTAACATGTAAAAACATGTAAATTAATAATAGGCCACTGAATCACTTACAAAACATACCGGATGTTTGATATTCCCTACAAAATCCCCTTTGTATATGTTTTAGTATCTAATATAGCAACAAAAAGAAGCAAGAAATTTAAATTTGTTGTTTTCATGTTCCTTTTTTGAATGTTCCAAAAATGGTCGATTTGAGTCATTTTACACACATTTTTTTTATTAAATATGAAAATGTTACATGATAAAAAATGTGTATACATTTATTTCTTACTTTTTATGTGAGTAAACTACAAGTTTCAAAATAATCTCTCTAAATATAACATTTTTACCTCTCCCCTGTTTCCCTTCAAACATCCATAGACTTCAACTAAATGACCATGAGTAAAACGTAGAAACATTATTTTGATTATCATTAGCTGATTCAGGGCCAAGGAATGCATTTTTCTGTATATTTGTTTCTTCTTATTTTCAAATCAAAATGTACTGACAGATCGTTTTGAATACACAAAAAAGTATTCTAAAAATACTAAATGGCTTAATAATTACTCTGAACAATTAGTGACTCATGTTTTTTTTTTTAATAGTATGGATTTTTCTGGATTTCTATCTGTATAAACTGTACTCTGACCTGAGTTTAGTTTTTGTCTATTCTAATGTTTCACAGTTTCAAAAGCTCTTCATAAACACAAGTGCACATGAATGCCTCCTGACTCGTGAGTCGTGCTAAGGTCATGGTGAGGGTGAAGTGTTTTTCCCTACAGTCTGTGAAGATACAAATTCAAAGTAGAAAAACAAAATAAAACAAAACAAAACAAAAATATTTTGTACTTTTTGAGTGCCTGAGTTTTTTTGTTTTCCTACTCTTTATTTGAGACTGGTCCCTACACTGAAGAGCACCAAAAGGAGAATTCTGCACAATTTTTACATATCCAAGTAGCACTCCTGCCCCCAAAAGCTTTGCAAAGATACAAATTCATTTTACATATAAAATGAAGAAAATTACATGAACTTTTTTTTTTTTTAACATGTACTTTTCCTGAATAATGGTTTGGCTATATGAAAACTAGTGTAACATCACATAGATAGCTAGATAAATACTTTATTTATCCCAAAGGAAATACAATTTACAAAAAATACAAAATACAAAATAATAATACAAACAATACAAAATACAAAACAGCACATGTTAATATAACATGTTCATAAAAAAGAAGCTCTTATTGTGTGTTGAAAATCATTGTGGTACTTTTTACTTTGTCTCCTTACTCTTATAGGGATCTCAATATTATCTGGCTGACCAATAATTGTGATGAGCACTGAGGAATTAATAAAGTTCATTTAACCATTTAGGTTTAATATTCAGCAACGTATATATATATATATATATATATATATATATATATATATATATATATATATATATATATATATATATATATATATATATAGACATTTAATATTTGCAAAAATATCTCTTGGTAGATTCTTCCCAGCAGACTTTGGTTTGTATTTTTGGTTTGTATTTTACAGAGCTCATTCCATGGTTTGTTTTTACTTTATTTTATTTGAATCTGCCCTCTGTGCCAGGTCTTGTTTCATATTGGTGCCCACTGGAACTAAAGCAGAGCTCTTGATAAAGCATATTTGGTCATTTAGTTATTAATGTTTCTTGTCAGATTTAGCAGAGAAGCTGTGAATCTCTCTTTTACCTTTAACCAGGACAACAATGAATGTGTCCAGTTTACATTTGTTCTACATGTACATCCAAGAGCACATCGAGCTGCCTTATTCTAGACCATTTGCAGCTCCTTTGTGTTCGACACAGCAGCACATGACCAAATCTCAGAACAGTAATCTAACGTTTTATGACATCTGCAACCATGTTCAAAGATAACAAATGGGAACATCTTGTGACCATCTCCTGCCCATCCTATGCACTACGGGTAGTCATTTTGGTAGAAATGAAAGAAATGCTCTGCTTTGGTGTGACGTTCAGATATCCACATGAGGAGCCCACAGCATGCAACGCTTTGCTGTGATGATGTATGTTTAACACAGACATCAGCACACTTGTTTCTTTTATTATGTCTATTTAGATGAATATTGCGATTTAAAATGTCCAAATTATAACAATGATCCATGGGTGTCATAGATTATCACTGTATATCAGACACAAGCACAATAGATCTGCTTTAAACTCTTATTATAATTTTATCTATTAAAATGAGATAAGATGTCTATACAAATGTAACTGAAGAATTAAGAAGAATCAAATTAAGTAATCCAATTTATAGTCCAAAAAAGTGTGAATGAATGTGAAGGGTCCTGGTGTGAGTGGTTATGTATAAATTATAAAACATTATAAATAAACATTTCTAACCACAATAATCCAAACAGTAGAATTTAAAGTTGAAATGATTGTGCTCAAATCTCTGACACCCATGATCATCATGTTATAATTTGCACATTTTATATCACAATATTCATCTTCAACTTAATAAAAGAAACAAGTTTGCTTACTTCCATCTTTGAAAACCATGTGCAGTCAGCCTGTTCTGTGGATAGCTGAACATCACACAGTGGATTTTTTTTTTCATTCGTACCAAAATAGCGATGTGGTGCTGCTACGTATACTACCAATTTAAGAAGATAAAACTGAACCATGAAGTGTATACGTCCCAGTTGGTGTGTGGAGGTGAAAATGTGAGTTGATTGGCAAAATGTTGTCTTGAAAATAAGACTAAAGATAAGACTAAAGATTACTCATGCACAAATCACTCCAAATACAACTTCAGAAGGTCAGTGAGGGGGCAAATGATTATAGCATGGTTAAAAGCTCTGAAAAGTGTAGGTGTGCTTTAATAATCATGATTTTGTAAAATTGCTATTTTTAAGATTATTATGAAATAAGTTCACTCCTGATTTTTGTGCTTGGCAGAGTTGGCAAAGCAGGGTTATTGTGCAATTAAACTTTACTTAAAATGAACCTTAAAATCTCATTCTAATTTAAACTATTATAATTTGTTCACACGAGGCTTACGGCCCTCAACCATAGCCATAGTAGAAGAAACCAAGCTTAGAGGGACTTTACATAAAATGAATTTATAGCTTAGCTTAGTACGTTTTCACTAACAAATAGTTAATGTAGCTAACAAATAGTTAACACTTTAAATGATTATTTCTGTGAAGTTTATCATTTGACTTCTTGGTTGGCCATGGGCTGCAGAAGTAGCGTATTCGTACAGCTAATTCCATAATTGTTACCTGCAGCTGTTATGTTAACAAGGCCCTAAATGTGTCTGAATGGCTCAGTCGTTGCTAATAATTATGACGAGACAAATAAAAATGGATGACAAGTAAAAATGGATGACAATAGCTTTATTTATTTATTTATTTTTATTAAATTAATGTTTAATTTGTCAAAAAAAAAATAATATATATATATATATATATATATATACTGTATATGTATACTGTTTGAAACTTCCTGTATTTATTTCTGATGTTGTTGCCATGGAAACCATTGAGCGTAAAACCTGTGGTGCGTGGTGTGTTGCAGCGGTGCAGCGTGGCCGTACCTCCAGTTCCCAGAGCAGCCCGGGGCAGTATCTCTCCAGCAGCTCCGAGGCCTACGGCTCTCAGCCATACCTGTCCGGCTTTGTGTCCCTGCTGCTGCGCGCCGAGCCTTACCCCGCCTCCCGCTACCCCGCCCAGTGCATGCAGGGAAACAACCTGATGGGCATCGAGAACATCTGCGAGCTGGCCGCACGCCTCCTCTTCTCTGCCGTGGAGTGGGCCAAGAACATACCCTTTTTCCCAGACCTGCAACTCATGGATCAGGTCAGGATTGTGTCTGTGGCTCACAGGGTCATAGTGCTCTCAGCATTCAACACATCCACAACACACTTTTTCATTTATTTGTCATTATTTTTATGATTAGCTACATTGTAGATTCACACTGAAGCCATGAGATCTATGAATGACACCTGTGGAATGTAGCAAACAAAAAATACAGTCAAAATGACTCTAAACTTGATTTAGATTTTTGATATATTTGGAAATAAAATTAGCCAACTTTAGCTTTGAATCCTGGTTTGCACTTTTGCAAGGCACAGCTGTGAAGTGAAAACCGTTATTTCCATATTTCACCATGAAACTCACTGAGAAAAGGCTAAGATTTTACAGTGCTGTCAACAGAGTAAAGAGTGGATACTTGACATTTTTTGTTACATAATTCCATATATCTTGCTTCATGTATTTGATGTCTTCTATATGTATCTAAAATGTATAAAGTAGTAAACAAAAAGGTCATCTGAAATACAGTAATAGTTGAGATTACAATGATCACATTACAACTATGATGATTTTTGTAGTCTACCAGCCACGATTAGAGAACGAATGGTTGCAGCCCTGCACACTGGGCCCGTTATGTCAGGACACGAGGAGAGTGCAGGAAACATTACACTGCTTTAATCTACTCCAAACCCATGTATGTTTACAGTACATTTGTTAAAGTTACAGTGCATATGAAGGTTACACTTTGCTTCTCTAAAATATAGGTAACATCATAAGATTTAAGATTTTACCAAAAAAAAGAAAGAAAAAAAAGCCTAGGCTTTCCTAGTGTGTAATTTTGGTGAAAGGTATAATTTTACGTCCTGGTTGGACACAGGCAGCAGATATGGAGCAGAGGTAGTTTCATGTTACCTAGCAACCGTAATGTTAACAGTGACCAAAAATATTACAAATTACAATTACATATAGGCTATGACAAATAAAAATAAATGGCAAAACATTTATTAGCATTTTGGATAGAATTGATGACAGTTGATGACATAGGTAGAGGGATTCCATTTTAGAGCTCAAAGTTATTTCACAACTTTTTGTTTTTTACTTTTCACAAAACACCACTGAACTGATGTAAAAGTATAAATATTTAGCACAGGTACTACGCCATTAAACCAAGTCACAATTTGAAATTTGATTTTAATGGGTAAAAGGGTATGTTTAATGTTTAAAGGGTAGGCATAATAAGCTTAAGCTTCAGCCTGCACCTTTTCGGTCTGTGTATGTTAAATATCACTGTTTGTGAATTAATGTCAAAATATACCTGTGACCGAAATAAATAAATAAAAAATAAATAAATAAAAATCTGTCAGATCAAATGCACATTGTCTGCCACCTGCTCGTCTCCACAGAGAGGTTATTGTTTAGAAAGTTCCAGAATATTGTAATAAACTTTATTTATCATCATGGAGATGAAGAGGACCCACTAAGGCAGGTTACAGGTCAAGAGAAGAAGGGACACCCAAAATCACATAACAGTGCTGCAGTGTATGTAATAATAATCTAAAATGTAACACAGCTGAGGTTTCATCATGTAATAATGTGATAAGGAAAAGTTAGTACATTTTGAAAGAAGTTGTTAAAACAAGTGGCCAACACTTATTTACACCACAGAAGTGTATTCCTTTGTAATGGTGCCCACTAACACAGGGACTTAGATCTTAATCTTGTATAGTGAAGACATTAGATGGAGTTGTGTGCAAATGACCAGACCACAGTAATCTCATGACAGTAGGATGAAAAGAGCATGGAAACTATAGTAACTTCAAAATGTGAACCATAGCACAACACACCTATCACTCAAGCAAAAGATGAACTTTTCCTGCCACCTGTTTGAGATGTTACCACTTTGCCTGGAATGTTCCACAGCATTGCTTTAAACTGAGGGAACAATAGATGGAAATAAGAGTCTGGTATAATCTGGCAGAGGTGGGATCAAGGCGTTGTTTTACAAGTCTCAAGTAAGTCTCAAGTTTTTGACCTCAAGTCTGAGTCAAGTCCCAAGTCAAATATGTCTATAATACAAATACGTTCAAGTCAAGTCCAAGTCATCTGTTTTGAGCTTCGAGGCATATCAAGACTTTAGATTTTTTCAATTTATATGACTTTTAAGCTGCATTGTATTTAAAAAGTCATGGTATATTTATATATGAATATTTATATAAGAGTTGTAGAGATTTTCCCTTTTTAAATGTCTTGACAAGATCTTAGTGTGAATCATTACAGTCAGAATAGAAAGAATTCAGATTTAAAAATCCAGATATTTTGTCATGTGGTCTGCACTGAAATGGAAGGATCATGTTCTATGTAGTAATATTATTTATTAATATTATATATTAATAATACTGTATTGTATTGTAGCTTACTACATCCAAAGTAACAAATAGAGAAGTGGAAGGGACATGGTCCAGTTTGTTCCTGTAAAATTCAGCACGGCATATTTCAACTGTAAAGCGAAAAATATTTTCGAGTCGAGTCCCAAGTCCATTTTATCAAGTCAAGTCTCAAGCCCTAAAAATAATGACTCAGGTCTGACTTGAGTCTGTGTCATGACTTGCAAGTCCCCACCTCTGTAATCTGGCATATTTACACTGTAATTGTCTGTATTAGATAAAAGAAACAAACAAGGTACTTTTAAGCAATAAAAACACCAGTGTCATGAATGTACTGTAAAAGATTTCAGGCAGAATAATAACATCTCTGTGCAGATGAGCAGGTGTTGCAGAAAAGTTATCAAGTGTTTCTTTAATGAAATTGTATTCTGCAAAATC
This sequence comes from Boleophthalmus pectinirostris, assembly GCF_026225935.1. Taxonomy (NCBI): domain Eukaryota; kingdom Metazoa; phylum Chordata; class Actinopteri; order Gobiiformes; family Gobiidae; genus Boleophthalmus; species Boleophthalmus pectinirostris. The sequence continues at coordinate 245,431 of NW_026571447.1, forward strand.
TACTTTTTGAGTTGACATGTTATGATGTTGTTCCCTAATCAAAAACCTGCTTGAGGATTTAGATTTCCATCAATGCATGTTTGAGTAATGTAGCAATCTCTCCTTGGCCCTATTTGAACCATCCTTACATGACTTTACCCACAAGCCCACAACACCCATGTTCCCAAGCAACACATTTTCATATAAGATGTAAACATTAGATTAAAACTATGACAGATGTTAATACATTGTTTTTAGCGAACATAGCATTTTCAAAACAAGGTACACTAAACAAAGTACACCATTTTACAAAGGTCACAGGTGTTTTGTGTTGTAATACCTCATCTTATACTGGCCACCATTTAACTTTGACTTAGCTTTGAGTTATACATTTAAAGCAGTTCTGTATATCTGTAAACAAGTGAAATCTAATACTCTCACTACTCAGCTGAATAAATCAAGATGAGGAGTTAATCCAAGTGTTGATAGTGGGACTGAGTATGTTACTTGTACTTATGGTTACTGGTGTGTAGGTGGCGCTGCTGCGGATGTCCTGGAGTGAGCTGTTTGTCCTGAATGCGGCTCAGTGCTCCATGCCCCTGCACGTGGCCCCTCTCTTGGCCGCAGCCGGGCTGCACGCTTCCCCCATGTCTGCGGAGCGCGTGGTGGCCTTCATGGACCACATCCGGGTTTTCCAGGAGCAGGTGGAGAAGCTCAAGGTTCTCCAGGTTGACACGGCTGAGTACTCCTGCCTCAAGTCCATTGTGCTCTTCACCTCAGGTCAGACCACCACACACTCACGCAGATGAGCAACTTAAAAGGACTCTACAGTCTGTGTTCCCATGTATTTGAGTAAAATGTTTCTTGTCCCAGTACATATACAGTCATGGACAAAATAGTTGGTACCCCTCTGGCAATGAAAGAAAAATCAGCACTAATCACTGAAATAACTTGAAACTGAGAAAAGCAATAATAAATAAAAAATTACTGAAAATTGTCCAACAAAAATCAAACGTTGTTTTTCACCTGTTGTTAAACTGAATTATTAGAAAAAACTAAATAATGAAACTGGCCTGGACAAAAATGATGTTACCCTTAACATAATATTTTGTTGCAAACCTTTTAAGGCAAACTCTGCAAACAAACGATTTCTGTAACTGTCAGTGAGACTTCTGCTCTGGTCAACAGGTATTTTGACCCATTTCTCATGAGCAAACTGTTCTAGTTGTCTCAGGTTTGAAGGATCCTTCTCCAGATGCATGTTTCAGCTCATTTCACAGATGCTCAGTAGAATTGAGATCTGGGCTCACAGAAGAACACTCCAGAACAGTCCAGTGTTCTGTTCTTAGTCATTCTTGTGTGTCTTTATCTGTGTGTTTTGGGTCATTGTCCGGTTGGAAGACTCATGACCTACGACTGAGACCGAGCTTTCTGACACTAGGCAACACATTTTGTTCCAAAATACATTGATAGTTTTGAGATTTCGTTGTACCTTGCACAGATTCAAGACACTCTGTGCCAGATGCAGCAAAACAGCCCCAGAACAAAACCAAGCCTCCTCCATGTTTCCCAGTAGGAACAGTGTTCTTTTCTTGGTCTGCTTCATTACTGCATCTGTGAACATAGAGCTGATGTGTCTTGCCAAAGAACTCCAGTTTTGTCTCATCTGTCCAAAGAACATTCTCCCAGAAGCTTTGTGACTTGTCAATCTGCACTGTGACAAATTCTAGTCTCACTTTTTTATGATTTTCTCTCAGCAGTGGTGTCCTCACATGAAGTCCACTTTGGCTCAAACACTGATGGATGGTGTGATCTGACACTGATGTACTTTGCCCGTGAAAATTTTTTATGTTTCTTTTATTACCAGAGGGGTACCAATAATTTTGTCCACGTCTATAATATACACTACCAGCCAAAGTTTTAGGACACACATTCTCGTTTAATGTTTTTCTTTCTCTATGTTTACTACTTTATACATTTTAGACAGATGACATCAAATACTTGAAGCGGCTTCTTGATGGTTTTGACCTCACATGTACACATTGTCAGGGTCCGTAGCAATAGTGCAAACCAGGGTGCAAAGCAAAGGTTAGCTATTAAAAAAAAAAAAAAAGAAGAAGAAGCTAAAACAAGTTTGAAGTTATTTAGAGTTTATTTTGTGTTTACTACATTCTGTATGTGTGATTTACTGAGTCCTAATACAGATATATTCTATTGATACCATAGACTGGATATATAAATGGACATAGCTAACACGCTAACCGCTGCGTTCCAAAACATGGAGGCTCCTCCGGCTCCTACTGCCTCTGGCTCCCATTGAGTTACATTTGAATGTTATCGCCTCTCTCTCTGTAACTGCTGCAGTGAGCCTCGTCATCCATCCATTTTCTTCCTCTTTATCCGGTGCTGGGTCACAGGAGCAGCAGTCCCTCCAGCGTGCCCTGGCTCTTCTCTGGGGCCTCCTCTGAGTGGAACATGCCTGGAACACCTCCCCAGGGAGGCGTCCAGGAGGCATCCGGAACAGATGCCCAAGCCACGTCAGCTGCTCCTCTCAACTTGGAGGAGCAGCAGTTCTACTCCAAGTTCCTCCCGTGTGACTGAGCTCCTCACACTGTCTCTAAGGGAGCGCCCAGCCACCCTGCAGAGGAAACTCATTTCAACGCTTGTGCCTGCGATCCTGTTCTTTCGGTCATTGCACTAAGCTCATGACCATAGGTCAGGGGTCTCCAACTTGTTGCTCTTGAGCTGCCAGTAGCTCTTCACCTCCTAGCTCACCAAGGGATTTCTGAATTACACATATTACGTTGAATAACTTTGATAGATTAAATACCTGTTTCCTTTTTAAATGTATACTTTTGATAAATAATTTTGTGCAGTGATAACTGGAAATGGGTTTTTATGTTTTATAGACATCGAACTATTTACAAAATTTCTGGCGGCCGCTAAAATGAGTAGCTCTCTGGCATTTTTGTTTTACAGAAAGTAGTTCACAGGAGGAAAAAGGTTGGAGACCCCTGCCATAGGTGAAGGGAGGAACGTAGATTGACGGTAAATCAAGACCTTTGCCTTTTGATTCAGGTCCCTCTTCACCACAATGGTCTGATACAGTCCCTATCTGAGCCTGGTTATTTTGGCCTTAAAATGTTCGTGTAAACCCACTGTGCATGATGCGCTGTTTTGTCCGTCAAAAAAAATCATATTCCTAATATGGAACCTGGTTCCAAATTCGCCACTGTAATGGTGAGCATCTCGAGATTCATTTGAGCAGTGCTGAGTGCTGTGGGTGACGTCACTCTCCATTAATCCACATCTTTAGACAGTCTGTGGGTGATACTTTGCAGTGACACTGGGGTCACACTGGGAGTGGAATGCTGTGGATGCAAACAGCCTGAAAAGGTCTGAGAAGAAAATATACATTGATTTAAAAGGCACATTTTCAGGAGCTTGTGATCAATATGAGCATTCGTGGTCCTGTTTAGGAATTAGATTTTCAACAAAAAGGTGAAAATGGCTAACTGAAAAAACTGCTGGCTAATGCTAGCTAGCTTGTATTTTTATTGAAGAGCTCCTTGTTTAACAGCACAAATCATTTCACATGTTGTTGTTACAGCTAAAATATAACTTTCTGGTCAGATTGTGTTAAAACAAAGCTCAGATTAAAGTCTAACCTGAGTAACATAGTTTCATACAAAGCGGTGCCTTCAGTTGTATTATCTCGGAGAACGCTGAAAAAGCAAAAAGTATGAATATCGTCATAACAATAAAAGGTCTCACGGTGACATAAATATTTAATGTGTTTAATGTGTGCAATTCATACTCAAAAGAAGTGTAATACCCCCTCTTTAATGTGATACTGAGGAACATAGCCATAGCAGTAACATCTCCATGGAAACCATCTTGAGTTCAGTTATGACCCAGTTCATCATGACCATATGTTTGAGTCGGATAAATGACACCAGGGTTAAGACATCCAAGCTGAACTCTTCTTGTTTTAAGGAGCGTTTACAGTAAACAGAGATGCAGCGGCTCAAATACAGTCAGCCTGGAGGATTAACAGCAGCTTTTCTGGTCCTGGGGCACATCACTTTAACCTGAGCCAGTGCAGGACAGCGCTAACAGGTTTACACAGGTCAGACAGGGCAGGTCCAGCGCTACAGCTAACCAGCTTGGCCTCAATCAACATAAACAATTATGACCTCCTCACCCCACAGTCACCACCGGGTTCACGTTTGTTTCTGCATGTTTAGATTGTATTCTTTGTGTTTTACCTCTTTATAATTAATTTGAGCAATCACAATTTAATGATTATTAATGTGTGACCAATTACACGGCCCTAACATAGCCCTAAACTAGTTTCAATATTATTGTTTATCGTCTATATTTTCATTAGTAATATATGCTTTTTTGGGCCAGGCCCTGCCCTCACTGCAGTCTGCCCCTCTGCCCCTCTTCCCCTCTGCCCCTGTGTCCTCACTGCAGCATGCCCCTCTGCCCCTCTGCCCCTCTGTCCTCACTGCAGCATGCCCCTCTGCCCCTCTGTCCTCACTGCAGCATGCCCCTCTGCCCCTCTGTCCTCACTGCAGCATGCCCCTCTGCCCCTCTGCCCCTCTGCCCTCACTGCAGCATGCCCCTCTGCCCCTCACTTGAGCCTGCTGCTCTGCATTATGCATGGGACAGGGAGCAGAATCAGGGTTTCACACTGGTAGTTCTGACCTGCATAACCCTGAGTGCCCAGGGCAGATTTGGCACTTCACACTCAAACACACAGGCCCCAGTGGCACAGTGGTTAAAGGGACTGTTCATTTCATGAACTACCAACTACCTCTGACCAATGCACACTGCCATTGTGTCCTTGGGCAAAAAAATGCACACAGTCAATGGTCAGAATGTGTTTTCTTCTCCAGGCCGGCCGGGTGGTGTAATATAATGCCTTTCTGTTCTGGATGCATCTGTGTCTGTACCCTGGTGGGCTCACACAGTATGTGCACACAGCACAAAGTACCTTTGTTTTTGGGGGAAATATGCCCAAGTTTCTTTATATAGATCACACCATGTACATTGTATTTTTCAGGTGGTAAAGTCTTTAGGAAAACCTAAAGGTGAAAGCATAAATCATAGCAGAATTTTGAATAAAGATTTCTGTAGTCCATGTCCTTGTGTCTTTTCTCCTGTTACATTTCTATGAGCTTTGTGTACATGTGATAAACATGTGGAGTCCTGATCTTCTGCCCTTTGCCATGTGTGCAGATGCCATGGGGCTGTCGGACGTGGCTCATGTGGAGAGCATTCAGGAGAAGTCCCAGTGTGCTCTGGAGGAGTATGTGAGGAATCAGTACCCCAACCAGCCCAACCGCTTTGGCCGGCTGCTGCTGCGGCTGCCTTCTCTGCGCATCGTGTCCTCACCAGTCATCGAGCAGCTCTTTTTTGTGCGCCTGGTGGGAAAGACCCCCATAGAGACCCTACTCAGGGACATGCTGCTGTCCGGCTCCAGCTATAACTGGCCCTACATGCCCCCGGTGCAGAGAGAGCGGCCTCTCTCCCTACACTACAATGAGAACGGCCCCTGAGAAGGCTCCTGGGCCCCCCTTCACTGTCGTCCTGCAGTCCACTCACACAATAGGACTCCTCCAGAACACGCCCATCTCACCTCCAGGGCAGGAGCCGGACCCTCTGCAGGGACAGAGGCACGGTCCCCTGGGGTCAAAGCTGTCAGGCCCCTAGACTGAAGCCTGCTGTGTGGGGGCCAGTGTGGACTCAGCACTGGAGCTGAGCCAACAGCACAGGGCAGCACTCACACCAGAAGCCTTTAAAGAGTCAGATGCCCTCTGGACCTTTTTGTGTTAGCACTGAGGCTGGAACTGTAAGAGCCTGTGGCGGGACTCAGGAGCCCAGGGTCTTTGTGTGGTTTACACACTACAGTGCTCCTAGAATCCACTAGTACCCACTCAGCCTTACTGTGCCAACCAGGTCTAAGTAAACCATATTCAGACTAAAACAGTAACCACTCTCGTAGACAACCAGTCAAAAGTTTGGACACAATTTTTCTTGTTCTTCTGTTTTTTTCTTTGTTTACATGATTATTTACACTGTAGATCATCACTGAAGGCATTAAAACCATGAGTGTGCAAGTACTGAGTGGAGCAAACAAACAAAAAAAGACTAAAACTGACATGGCCCAGCTGTGAAATGGAGACGTCATAAAGCTCACTGCAGAAAGCCAAGGGCTTGCAGTGCTGTCGACAAAACAAAAGGTGGATACTTTGAAGTTTTGAATATAAAATGTAAAAAAAAAAGTAACTTTTTTTTCTCTACTGCATAATTCCATATATTTGATGTCTTTTGTGTGTATATAAGATGTATAAAGTAGTAAATATATATATATATATATATATATATATATATATATATATATATATATATATATAGATATATAGATATATAGATATATATATAGATATACATATATTTATCTATCTATATATATAGATATATATAAAAAACATTGAATGAGAGGACGTGTCCGAACTTTTGACTAGTCATGTAAGTTTAATCATGTTGTTAAAGGTTATTTTCATACAGTTTACATCTAGCATTAAGCAGCTGTTCATTAGTCTCATACGAGTGCTGGGAAGGTACTAGAGAAGCACATGCGTCTCCAGTGTCTGTAGGACTGTCCATCATGTCCCTCTGTACCTTACGTCCTCCGTGTAGCTCATGTCCCTTCTCTCCCACCTTCCCACCTGTCTTTTCTATTCTTCCTGTCCTGTCCTTCTGTCCCCTCTGTCCGTCCTGTCCCCTATGTCCCCTATTTCCCCTCCCTCCTCTGTGTATAAATCTGAATGAGTGAGCAGGCTCCATGGGTTCTGCTGCCGTGCCAAAGATCACAGTGATGTAAAACTGTTTCTGTGAATGTGTCTTATGATTGTGTGTGTGGGTCTGTCCACAGCTTTTGTCACTGCCTCACTGAACCTCACATTCAGATTGTCCTTGTGCTAGTCCAGGGTACTCCTCAGGTAGTCCCAGGTAGTCCTGGGGTAGTCCAGGGTAGTCCTGTGGTGGATTTGGATAGTCCAGAGTAATTCAGTGTAGTCCGGTATGGACCTGGGGTAGTCCAGAGTAGTTCATGGTAGACCGGGGTGGACCTGGGGTAGTCCAGAGTAATTCAGTGTAGACCGGTATGGACCTGGGGTAGTCCAGAGTAGTTCATGGTAGACCGGGGTGGACCTGGGGTAGTCCAGAGTAATTCAGTGTAGACCGGTATGGACCTGGGGTAGTCCAGAGTAGTTCAGGGTAGTCTGGGATGGACCTGGGTGGTCCTTGATAGAGCTGAACATGCCTTAGAATGAAGACAATGTGTCAGTAAGTGTTTGATGACTGTGCCATAATGTGTCCCTGTTAGAACAGGAGTGGGAGGCTGTGCTGTAGCTGTAGATCAGAGCCTCTCATCTGTTCAAGGAGCAGGCCTCTGTGCTCCATGTCAGTATTATTGTACAGTATTATTGTAGGCCAACCAGGACTTCTATTTTTGTTTGGATTCTACTTTATTTTAAATAAAATTTACAGTTGTTATTCATCTTGTTTCTTTTATTTATTTTATTATTATTAGTGAGCAGAGACAACATGTGAGGCCCTTCAAACCAGAGATTTACAGCCAGACTTCAGACTTCTATAAAATCATGCATAATGGTTCTGTTCTGTTCCCAGTGTGTGTGAGTGTGTGTGTGTAAATGGGTGAGTGGTTCCTTTATGTAAAGTGCTTTGAGTGACTTGGAGGTGGAAAAGCACTGGTCTTTAAAATGTGTATTCTAAATAGGTATAAAGGTTATGCCGATAACATCATAACATACATAACATACATGTTTTTAGGATGAGTTATTTATGTGTCAATGTGAGGAATGACATTTTGTCCTAAAATGTGATAGAGCTGCTACATTTTAATGACAAATACAAAAGTCTACAACTCTTTGTTTGACCTTGATGTCTAAAACAAGAAAATTAAGTGAACAGTAGAAAACCAGAGAAGAGTTCAAGCACAGGGACACTGCAGACTACAGATGACAGATTGGCATCAGACACAGTTGAACTGAACCTTTCCTTCCTCAAAGGTAAACAGTACCCTTTGCCCCCAGTCCAACGGCCCTGTTTCTCGTCATGTTTAGAAGATTAATTGTTGTGTGGCTTTGCACAGCCACAGCAAAAAGTGAGACTCTGACTGATTAGAAAAGCATTATATAAATAAAATGTATTATTAGAAATAGATTTAGACAAACTTTATTGATCCAAAATAGATATTATTTAGACAAAGCTCACAGCATATTATAAGGCAAGGCAAGTTTATTAGTATAGCACAATTCGAACAGAAAGTAATTCAATGTGCTTTACAAAATACAAAAGACATTCAAATCACAATACAAACAAATCAAAACATAAATCAAATCATAACCCAAATTATAAAATTAAAAAGAAAGAGTGAGATTAAACGAGAGAGAAGAGTGCGGAGTGAAAATCTTTCAGTCATACAGTATGCAGCTAAACAAAACTGTTATGAGCCTGGAATTAACCAGCATCAAACTAAAGGTCTGTCTCACATCTTCTGGAAGACAAACAAAGCTGCTTTAAAGTCTTTGAGCCACAGGGGGCAGTGCAGAGACCTGAGCATAGGACGCATGTGCTCGGACTTCCTGGTTCGAGTCAGGATCTGAGCTGCAGCGTTCTGGATGTTCTGCAGCGTCTCACAGCTCGTTTGGAGAGGCCAGTGAGAGGCCGTTACAATAGTCTTCCTTTGCTCTGTTTTTAGATGGTAAAAGGCTGCAGATGTTACTGATTTGATGTGGCTGTTAAAGTTCAAGTCTGAGTTCATTATTACACCAAGATTTCCTGCCTGATTTGAAGGTTTTAGAGAGAGACTGAAGGTGACTGCTGACACTGTCTCAAACACTACGACTTGTGTCTTGTCTGAGTTTAGCCGGAGAAAGTTGTTTTGCATCCACACATTGATCTGTAGGACACAGTGGCAGAGTGAGTCCACTGGTCCATAGTCTCCTGCTGCAGTGAGACATAGACATAGGGGCAGCATGTAGAGATTGAACAAAAGGGGGCCCAAGATTGACCCCTGGGGCACCCCACAGGTCAGGGACATGTGATCTGAGACACAGTTTCCAATTTCAACAAAGTACTTCCTGTTTTCTAGATAGGACTTGAACCAGTTTAGTGCAGTACCTCAGATCCCATCCCATCCCTCCCAGTCCTCTAGTCTCTGTAAGAGGATCCCATGATCAACAGTGTCAAAAGCAGCACTCAGATCTAACAGGATCAACACTGAGACTTTGCCTGCATCAGTGTTCAGGCCGATGTCATTTGTCACCTTGATAAGAGCAGTCTCAGTGCTGTGGTGGCTCTAAAACCTGACTGGAAAAATCTGCAGATTTGAGCTTGGTTGGAAATTGTTCAGTACCGTGGCTCTTCTTTAGGAGAGTCTTAATGAGCGCAGTTTTCAAAGCTCTTGGGAATGTTCCAGATTGAAGTGACATGTTAACTATATGAAGTGGGTGAGTAGTGAAGGCAAACTGTTGAGGATGGACTTTACAAATC
>NW_026571447.1:257500-492500 GCF_026225935.1 Boleophthalmus pectinirostris
CACACATATATCACACACACTGACACACACACACGCACGTACACACACACACATATCACACACGCACACACATATATCACACACACTCACACACACACATATATCACACACACGCACACACACATATATATCATACACACACGTACACACACACACATCTATCACACACACACACATATATCACGCACACACACACACATATATATCATGCACACACACATATATATCACACACACACACACAGTATATAAACTAAACAATACATACACACACACACATATATCATGCACACACACACACATATATATCATGCACCACACACATATATATCACGCACACACACACACAGTATATAAACTAAACAATACATACACACACACACATATATCATGCACACACACACACACAGTATATAAATTAAACAATACATACACACACACACACATATATCATGCACACACACACACACACACACACATATACCACATACACAGACACATGCACCACACACATATACCACGCACACAACACACACACATATACTACACACACATACACACACACGCACACACACACAACACATACACATATACCATGCACACAGACACACACAACATACACATATACCACACACACAGACACATACACCATACACATATACCACACACACAGACATACACCACACACACACACACACACAGACACATAACATACACACACACCGCACACAGACATACACACACCACAAACACAGACACACACATCACACACACCATGCACACAGACACACATACACCCACACAAACAGAAACACACACACACATACTACACACACACACACACACCACACACAAACAACATACACACACATGCACTCACAAACACACAGACCACACACACGCATGATCAACAGTGTGGGGATGAGGATGTTTAAAATGTCTAAATGATGCTCGATAGACAGTAGCAGTTGGTTTAGGGTTGGTTTACACACACACCACATACACACACCACATACACACAGACACACACGCACACACAGATCACACGCACATGCACACACAGACACAAACACATACACACACAGAGATACAAACACACACACAGACCACACGCGCACACACACACACACACACGCACACACACACACACACAGGCCATGCTCAGAGGGAGATGACTGAGCCCCTCCTCCCTCAGTCTCATAAATGCTTAAACAGCACCGGGCCCATGTACGGCAACAGCATCAATATGTATGTATGCAGCAGCAGTCGCACACATCAATATTCAGGGGTTATGTTCGGCTGTGGCGCTGTCTGCACTGTGAGTGTGGACATGTGCCCTCCTCTGGACTCCTGCTCTCTGCTGTACTATAGGCCAACACTCCCCTAAACCAACCCTAAACCAACTACTACTACTAACTGCTATCTATCTAGCATCATTTAGACACTGAGTGTGGAGTGACTGAATAATGAACTGTAAAGCGCTTTGGGTATCTTGAAAGACGCTATATAAATGCTATATTCATTCATTCATTCACTTTATAACATCCTCATCCTCACACGCTTTTATACATGTTTGACAACATCGTGTCTCGCTCCTAATGAGACAACAGATAGTGTCTTGCAAGATGTCCTCCCACATCTGTGTAAGGCCATCACTGAGCTCCTGTAGAGTCTGAGTTTAAGTCAGGTTTGAGTCAAATGATGGTGATGGCAATTCAGTTGTATGAATCCTTTCATCCTCCAGGTTCTGCCTGCAGACTCTTGCCACATGATGCCAGACATTGTTGTGCATCAGGAGGAACGCAGGACCTACTGCACCAGAGTCTGCACCTAGAGTCTGACAATGGGTTCAAAGATTTCATCCTGATAACTAATGGCAGTCAGACTGCTATTTTTTAGCCAGTAGAGATCTGTGCGTCCCTCCATGGATCTGCCCTCGCAGAACATCACTGACCCACCACCAAACCGCTCATGCTGAACCATGCAGACAGCAGAGCATTCTCCTTGTCTTCTCCAGACTCTTTCCTGACCTGTTCTCATCTGTGAAAAGCACAGGGCACCAGTGGCGGATTTGTCAATTCTGGTATCATTAGCAAATGCCAGTGAAGCTCCAGGGTGCTGGGTGGTGAGCACAGGGCCCACTACAGGATGTGGTGTCCTCAAGTCACCCTCATGAAGTGTGTTTGTGATTGTTTGGGCAGAGACACTCACACCAGTGGTCTTCTGGAGGTCATTCTGCAGGGCCTGGACAGTGCTTGGCCTGTTCCTCCTGCACAAAGGAGTGGATATGGATCATGCTGATGGGTTCAGGCCCTTCTATGGCCCTGTCCAACTCTCCTAGAGGAACTGCCTGTCTCCTGAAATCTCCTCCATGTTCTGGAGATTGTGCTGAAGACACATTAAAACTCCTTGCAATGGCACGTCCGATTGTGCCATCCTGGAGATGTTGGACAATTTTTTTTTATTTGAAAATGACTACACATCACTCTCAAATCTTAGTGTATCACTGATTAAGAAAATAAAATGGGAGAAGTAAGTAAGTACAGGGCAGTGTACAGGCATGTACCAGTGGCAGTGAAGACATAAAAAAACATTGCCCCAACATGCACAAATCACTCCAAATACAACTTTGACAGAGGAAAGGCCTTACACTGTCAACGTGCCCCTTAGTCACTTCCACTATACACATAAAACAAAACTGTACCTCCTCTAAAAGTGTCTGGAATAGAATTGTTTGATTTGATGATAACTGTGTCACTGGAGCTAAAGGGTTGTGGGTTCCCAAACAATTTCAAAGGGTGCCATTCCAGATTGATATTACAATATGAGCTATACAATGCTGCAATATGAACCAGTTTAAAGTTGTGCTCCACTGTGTTTTTAAACTATGCACCTTCACTAGAATAATTTGGATGTTATCAGTCCTGGAATTGCTAATCTCTACTGAACTAAAGGTAAAAGGAGCTGTTCACTTGAAAAATACCATTTCATGACATGAAAAGATGGAACAGAGCATTTTGAGCTTGGAGATATAGACAGGGTAATAATAAAGGGTTACTCAAACATATGTAAGTGGAAACTAAACACAACTGAAAGCTCCAAAGAATCCATTTTGTATAATATACAATCTTTAATAGGGTCTCCAATAACAATGTAACTGTTCCCTTGGTGACAGCAGAGTCTTGTGCTTGTCCTTATGTAAGAGGCTTCCTACAGCTTTCAGTGGCCAAATGCTAGTCCAGACTGAAATCCTCTTTAAGCAGGCTTATTGACACGGCTTTAGCAGAGTCGCAACTAATGTACTTATGAGGTCAGGCCCCGGTCAGAAATAAACGTTCAGATTTTCATAGCCAGTAGTTCCACATCAGTGTAAAGTTTGGACCGGTCTAACAAGCCACATGTTATTTAGCAGTGGACAGCAGAGGGCTGAAGAAGAGGTGGGTCTGGTGCAGAGGTGGGTCTGGTGCAGAGGTGGGTCTGGTGCAGAGGTGGGTCTGGTGCAGAGGTGAGTCAAATGTAGAGGTGGGTCAGGTGGAGAGGTGGGTCTGGTGCAGAGGTGGGTCAGGTGCGGAGGTGAGTTAGGTGCAGAGGTGGGTCAGGTGCAGAGGTGGGTCTGGGGCAGAGGTGGGTCAATTGTAGAGGTGGGTCAGGTGCAGAGGTGAGTCAGGTGCAGAGGTGGCTCAGGTGCAGAGGTGGGTCTGGTGCAGAGGTGGGTCAAATGTAGAGGTGGGTCAGGTGCAGAGGTGGGTCAGGTGCAGAGGTGGGTCAGGTGCAGAGGTGGGTCAGGTGCAGAGGTGGGTCAGGTGCAGAGGTGGGTCTGGTGCAGAGGTGGGTCAAATGTAGAGGTGGGTCTGGTGCAGAGATGGGACTGGTGCAGAGGTGGGTCAGGTGCAGAGGTGGGTTTGGTGCAGAGGTGGGTCAAATGTAGAGGTGGGTCAGGTGCAGAGGTAGGTCAGGTGTAGAGGTGGGACAGGTGCAGAGGTGGGTCAAAAGTAGAGATGGGTCAGGTGCAGAGGTGGGTCTGGTGCAGAGGTGGGTCAAATGTAGAGGTGGGTCAGGTGCAGAGGTGGGTCTGGTGCAGAGGTGGGTCAGGTGCAGAAGTGGGTCAGGTGCAGAGGTGGGTCAGATGCAGAGGTGGGTCTGGTGCAGAGGTGGGTCAAATGTAGAGGTGGGTCAGGTGCAGAGGTGGGTCAAATGTAGAGGTGGGTCAGGTGCAGACGTGGGTCATATGTAGAGATGGGTCAGGTGCAGAGGTGGGTCAGGTGCAGAGGTGAGTCAGGTGCAGAGGTGGGTCAGGTGCAGAGGTGGGTCAGGTGTAGAGGTGGGTCAGGTGCAGAGGTGGGTCAAATGTAGAGGTGGGTCAGGTGCAGAGGTGGGTCAGGTGCAGAGGTGAGTCTGGTGCAGAGGTAGGTCAAATGTAGAGGTGGGTCAGGTGCAGAGGTGGGTCAGGTGCAGAGGTGGGTCTGGTGCAGAGGTGGGTCAGGTGCAGAAGTGGGTCAAATGTAGAGGTGGGTCAAATGTAGAGGTGGGTCTGGAGCAGAGATGGGTCAGGTGCAGAGGTGGGTCAGGTGCAGAGGAAGGTCAGGTGCAGAGGTGGGTCAAATGTAGAGGTGGGTCAAATGTAGAGGTGGGTCAGGTGCAGAGGTAGGTCAGGTGTCGAGGTGGGACAGGTGCAGAGGTGGGTCAGGTGCAGAGGTGGGTTTGGTGCAGAGGTGGGTCAAATGTAGAGGTGGGTCAGGTGCAGAGGTGGGTCAAATGTAGAGATGGGTCAGGTGCAGAGGAGGGTCTGGTGCAGAGGTGGGTCAAATGTAAAGGTGGGTCAGGTGCAGAGGTGGGTTTGGTGCAGAGGTGGGTAGAGGTGGGACAGGTGCAGAGGTGAGTCAGGTGCAGAGGTGGGTCAGGTGCAGAGGTGGGTCTGGTGCAGAGGTGGGTCAAATGTAGAGGTGGGTCAGGTGCGGAGGTGGGTCAGGTGCAGAGGTGGGTCAAATGTAGAGGTGGGTCAGGTGCAGAGGTGGGTCAGGTGCAGAGGTGAGTCAGGTGCAGAAGTGGGTCAGGTGCAGAGGTGGGTCAAATGTAGAGGTGGGTCAGGTGCAGAGGTGGGTCATATGCAGAGGTGGGTCTGGTGCAGAGGTGAGTCAGGTGCAGAGGTGGGTAGAGGTGGGTCAGGTGCAGAGGTGAGTCAGGTGCAGAGGTGGGTCAGGTGCAGAGGTGGGTCAAATGTAGAGGTGGGTCTGGTGCAGAGATGGGACTGGTGCAGAGGTGGGTCAGGTGCAGAGGTGGGTCTGGTGCAGAGGTGGGTCAAATGTAGAGGTGGGTCAGGTGCAGAAGTGGGTCAGGTGCAGAGGTAGGTCAGGTGTAGAGGTGGGACAGGTGCAGAGGTGGGTCAAATGTAGAGGTGGGTCAGGTGCAGAGGTGGGTTTGGTGCAGAGGTGGGTCAAATGTAGAGGTGGGTCAGGTGCAGAGGTGGGTCTGGTGCAGAGGTGGGTCAGGTGCAGAAGTGGGTCAGGTGCAGAGGTGGGTCAGGTGCAGAGGTGGGTCAAATGTAGAGATGGGTCAGGTGCAGAGGTGGGTCAAATGTAGAGGTGGGTCAGGTGCAGAGGTGGGTCAGGTGCAGAGGTGGGTCAGGTGCAGAGGTGAGTCAGGTGCAGAGGGGGGTCAGGTGCAGAGGTGGGTCTGGTCTAGAGGTGGGTCTGGTGCAGAGGTGGGTCAAATGTAGAGGTGGGTCTGTTGCAGAGATGGGACTGGTGCAGAGGTAGGTCAGGTGCAGAGGTGGGTTTGGTGCAGAGGTGGGTCAAATGTAGAGGTGGGTCAGGTGCAGAGGTGGGTCTGGTGCAGAGGTGGGTCAAATGTAGAGGTGGGTCAGGTGCAGAGGTGAGTCAGGTGCAGAGGTGGGTCAGGTGCAGAGGTGGGTCTGGTCTAGAGGTGGGTCAGGTGCAGAGGTGGGTCAGGTGCAGAGGTGAGTTAGGTGCAGAGATGGGTCAGGTGTAGAGGTGGGACAGGTGCAGAGGTGGGTCAGGTGCAGAGGTGGGTCAGGTGCAGAGGTGGGTCAAATGTAGAGATGGGTCAAATGTAGTGGTGGGTCAGGTGCAGAGGTGGGTCTGGTGCAGAGGAAGGTCAGGTGCAGAGGTGGGTCTGGTGCAGAGGTGGGTCAAATGTAGAGGTGGGTCAGGTGCAGAGGAAGGTCAGGTGCAGAGGTGGGTCTGGTGCAGAGGTGGGTCAAATGTAGAGGTGGGTCAGGTGCAGAGGATGGTCTGGTGCAGAGGTGGGTCAGGTGCAGAGGTGGGTTTGGTGCAGAGGTGGGTCAAATGTAGAGGTGGGTCAGGTGCAGAGGTGGGTCAAATGTAGAGGTGGGTCAGGTGCAGAGGTGGGTTTGGTGCAGAGGTGGGTCAAATGTAGAGGTGGGTCAGGTGCAGAGGTGGGTCAAATGTAGAGGTGGGTCAGGTGCAGAGGTGGGTCAGGTGCAGAGGTGAGTCAGGTGCAGAAGTGGGTCAGGTGCAGAGGTGGGTCAAATGTAGAGGTGGGTCAGGTGCAGAGGTGGGTCATATGCAGAGGTGGGTCTGGTGCAGAGGTGAGTCAGGTGCAGAGGTGGGTAGAGGTGGGTCAGGTGCAGAGGTGAGTCAGGTGCAGAGGTGGGTCAGGTGCAGAGGTGGGTCAAATGTAGAGGTGGGTCTGGTGCAGAGATGGGACTGGTGTGCAGAGGTGGGTCAGGTGCAGAGGTGGGTCTGGTGCAGAGGTGGGTCAAATGTAGAGGTGGGTCAGGTGCAGAAGTGGGTCAGGTGCAGAGGTAGGTCAGGTGTAGAGGTGGGACAGGTGCAGAGGTGGGTCTGGTGCAGAGGTGGGTCAGGTGCAGAAGTGGGTCAGGTGCAGAGGTGGGTCAGGTGCAGGGTGGGTCAAATGTAGGATGGGTCAGGTGCAGAGGTGGGTCAAATGTAGAGGTGGGTCAGGTGCAGAGGTGGGTCAAATGTAGAGGTGGGTCAGGTGCAGAGGTGGGTCAGGGTGGGTCAGGTGCAGAGGTGGGTCAGGTGCAGAGGTGGGTCAGGTGCAGAGGTGGGTCAGGTGCAGAGGTGAGTTAGGTGCAGAGGTGGGTCAGGTGTAGAGGTGGGTCAAATGTAGAGGTGGGTCAGGTGCAGAGGTAGGTCAGGTGTAGAGGTGGGACAGGTGCAGAGGTGGGTCAAATGTAGAGGTGGGTCAGGTGCAGAGGTGGGTTTGGTGCAGAGGTGGGTCAAATTTAAAGGTGGGTCAGGTGCAGAGGTGAGTCAGGTGCAGAGGTGGGTCAGGTGCAGAGGTGGGTCAAATGTAGAGGTGGGTCAGGTGCAGAGGTGGGTCATATGCAGAGGTGGGTCTGGTGCAGCGGTGAGTCAGGTGCAGAGGTGGGTCAGGTGCAGAGGTGAGTTAGGTGCAGAGGTGGGTCAAATGTAGAGGTGGGTCTGGTGCAGAGATGGGACTGGTGCAGAGGTGGGTCAGGTGCAGAGGTGGGTCTGGTGCAGAGGTGGGTCAAATGTAGAGGTGGGTCAGGTGCAGAGGTGGGTCAGGTGCAGAGGTGGGTCTGGTGCAGAGGTGGGTCAAATGTAGAGATGGGTCAGGTGCAGAGGAGGGTCTGGTGCAGAGGTGGGTCAAATGTAGAGGTGGGTCAGGTGCAGAGGTGGGTCAGGTGCAGAGGTGAGTTAGGTGCAGAGGTGGATCAGGTGTAGAGGTGGGTCAGGTGCAGAGGTGGGTCTGGTGCAGAGGTGGGTCAAATGTAGAGGTGGGTCAGGTGCAGAGGTGGGTCAGGTGCAGAGGTGAGTTAGGTGCAGAGGTGGATCAGGTGTAGAGGTGGGACAGGTGCAGAGGTGGGTCTGGTGCAGAGGTGGGTCAAATGTAGAGGTGGGTCAGGTGCAGAGGTGGGTCAGGTGCAGAGGTGGGTCAGGTGCAGAGGTGAGTCAGGTGCAGAGGTGGGTCAGGTGCAGAGGTGGGTCTGGTCTAGAGGTGGGTCTGGTGCAGAGGTGGGTCAAATGTAGAGGTGGGTCTGTTGCAGAGATGGGACTGGTGCAGAGGTAGGTCAGGTGCAGAGGTGGGTTTGGTGCAGAGGTGGGTCAAATGTAGAGGTGGGTCAGGTGCAGAGGTGGGTCTGGTGCAGAGGTGGGTCAAATGTAGAGGTGGGTCAGGTGCAGAGGTGAGTCAGGTGCAGAGGTGGGTCAGGTGCAGAGGTGGGTCTGGTCTAGAGGTGGGTCAGGTGCAGAGGTGGGTCAGGTGCAGAGGTGAGTTAGGTGCAGAGATGGGTCAAATGTAGAGATGGGTCAGGTGCAGAGGTGGGTCAGGTGCAGAGGTGAGTTAGGTGCAGAAGTGGGTCAGGTGCAGAGGTAGGTCAGGTGTAGAGGTGGGACAGGTGCAGAGGTGGGTCAAATGTAGAGGTGGGTCAGGTGCAGAGGTGGGTTTGGTGCAGAGGTGGGTCAAATGTAGAGGTGGGTCAGGTGCAGAGGTGGGTCAAATGTAGAGATGGGTCAGGTGCAGAGGTGGGTCAGGTGCAGAGGTGAGTTAGGTGCAGAAGTGGGTCAGGTGCAGAGGTGGGTCAGGTGCAGAGGTGGGTCTGGGGCAGAGGTGGGTCAAATTTAGAGGTGGGTCAGGTGCAGAGGTGAGTCA
This sequence comes from Boleophthalmus pectinirostris, assembly GCF_026225935.1. NCBI lineage: Eukaryota > Metazoa > Chordata > Actinopteri > Gobiiformes > Gobiidae > Boleophthalmus > Boleophthalmus pectinirostris. The sequence continues at coordinate 266,119 of NW_026571447.1, forward strand.
GGTGCAGAGGTGGGTCAGGTGCAGAGGTGGGTCAAATGTAGAGGTGGGTCAGGTGCAGAGGTGGGTCATATGCAGAGGTGGGTCTGGTGCAGCGGTGAGTCAGGTGCAGAGAGGTGGGTCAGGTGCAGAGGTGAGTTAGGTGCAGAGGTGGGTCAAATGTAGAGGTGGGTCTGGTGCAGAGATGGGACTGGTGCAGAGGTGGGTCAGGTGCAGAGGTGGGTCTGGTGCAGAGGTGGGTCAAATGTAGAGGTGGGTCAGGTGCAGAGGTGGGTCAGGTGCAGAGGTGGGTCTGGTGCAGAGGTGGGTCAAATGTAGAGATGGGTCAGGTGCAGAGGAGGGTCTGGTGCAGAGGTGGGTCAAATGTAGAGGTGGGTCAGGTGCAGAGGTGGGTCAGGTGCAGAGGTGAGTTAGGTGCAGAGGTGGATCAGGTGTAGAGGTGGGACAGGTGCAGAGGTGGGTCTGGTGCAGAGGTGGGTCAATGTAGAGGTGGGTCAGGTGCAGGTCAGGTGCAGGTGCAGAGGTGAGTTAGGTGCAGAGGTGGATCAGGTGTAGAGGTGGGACAGGTGCAAGAGGTGGGTCTGGTGGCAGAGGTGGGTCAAATGTAGAGGTGGGTCAGGTGCAGAGTGGGTCAGGTGCAGAGGTGGGTCAGGTGCAGAGGTGAGTCAGGTGCAGAGGTGGGTCAGGTGCAGAGGTGGGTCTGGTCTAGAGGTGGGTCTGGTGCAGAGGTGGGTCAAATGTAGAGGTGGGTCTGTTGCAGAGATGGGACTGGTGCAGAGGTAGGTCAGGTGCAGAGGTGGGTTTTGGTGCAGAGGTGGGTCAAATGTAGAGGTGAGGTGGGTCAGGTGCAGAGGTGGGTCAGGTGGGTAGAGGTGGGTCAGGTGCAGAGGTGAGTCAGGTGCAGAGGTGGGTCAGGTGCAGAGGTGGGTCTGGTCTAGAGGTGGTCAGGTGCAGAGGTGGGTCAGGTGCAGAGGTGAGTTAGGTGCAGAGATGGGTCAGGTGCAGAGGTGGGTCAAATGTAGAGGTGGGTCAGGTGCAGAGGTGGGTCAGGTGCAGAGGTGGGTCAGGTGCAGAGGTGGGTCAAATGTAGAGATGGGTCAAATGTAGTGGTGGTCAGGTGCAGAGGTGGGTCTGGTGCAGAGGAAGGTCAGGTTGCAGAGGTGGGTCTGGGGTGCAGAGGTGGGTCAAATGTAGAGGTGGTCAGTAGAGGTGGGTCAGGTGCAGAGGAAGGTCAGGTGCAGAGGTGGGTCTGGTGCAGAGGTGGGTCAAATGTAGAGGTGGGTCAAATGCAGAGGTGGGTCAGGTGCAGAGGTGGGTCAGGTGCAGAGGTGGGTCAAATGTAGAGATGGGTCAAATGTAGTGGTGGGTCAGGTGCAGAGGTGGGTCTGGTGCAGAGGAAGGTCAGGTGCAGAGGTGGGTCTGGTGCAGAGGTGGGTCAAATGTAGAGGTAGGTCAGGTGTAGAGGTGGGACAGGTGCAGAGGTGGGTCAAATGTAGAGGTGGGTCAGGTGCAGAGGTGGGTCAAATGTAGAGATGGGTCAGGTGCAGAGGAGGGTCTGGTGCAGAGGTGGGTCAAATTTAGAGGTGGGTCAGGTGCAGAGATGGGACTGGTGCAGAGGTGGGTCAGGTGCAGAGGTGGGTTTGGTGCAGAGGTGGGTCAAATGTAGAGGTGGGTCAGGTGCAGAGGTGGGTCAAATGTAGAGGTGGGTCAGGTGCAGAGGTGGGTTTGGTGCAGAGGTGGGTCAAATGTAGAGGTGGGTCAGGTGCAGAGGTGGGTCAAATGGTGGGCAGGTGCAGAGGTGGGTTTAGGTGCAGGTGGGTCAAATGTAGAGGTGGGTCAGGTGCAGAGTGGGTCAGGTGCAGAAGGTGGGTCAGTGCAGGTGGTCTGGGGCAGAGGTGGGTCAGGTGCAGAAGTGGGTCAGGTGCAAAGGTGGGTCAAATGTAGAGATGGGTCAGGTGCAGAGTTGGGTCTGGTGCAGAGGTGGGTCAAATGTAGAGGTGGGTCAGGTGCAGAGGTGGGTCAGGTGCAGAGGTGGGTCAAATGTAGAGGTGGGTCAGGTGCAGAGGTGGGTCTGGTGCAGAGGTGGGTCAAATGTAGAGGTGAGTCTGGTGCAGAGGTGGGTCACATGTAGAGGTGGGACAGGTGTAGAGGTGGGACAGGTGCAGAGGTGGGTCAAATGTAGAGGTGCGTCTGGTGCAGAGGTGGGTCAAATGTAGAGATGGGTCTGGAGCAGAGATGGGTCAGGTGCAGAGGTGGGTCTGGTGCAGAGGTGGGTCAAATGTAGAGGTGGTCAGGTGCAGAGGTGGGTCTGGTGCAGAGGTGGGTCAGGTGCAGGTGAGGTGGGTCAATGTAGAGGTGGGTCAGTGCAGAGGTGGGTCAGGTGCAGAGGTGGGTCTGGTGCAGAGGTGGGTCATGTAGAGGTGGGTTCTGGTGCAGAGGTGAGTCAAATGTAGAGGTGGGTCAGGTGCAGAGGTGAGTCAAGTGCAGAGGTGGGTCTGGTGTAGAGATGGTTCAGGTGCAGAGGTGGGTCTGGTGCAGAGGTGGGTCAAATATAAGAGATGGGTCAGGTGCAGAGGTGGGTCGGTGTGGGTCAAATGTAGGTGTCAAAATGTAGAGGTGGGTCAAATGTAGAGTGGGGTCAGAGTGCAGGTGGGTCAGGTGCAAGTGGGTAGGTGGAGGTAGGTGCAGGTGGGTCAGGTGAGAGTGGGTCAGGTGCAGAGGAAGGTCAGGTGCAGAGGGGTCTGGTGCAGAGTGGGTCAAATGAGGGTGGGTCAGGTGAGAGTGGGTCTGGTGCAGAGGTGGGTCAGGTGAGAGGGGTGGGCAGAATGGTGGGTCAGGTGCAGAGGTGGGTCAGGTGCAGAGGTGGGTCTAGTGCAGAGGTGGGTCAAAATGTAGAGGTGGGTCTGGTGCAGAGGTGAGTCAAATATAGAGGTGGGTCAGGTGCAGAGGTGAGTCAGTGCAGAGAGTGGGTCTGGTGTAGAGGTGGGTCAAATGTAGAGGTGGGTCAAATGGTGCAGAGGTGGGTCAGGTGCAGTGGTGGGTCAGGTGCAGAGGTGAGTTAGGTGGCAGGTGGGCAGAAAGTGGGAGGTGCAGAGGTGGGTGTAGAGGTGGTTCTGTGCAGAGGTGGTCAGGTGCAGAGGTGGGTAGGTGCAGAGGTGGGTCGGAAGGTGGGTGCAGGTGCAGGTGGGTTGGTGCAGAGGTGGGTCAAATGTAGAGGTGGGTCAGGTGCAGAGGTGTCAGGTCAGAGGGGGTGTAGAGGTGGTCAGGTGCAGGTGCAGAGGTGGGTCTGGTGCAAAGGTGCAAAGGGTGGAGTGGGTCAGGTGCAGAGAGTGGGTAGGTGGCGTGGGTCAGGTGGTGCAGAGGGTGGGTCAGTGAGGTGGTCTGGTCAGAGTGGCAGAAGGTGGGTCAGGTGCGAGGTGNCACTCTCTCTCTCCCCAACACACACTCTCTCTCTCCCCCAACACTCTCTCTCTCCCAACACTCTCTCTCTCTCCCCCACAACACTCTCTATCTACCCTCAACACCTTCTCCCCCTCCCCCAACACACTCTCTCTCCTCCAACACTCTCTCTCTCTCCAACTCTCTCTCTCTCCCCAACACTCTCTCTCTCCTCTCCAACACTCTCTCCCCCAACACTCTCTCTCTCTCTCCTCTCAACACTCTCTCTCTCCTCCAACACTCTCTCTCCCCAACACTCTCTCTCTCCCCAACACTCTCTCTCTCCTCTCAACACTCTCTCTCTCCCTCCAACACTCTCTCTCTCTCTCCTCTCAACATCTCTCTCTCTCCCAACACTCTCTCTCTCCTCAAACAACACTCTCTCCCCCAACACTCTCTCTCCCCCCAACACTCTCTCTCTCCTCAACACTCTCTCTCTCCCCAACTCTCTTCTCCCAACACTCTCTCTCCTCCTCTCAACACTCTCTCTCTCCCCCAACACAACACTCTCTCTCTCCAACACTCTCTCTCTCCCAACACTCTCTCTCTTCCTCTCTCCAAACACTCTCTCTCTCTCTCTCTCTCCTCCAACACTCTCTCTCTCCAACACTCTCTCTCTCTCCCCCAACACTCTCTCTCTCTCCAACACTCTCTCTCTCCTCCAACACACTCTCTCTCTCCCCCAACACACACTCTCTCTCCTCTCAACACTCTCTCTCTCTCTCTCTCTCAACACTCTCTCTCTCTCCTCTCAACACTCTCTCTCCCCAACACTCTCTCTCCCCAACACTCTCTCTCTCCCCAAACACTCTCTCTCTCTCTCTCACTCTCTCTCTCCCCAACACTCTCTCTCTCTCCTCCAACACTCTCTCTCTCCTCTCTCTCTCCCTCTCAAACACTCTCTCTCTCCCCCAACACTCTCTCTCTCCCAACACTCTCTCTCTCAACACTCTCTCTCCCCCAACCTCTCTCTCTTCCCCAACACTGCCCCAACAACTCTCTCTCTCTCCCCAACACTCTCTCTCTCCCCAACACTCTCTCAACACTCTCTCTCTCCCCCACACTCTCTCTCTCCCCAACACACTCTCTCTCTCTCCAACACTCTCTCTCTCCTCCCAACACTCTCTCTCTCCCCAACACTCCTCCTCCTCCTCTTCTCTCTCAACCTCTCTCTCATCTCCCAACACCTCTCTCTCCCCCTCCACACTCTCTTTCACAACACTCTCTTCCCCCCAACACTCTCTCTCCCTCAACACCTCTCTCTCTCCCCAACACTCTCTCTCTCTCCCCAACACTCTCTCTCCTCCAACACTCTCAACACTCTCTCTCTCCCCAACACTCTCTCTCTCCCAACACTCTCTCTCAACACTCTCTCTCTTACACCTCCAACACTCTCTCTCTCCCCCACTCTCTCTCTCTCTCTCAACACTCTCTCTCTCTCTCCAACACTCTCTCTCCTCTCTCAACACTCTCTCTCCTCCCCAACACTCTCTCTCTCCTCCACAACACTCTCCTCTCTCTCCAACACTCTCTCTCTCTCCCCAACCTCTCTCTCTCTCCCCAACGCTCTCTCCTCTCCAAACAACACTCTCTCTCCCCCAACACTCTCTTTCCCCCAACACTCTCTCTCTCTCCCCCAACACTCTCTCTCTCCCCAACACTCTCTCTCCAACACTCTCTCTCTCCCAACACTCTCTCTCCCCCAACACTCTCTTCTCCCAACACTCTCTCTCTCCCAACACTCTCTCTCTCTCTCTCTCAAACTCTCTCTCTCTCCCCAACACTCTCAACACTCTCTCTCTCTCCAACACTCTCTCTCTCTCTCTCAACAATCTCTCTCCCCACACACTCTTTCCCTCACTCCTCTCTCTCCCCAACACTTCTCTCTCTCCTCCCAACACTCTCTCTCTCCCCAACTCTCTCTCTCTCTCTCTCTCTCCTCTCTCCTCTCAACACTTCCTCTCCCCAACACTCTCTCTCTCCCAACACTCTCTCTCTCTCTCTCTCAACACTCTCTCTCTCCCCCAACACTCTCTCTCTCCCCAACACACTCCTCTCTCTCCAACACTCTCTCTCTCCTCCAACACTCTCTCTCTCCTCACACAACACTCTCTCTCTCCCCCAACACTCTCTCTCTCCTCTCTCTCACTCTCTCTCTCTCAACACTCTCTCTCTCCTCTCAACACTCTCTCTCTCCCCCAACATCTCTCTCTCTCCTCCCAAACCTCTCTCAACACTCTCTCTCTCCTCCAACACTCTCTCTCTCTCCTCCCACTCTCTCTCTCAAACAACTCTCTCTCTCACAACACTCCTCTCTCTCCAAAACACTCTCTCTCTCCCCAACACTCTCTTCTCTCTCTCAACTCTCTCTCCCCCAACACTCTCTCTCTCTCTCTCTCTCCTCAACACTCTCTCTCTCCCCAACAAACACTCTCTCTCTCCAACACACTCTCCTCCCAACACTCTCTCTCTCCTCCAACAGCTCCTCTCTCTCAACACTCTCTCTCTCTCTTTTCTCTCCCAACACACTCTCTTCTCCTCTCAACACTCTCTCTCTCCTCCAACACTCTCTTCTCCCCAACACTCTCTCTCTCTCTCTCTCTCTCTCTCACTCTCTCTCTCCCCCAACACTTTCTCTCTCTCTTCAACACTTCTCTCTCCTCCAACACTCTCTCTCTCCCCCATCTTCTCTCTCTCTCCCCAACACTCTCTCTCTCCCTCTCAACACTCTCTCTCTCTCTCCAACACTCTCAACACTCTCCCCCCAACACACTCTCTCTCTCCCCAACACTCTCTCTCTCCCCCAACACTCTCTCTCTCTCCCAACAAATCTCTCTCTCCCCAACAACCTCTCCCTCTCCCCCACACTCTCTCTCTCCCCCAACACTCTCTCTCTCTCCTCCAACACTCTCTCTCTCCCCAACACTCTCCCTCTCTCGCTCCAACACTCTCTCTCTCCTCCCAAACACTCTCTCTCTCTCTCTCTCTCCCCAACACTCTCTCTCTCTCCCCAACACTCTCTCTCCAACACCAACACTCTCTCTCTCCTCCCCAAACACTCTCTCTCTCCCCAACAACTCCTCTCTCTCTCCAACACTCTCTCTCTCAACACTCCTCTCCCACACTCTCTCTCTCCTCCAACACTCCTCTCCCCCAAACACACTCTCTCTCCCCAACACTCTCTCTCTCCTCCAACACACTCTCTCTCTCCCCAACACTCTCTCTCCTCCACACTCCCTCTCTCCTCCAACACTCTCTCTCCCCCCAACAGTCTCTCTCTCCTCAACACTCTCTCTCTCCCCCAAACACTCTCTCTCTCTCTCCTCCAACACTCTCTCTCTCTCTCTCCCAACACCTCTCTCTCCTCCAACACACTCTCTCTCTCCCCAACACTCTCTCTCTCCCCAACACTCTCTCTCCTCCAACACTCCTCTCTCTCCCCCAACACTCTCTCTCTCCTCCAACACTCTCTCTCTCTCTCCCCAACACTCTCTTCTCTCCCCAACACTCTCTCTCCCTCTCTCTCCAACACTCTCTCTCTCCTCCAACACTCTCTCTCTCCCCCAACACTCTCTCTCTCCTCCAACACTCTCTCTCTCCCCCAACACTCTCTCTCTCTCCTCCAACACTCTCTCTCTCCCCCAACACACTCTCTCTCCCCCAACACACTCTCTCTCCTCCAACACTCTCTCTCTCTCTCCCAACACTCTCTCTCTCCCCCAACACTCTCTCTCTTCCCCAACACTCTCTCTCTCCTCCAACACTCTCTCTCTCTCCCAACACTCTCTCTCTCCTCCACACTCTCTCTCTCCTCAACATCTCTCTCTCCCCCAACACTCTCTCTCTCTCCCAACACTCTCTCTCTCCCAACACTCTCTCTCCTCAACACTCTCTCTCTCTCAACACACTCTCTCTCCTCCAACACTCCTCTCTCGCCAACACTCTCTCTCTCCTCCAACACTCTCTCTCTCCCTCAACACTCTCTCTCTCCCAACACTCTCTCTCTCCCCAACACTCTCTCTCCCCAACACTCTCTCTCTCCCCAACACTCTCTCTCTCCCCCAACACTCTCTCTCTCTCCTCCAACACTCCTCTCTCCCCCAACACTCTCTCTCTCCCCAACACTCTCTCTCTCTCTCCCTCAACACTCTCTCTCTCCTCTCTCTCTTCCCAACACTCTCTCTCTCCCCCAACACTCTCTCTCTCCCCCACACTCTCTCTCTCTCCTCCAACACATCTCTCTCTCCCCAACACTCTCTCTCCCAAACACTCTCTCTCTCCCAACACTCTCTCTCTCCTCCCTCTAACACTCTCTCTCTCCTCCAACACTCTCTCTCTCTCTCTCTCAACACTCTCTCTCTCCTCCAACACTCTCTCTCTCCCAACACTCTCTCTCTCCCAACACTCTCTCTCTCTCTCAACACTCTCTCTCCCCACTCTCTCCAACACTCTCTCTCTCTCTCTCTCAACACTCTCTCTCTCCCCAACACTCTCTCTCTCTCTCCTCTCCTCTCAACACTCTCTCTCTCTTCCCAACACTCTCTCTCCTCTCTCCTCCCCAAACACTCTCTCTCTCCCAACACTCTCTCTCTCTCTCTCCCCAACACTCTCTCTCTTCTCCTCCAACACTCTCTCTCTCTCCTCCAACACTCTCTCTCTCTCCCCCAACACTCTCTCTCCTCCAACACTCTCCTCTCTCCTCAACACTCTCTCTCTCCCCCAACACTCTCTCTCTCTCTCCTCTCAACACTCTCTCTCTCCCCCAACACACTCTCTCTCTCCCCCAACACTCTCTCTCTCCCCCACACTCTCTCTCTCCTCCAAACACTCCTCTCTCCCCAACACTCTCTCTCCCACACTCTCCCTCCCCCAACACTCTCCTCTCTCTCTCCCCCTCCACTCTCTCTCTCCTCAACACTCTCCTCTCCCCAACACTCTCTCTCTCCCCCAACACTCTCTCTCTCCCCACAAACACTCTCTCTCTCTCTCCAACACTCTCTCTCCTCCCAACACTCTCTCTCCCAAACTCTCTCTCTCCCCCAACACTCTCTCTCTCCCCAACACTCTCTCTCTCTCCTCCTCCAACACTGTCTCTCTCCCCCAACAACTCTCTCCTTCCCAACACTCTCTCTCTCTCCTCCTCCAACACTCTCTCTCTCCCCCAACACTCCTCTCTCCCCAACACTCTCTCTCTCCCCCAACACTCTCTCTCTCCTCCAACACTCTCTCTCCCCAACACTCTCTCTCTCTCTCCCCCCCAACACTCTCTCTCCCCAACACTCTCTCTCTCTCCAACACTCTCTCTCTCTCTCTCTCAACACTCTCTCTCTCCCCCAACACTCTCTCTCTCCCCAACACTCTCTCTCTCTCTCCAACAACCACTCTCTCTCTCCCCAACACTCTCTCTCTCTCTCCAACACTCTCTCTCTCTCTCCCAACACTCTCTCTCTCCCCAACACTCTCTCTCTCCTCCAACACTCTCTCTCTCCCCCAACACTCTCTCTCTCCTCCAACACTCTCTCTCTCTCTCCCCAACACTCTCTCTCTCCTCCAACACTCTCTCTCTCTCCTCCAACACTCTCTCTCTCCCCCAACACTCTCTCTCTCCTCAACACACTCTCTCTCCTCCAACACACTCTCTCTCCCTCCCCAACACTCTCTCTCCCCCAACACTCTCTCTCTCTCCTCCAACACTCTCTCTCTCCCCCAACACTCTCTCTCTCTCCTCCAACACTCTCTCTCTCCCCCCAACACACTCTCTCTCCCCCAACACACTCTCTCTCCTCCAACACTCTCTCTCTCCCCCAACACTCTCTCTCTCCCCCAACACTTCTCTCCCCCAACACTCTCTCTCTCCCCAACACTATCTCTCTCCCCCAACACTCTCTCTCTCTCCTCCAACACTCTCTCTCTCCCCCAACACTCTCTCTCTCCTCCAACACTCTCTCTCTCTCCCAACACTCTCTCTCTCCCCCCAACACTCTCTCTCTCCTCCCAACACTCTCTCTCTCCCCCAACACTCTCTCTCTCTCCTCCAACACTCTCTCTCTCCCCAACACTCTCTCTCTCCTCCAACACTCTCTCTCTCCTCAACACAACACTCTCTCTCCCCAACACTCTCTCTCTCCTCCCAACTCTCTCTCTCCCCAACACTCTCTCTCTCCCCCAACACTCTCTCTCCTCCCAACACTCTCTCTCTCTCCAACACTCTCTCTCTCCCCAACACTCTCTCTCTCTCCTCCAAACACTCTCTCTCTCCTCCCCAACACTCTCTCTCCCCCAACACTCTCTCTCTCTCTCTCCCCAACACTCCTCTCTCTCTCCCCAACACTCTCTCTCTCTCTCCCCAACACTCTCTCTCTCTCCTCCTCCAACACTCTCTCTCTCTCCTCCAACACTCTCTCTCTCTCCCCCAACACACTCTCTCTCTCCTCCAACACTCTCTCTCTCTCCTCCTCCAACACCTCTCTCTCCCCAACACTCTCTCTCTCCCCAACACTCTCTCTCTCCCCCAACACTCTCTCTCTCCCCAACACTCTCTCTCTCCCCCAACACTCTCTCTCTCTCCTCCAACACTCTCTCTCTCCCAACACTCTCTCTCTCCCCCAACACTCTCTCTCTCTCTCCTCCAACACTCTCTCTCTCCCCCAACACTCTCTCTCTCCCCCAACACTCTCTCTCTCTCTCTCCCAACACTCTCTCTCTCTCCAACACACTCTCTCTCTCTCCCCCAACACTCTCTCTCTCTCCCAACACTCTCTCTCTCTCCTCCTCTCAACACTCTCTCTCTCTCCCCCCAACACTCTCTCTCCCCCAACACTCTCTCTCCTCTCCCCAACACTCTCTCTCCCCCAACACTCTCTCTCTCCCCCAACACTCTCTCTCTCTCCCCAACACACTCTCTCTCTCCTCCAACACTCTCCCTCTCCTCCAACACACACTCTCTCTCCCCAACACTCTCCCTCCCCCAACACACTCTCTCTCTCTCCCCCAACACTCTCTCTCTCTCCTCCAACACTCTCTCTCTCCTCCAACACACACTCTCTCTCCCCCAACACACTCTCTCTCTCCTCCAACACTCTCTCTCTCTCCAACACTCACTCTCTCTCCCCAAACACTCTCCTCCCCCAACACACTCTCTCTCTCCCCCAACACTCTCTCTCTCCCCCAACACTCTCTCTCTCTCCCCCAACACTCTCTCTCTCTCTCCTCCAACACTCTCTCTCTCCCCCAACACTCTCTCTCTCTCCTCCAACACTCTCTCTCTCCCCCAAACACTCTCTCTCTCTCTCCCCCAACACTCTCTCTCTCTCTCCTCCAACACTCTCTCTCTCCCCCAACACTCTCTCTCTCTCCCCAAACACTTTCTCTCTCCTCCAACACTCTCTCTCTCTCCCAACACTCTCTCTCTCCTCCAACACTCTCTCTCTCTCCTCCAACACTCTCTCCCTCCCCCAACGCTCTCTCTCCCCCAACACTCTCTCTCTCCCCCAACACTCTCTCTCTCTCCCCCAATACTCTTTCTCTCCCCAAACACTCTCTCTCTCCTCCAACACACTCTCTCTCCCCCAACACTCTCTCTCTCCCAACACACTCTCTCTCCCCCAACACTCTCTCTCTCCTCCAACACACTCTCTCTCTCTCCCAACACTCTCTCTCTCTCTCCCCCAACACTCTCTCTCTCTCCCAACACTCTCTCTCTCTCTCCCAACACTCTCTCTCTCTCCCCCAACACTCTCTCTCTCCCAACACTCTCTCTCTCCCCCAACACTCTCTTCACCTCTATACTCTCTTTCTCCCCCTGCACTCTCTCCTCTTTCTCCCTTTATACTCTCTCTCTACTGTCTCCTCAACCATATCTCTATCCCCCAACACTCTCTACTCTCTCGCTCCTCTTTTTCTCCCTCTATAATTTCTCTCCCTCTACATTATCTCCACCCCTAACATTTTCTCTCTCCCTCTACCCTCTCTTTCCCCCAACATTCTCTTCACTCTCCTTCTCTACACTATCTCTCTCCCCCAACACTCTCCCTTCCTCTCTCTCTTCTCTCTCCCTCTATACTCACTCCCCAACACTCTCTCTCCCTCTGCACTCTCTCCTCTCTCTCCCTCTATAGTCTCTCTCCCTCTACACTATAGCTCTCCCCAACACTCTCTTTCTCCCCCAACACTCTCTTCTCTCTCTCCCTTTACACTCTCTCTTCCTTTTATAGTCTCTCTCCCCTCTCTCCCTCTACACTCTCACTACTGTCTCCCCCCAACACTCTCTTTCTCCCTCTACACTCTCTCCTCTCTTTCTGCTCTCCCTCCTCTTTCTCTCCTGTCCCTTCCCTCAGCAGCTATTTCATATCCTGTATATTTAAAGTATATATATAAGGGTGTGTAAGGGTGGCCAAAGGCTTGTAAGACCCACTGAGCCACAACCTCTATCCAACCCACACACAGAGGAGGGGGCAGGTGGGGGCAGGAGGGGGCAGGTGGGGGCTCAGCTAAAGTAACCTTATCATGTAATTGGGGTCAAGGTGAGAGCCATTGACCCGATGCAGTAGGTTGGAGCGGGTCAGCCAGTCACGTCAATGGGCTTTAATCAAAATCTACTGATGCACACCAAAAATACATTGAGCACACTGAAAATCTCCTCTTATAAAGTCACGCTTAAGAATCTGTGTGTCAAGGACGTCTTAGCTCCACAGTACGGGATGAAAATCACTGGGTTTTGATTCAATGACACTTCTGCTCAATCTCATTAGAAGCCTCTAAAACACCTGACACCCATCACACATGACACCCATCACACCTGACACCCATCACACATGACACCCAGCACGCCTGACACCCATCACACATGACACCCAGCACGCCTGACAGCCAGCACGCCTGACACCCATCACACCTCACACCCATCACACATGACACCCATCACACATGACACCCATCACGCCTGACACCCATCACGCCTGACACCCATCACGCCTGACACCCATCACACCTGACACTCAGCACGCCTGACACCCATCACACATGACACCCACACGCCTGACACCCATCACGCCTGACACCCATCACACATGACACCCATCACGCCTGACACCCATCACGCCTGACACCCAGCACGCCTGACACCCATCACGCCTGACACCCATCACACCTGACACCCAGCACGCCTGACACCCAGCACACGACACCCATCACACATGACACCCAGCACGCCTGACACCCAGCACACCTGACACCCAGCACAGGTAACACCCAGCACACGTGACACCCAGTACAGGTAACACCCAGCACACGTGACACCCAGTACAGGTAACACCCAGCACACCCAGCACAGGTGACACTTAACAAGGAACTCGGCTAAGTAGAACCACATAGAACCCTTCTGATCAATATTTAAAGGTTTTGTGAACTAAACATTAGGAAACTAAGGTTGTGTTTTTTTTTAGAAGTATTGAGGTAGTTGAAGCAGTAGAGTCTGTAACACCCCTCCACCCCCTTTCTCCATACAACCCCGCGTGAATCCAAGGTCTTTCAAGCTTTTGACCTCTACACTGATCAGCATAAAAAAGCTGACGTCCCCAATACACAGCACATGGCAGTATTAGTGTACTGCAGAGTACTGCGCAGTACACAGTGAGCACGCCTGTTCAACTGTTAATCAGGAAGTGCATGTTAACATCACTCTACAACCACAGCAAAACTCCCATTTATAAAATACTGGAGGGAAGTGGGTGTCTTGCTCATGGAAACAATGGCAATATGCACTCTAAGCACTTCACCACTATGGCATAAGGTGGTCCCAGCAGTCTACCATCCAACCAGGACCAACCCCAGAATATATAATAATATATTACTCACTACTGGGGTTGTCCAAACAGGACAGAAATGAACCTAAGTAGAAGAGCACATAGACTAGTATACATCCATGGACCACTGAAGGATTACACACATATTTATTTATTTATTTATTTATTTATTTATTTATTTATTTATTTATTTATTTATTTGAGACAGGGACAGTGCACAATTTTTGCATTTACCTTAACAGGAGAGATGTATTGCACATCAGGTTGTAGCATCAGTGCTAATTTCCACCTGTAGTCTGCAGACAGGTTCATTGATTGATTGTTTTTAATTGACCTTGACTATCAACTGTTCTGGAGACCTGTAGCATGTTGATGGGGAAAACCGGAGCACATGGAGGAAACCCATCCAGACACGAGGAAAAACATGCAAACTCCACACAGAAAGGCCCAGGTGACCCGGGGATCGAACCCAGAACCTTTTTGCTGTGAGGCATGAGTACTAGCCATTCAGCCACCCTGCCACCTATATAAGGCCACATAAAAGAAACGATCATGATTTGGTGCCGAAAAGCACGTTCTATTGTCCATAGAAAGAGTGTCATCTTAGTATCACAATAAGTATTGAGTCTCGAGTCTGTTCCTTAGTATTGAAATCAAGTTTGAAGTGTTAGTATCTTGACAGAACTTCTCATTATTCAAGTAGAAGTTAAGGTTATGAGTATAGTGAGTAGAGCCCACCTCAATATTAGCATTAGCACAATCCTTCTCATTTTCTCAAATATCTGCGTGAGGGATCAGCCTGAGGGATCAGCCTGGATGGCACAAACACCTGGATCCATGTGGATGTGGAGTAAAAGCATTGCATTAGCATGAGCCTGGTGGAGTGACAGCCCCCTGGGATGGACGACCGGGAGGGTCGGGGGTCAGAGTCATCCACCGCCAAGGCCAAGGAGAGCGGCCTGATTAAAGACCTGACTGATGGCCCATAAACATGTTCTGAGGGCCCCTCCACCAGTAGAGCAAAGGGAGGCTAAAGCTCCACCACCATGACTCTGCTGAGAATTTCTATAGAAACAAATTGCATTGGTCAGAATAAACTAATTTGAAGGAAGTTTCAGAGATTGTGGATTATTGTTACATCTTGAGATGTACACATAGAGGATAGAAGAAAGCCTGAGCCCGGCCTGAGTCTACAGGGTGCAAAAGCGTACATTGCAACCTTGGTTAAAACTGTTTACACCCATATCTCACGGCAGGCACATAAATTAATGCCACTTCATGTAAGCATATTGTGTTTCACGCCTTTGAAGCTTGCATGCAATTTATTGTTGTTCGTATCACGACACAGAGAGTCTGCATCACTGTGAACCCCCTCTACAGAGCATCTATGTTGACCAACATGCACCTCAGACATTTTCTGACCACTTGTCAAAAAGCAGACAGCAAGGAAAGCAATGCAGACATAAAGGGCTGTGATTGGTCCGTTCTACATCCACTCTACATACATTTCCGGCACTCCACTTTCCCGCTTCATTTTGTAATCACGAAAAACATTTTTAAATCCTCGCCTCCTAGTGTTGTGGCGGTGAATTACTTCTTGGCGCATACACCTGGATGCAGATCCATAAATCAAAAACGACGGTGACAAGGTGATGGTGGCAGTGTGCGATAAGTCGACACAGAACAATCAATCAGCCTTCAGTCAGTTCAGTCTGCACCCGGGTCTGGTTTGAGTCTTTTACCTGGTTTGAGTCTTTAATGGGAGTTTTGCAGCATTTGCAATTATAACCAAACCTAAACCTGTTCCCCCCAGTGTGTGTCTGAAGAGGGAGGCCCATAAAGAGTCCAGGACATCTGAGTGAAAAGTGATTTAGCACTTGCGTTTCCTGGGACTCACTGGGGGATGCTAATTTGATTAGTCTGACTCTGCAGCCAATCAGACAGCTTACTGCTGCCCTTTGACCCTGGAGACCTTTGCTGTAGGTTGAGGGGCCACCTCCTCTCCTCCTCTCTATCTGTCCTCCTCTTTCTCTCCTCTAATCTCACTCACTCTCCTCCTCTTCTCTCTCCCTCCCTCTTTCTCTCCTCTGCCCTTACTCACTCTTCTCATTTCTGTCCATCCTCTCTCTCTCTCTCTCTCTCTCTCTCTCTCTCTCTCTCTCTCTCTGTCTGTCTCTCAGCTCTTATTTTCTCTCCTCCTGCAGTCCCTCCTCCTCTCTCCCCCTCCTCTCTTCATTACTTCTCCTCTGTCCACTTTCTCTTTCTCGTTCTCTACTCTTTCTCTTGCACGATCAGAGTGTCCGGCCCATTAGCTGCTGTGGAGGGTGGGTCTTTCTATCATATTTTGATTTTTAAATAGTGCTGAATTTCTCTTTATTTTTTGTACTTTCAAAAGATATGTTTGATTTTTTTTTTTTTATTCAGAATTTTAGTTGCTAAAATTTTAAGTACTGTATACATTTTCAATGGGTGTGTGCAAAAACACCAAAATATCAATACATCATATTGTTTAATGTGGTGATACAGTATCGATATCGTGGGCTATATCGCCAAGAGTATATTTTGGTATATTTTACTAAATTATTTTGTTCCAGAGCTGCAGTTTTGTTGTTCGTTCAAAGGAAGGAAACTCGTTTATGCAACACATTTGACATTTTCAC
This sequence comes from Boleophthalmus pectinirostris, assembly GCF_026225935.1. Classification (NCBI taxonomy): domain Eukaryota; kingdom Metazoa; phylum Chordata; class Actinopteri; order Gobiiformes; family Gobiidae; genus Boleophthalmus; species Boleophthalmus pectinirostris. The sequence continues at coordinate 282,017 of NW_026571447.1, forward strand.
TGTTTTGAGGATTAAAATTGGTGTATTTTGTATGAACTTTGCACAAGAAGTGGCAACATGTGCCCCTTTAAACAGGCAGACTGACTGAGGACAAGTCTGCAGTTTAACATGTCCATATTGTAAAGTTACTTATTTTACTTTCATCTGCAGACTGCAGCGTGTTACAAACGGGAACACTTTGAAATCCACTTTGTGAAACTTTCTCCCATTTTATCTCCTCGTCAAAAACACAGTGAAGAGGTTTTAGATGTCACTCATATGGCCATAGTGGCTTGTCCAAGCCTGATCTTGTCAGATCTCAGAAGCTCAGCAGGGCTGGGGCTGGGTCGTACTTGGATGAGAGACCACTGGGAAAATCAGGTGTCTCTGTGTCTTTAGGCAAGGCACTTTATCCACATTGTCTAAGAAAGTGGAGTGTGTGAAGTGATGGTAGTGTTCGGAGGGGCCAATGGTGCAGATTGGCAGTCTCACGTCTGTCAGAGTGACCCAGGGCAGCTGCAGCTACAACAGCAGTTTACACCAGCGAGTGTGGAGTGAATGAACGATGCTCTGTAAAGCAGTTTGGGTGTCATGAAAGACACTAGATAAATGCAGTGATTACTTAAAACATGATTAATAATAATAAAATCCATGTGTGTTTGTGTAATCTATTCTAATCTAATCAAACTCTTCTTACAGTTAGCAACAGTACAAACTCACTGCCCTGTTTCACCCATGCTGTCACACAACTATTCTCTATAAATACACAAAAGCATGATGCAAAACACAACAACTGGACAAACCTGATGTGAGGTGCAGTAGTTTCATTAGCGGGATGCAGGCTGTTATGATGGCGCACTGAAGAGGGAGTGACTTAACACAGGGAGCAAAGGGAGAGGAGATTAAGAGTGTCAAAAACAAAAGTGAAACTTATTAAACATAATATGTTGTTTTTAACTTCAATGAGACAGTGAAATGGACTTACCAGATGTTAGAATTGTTTGCAAGAATTCCTTCTCATTGACCCTCTGAAGTTGTGTTTGGAGTGATTCATGCATGTTAGAGTCATCTTTAATCACTTCTTTTCCAAACACCGTTTTGCAGATCAAACCCCATTTTTACCTCCACCAGTGCACTCCCACTGTGATGTAAACTTCTTCTTCCAGTTTTATTTTCTTAATCGGTAATACACTAAGGATTTGGCATCGTCACATAGTCATTTTTGTACTCTTTCTCTTCTCTCTCTTCTCTCTCACTCTCTTTCTCCTCTGCCCTTACCCTCTCTCCTTTTATCTATCAGTTCAACTCTCTCTCCTTTCTTCTCCATTTTCATCTCTCTCTCCTCTACTCTGCCTGTACTCTCCTCTCTGTCCTCCTCCCCTCTCTCCTCTCCTCTTCTCCTTTGTGCTCTATCTTGCTCTCTCTCCCCCTCTCTTCCTCTTTTCCCTCTCTCTCTTCTCCTCCCTCCTGTCCTCCTCCAGTCATCTCTCCTCACCCTCTTGCTCCTTCTTCTCTGTCTCTTCTCCATCCTCTCACTCCTCCCGCTGTTCCTCCTCTCCCTCTCTCTTTTTCATCCTCCTGTTCCGCTCTCCTCTCCTCCCTTTGCTCTCTCTCTCTCTCTCTCTTCTCCATCCTCCTCTCCTCTCTCCTCTCCTCTAGTTGCCCTCTCACACTCGGCTGTCAGAGCCTCAGAGTTCCAGTGAGCTGTGAAATCGTACAAATTGCGGTGGCCGTGCATGTGGTGTTTAGTGGTTTTTGTTGGGTGTGTGTGTCTTTGTGTGTGTGTGTGTGTGTGTGTGTGTAGGGGTGTGTGTGTCTGTGTGTGTATGTGGGAGGAGGGGTGGTGGGGGTTGTACTGGGGCTTGAAGGGCCAGGGGTCAAGGGGAGATTTTCTGCACCAACACTTCCTCTGTGTTTCCCATACATGCACACAGCCCCCCTCTGCTCACACACACACACACACGCACGCACACACACACAGGGCTATGGGCAGTGTCAGTGGGCCCCTGGAGCTCGTGTGAGGGCCAGAATGTGCAGGGGTCACACACACAGATGAGCTGCAGGTCAGGGCTGTCACACCTGCACCAGTATTCACACAACTATCTCTCTCTCAGAACAAGATCATGAATAGTCCGATGTTAAAATTCCGGGACGCTTTGCTTCGTCAACAGTTTCACTCAAGACGTCATTGCTCCGATGGACTTTCATTTCACCACCGGCGGGATGATGATCAGAGCAATGACGTCTTGAATAAAGTAAATTAAATTGAATTAAGTAAAGATGACTCAAACATGCATGAATCAATAAATACAACTTCAGAGGGTCAATGAGAAGGAAACAATTATAAGATGTTTAAAAGCTACAAAAAGATGAGGTAACATTTTATTTTGGGTACACTTACTAACATCTGACTACCTGCTTATTAACCTAGTTGTAGATGGTTAATTTGTCATTAATTAGTATTTATTCAGTCCTTATTAATGTCTAATTTACATTTACATTTACAATTTTCCTATGTATACACTCCTTATTACTGCTTATTACTATGATACTAAGCCATTTTTGTCCATGAATTATGATTCTAATAAGTAGCACAAGAAATGTAGTTTTTACTTATTTGCACTTAATAAATGTAGCTTACTCATGTAAATGAAACACTCCATATTAGGTGTTAATAGAGTCCAACTAATGATGAAAGAAGTCTGAATGAAGAATGAAGCTCTGAATATTTTCTCCATTCTAAAATGAAGTTTTGATTGTAGCTAATAAATGACGAGTTTGACACAGATTAAAATGAATATGGTCACTATTCTAAAGTGTTTTTTCTTCACACTTCATTCATGCATTGTAACCGGCATGTTAATAGTTCACATATGAATAAGTGATAATAAGTGGTTGTAAATAAAATAACTATGAACAATTACATTGTTTTCAAGTATATTCTAGTCTAGGTCACCTTTACCTCAATCAGCTATATTAGAATACACGTATTTCATTATATTTATTTACCATAAATAAAATAGAAATTTTAACTGAAATGAATGATACTTTAATAAAAACAGAAACATGTCATGTGTAGCAGTCTGTACAGTTTTAACACTGTACACTTTACAGTACAATCAAAGTTACATAACAACTGCTTTAACTATCTTCATGACTCTGATTTTCCGCAATCAGTAAGTTGAAGACAAACTGACAAAGTAACTGTATTCACTGAGGGATTTATTGAGGGTATAAATTCTTGAATGCTTTAGATTGAGACAGAGATGAGTTTTTATTTCTCTATATGCTACATTTTGAAATATTTTCAATTGAATACAAATGTTGATATTTATGTCTATGTATTTCATCAACTGTTACGGTTCAAATAAAATCTGATCTATTACATCAAATATAACAGTTCATTAATAATTGTTTTGTACAACTACCTATTCATATGTGAACTGTTAATAAGCATGTTACAATGCATGACTGAAGTGTACTAGTCCTGAACAACACCAAAATCTTATTACAATCACAATTCATGGACAAAAATGGCTTAGTCTCAGTAATAAGCAGTAATAAGGAGTGTATTAACAGGGAAGTGTTTGTAAATGTCTAACTAACAGCAGAATAAACTTATGGGGAATTAGACATTAATAAGGACTGAATAAATACTAATTAATGACAAATTAATCATCCAGAACTAGGCTAATTCGCAGGTAGTTAGATGTTAAGAAGTGTACCCAAAATAAAATGTTACAGTTTCTTCACCAACAACAGAGCTGGACTTTTTTTTCTTTCACATGTGACGTTTTGTTTCATTCACACATATTTAACACACAGAATCTGTATGTCTGTATATTCTTCTTCTCTCAAATAGAAAACACTCTATTCCACCTTGTGATGTCATGTGGTAATATAGAAAATGTTCCACTGTGTTTTTAAACTTCATATACATTCATTAGATTCACTGGGATCATTTCAGTCCTGGAACTGCCCATCTTTACTAAACGAAAGGTAAAAGGAGATGTTCACTTGAAAACTACCACTTCATGACATCACAAAGTGGAACAGAGCATTTAGATTTTTGGAGATGTAGACAGACTAATAATGAAGAGTTTCTCAAACTCTGTAGAATCAAGTACAATGATGACATTTAAAAAACATATAAAATCGAATGCAGTGTGTATGTATGAAAAAGAAAACTAAGTTGTTGTGTATAATAATGAAGATTACTGTTTGCAGTTGATCAGTAATTGTGCCTGAACTGATATGGAATGTTTCGTAACTATCAGTGTTGATGTTTTGTCTTGAAAAAGGAAAGGGGGGCAGATAACATAAGATTTTTTCTTCTTTCTGCTCCTTTTCATTCATTTCTTGTGTGTCTGATGTTGTGACACTGTCGATGTCTTTTTATGCTTTATGAATGAAATAAATAAATAAAATAAAAATAAATAAATAAATAAACATGTGGATGTAACAAAACACAACTCCAGGTCTGTTTTTGAGGAGGTAACAACATTTTAACATGACTTAAAGCTCACAAGAGTCAGTTTTGTGACATAAAGTTGTACTATAACTTTTTGGTGAGGTGTGACCTGTTTTTGTTGCTTTGTCTTAGATGGTCTACAGTATGGCATTGAACTTGTTTATCTAACTTTTTTAATGCTCAAAAATGCACTTTGAAAAACCACATAGGAAAAATTTGTCATCTGCATTTGACCCATTTTTCAGTGCTGCTGAGACACCTCATCAGACACAGTGGGATCTTGAGCTGGTCTTGGTCAGGAGAATTTGACCTCCAGGTGCCCTCAGGACACCCACCCACCCACACAGGGAGAGGCGGGCAAAGTACTGCATTTCATTACTAGAGTTAAGTAAAAACAATGAAGACAAGACCAAGAAGTAAAAGTACTGTCAAAGTCAAGATATCAAAGTACTATGTATTGAAAGTACTTTTTTATTAATCAGTTTTGTGAATGATAAAAAGAATAAAAGTACAGAAGGTTGCTTCAAAAGACAAATGTACATTGCACTTTTGTCCTTGGTTTAGTCTAAACTACAGAACTGTAGTAAAAGATGATTAGATATTTGAATATGAGATATTTGCTTATAGGAATTCAATGAGCCTACAGTATATGTGTACATTTATTATGTCCAAACATGTCCAACATGTCCATGTTGTGAGTGTGACATGCGTGGCCTCTGCAGGGAGCATCACAACACTTTAAACACATACTGAGGCTTAAATGGACAAAAGACATGGAAATCTCCTCCACAGACCAGATACACCTTCACTGTAATCATTTTAAAATCACTGCACTGGCTCCCTGTGAGATTCAGGATCGATTTTAAAGTTATTTTACTGGTTTTTAAATGTCTTAATGGTCTTGGGGCTTCTTATCTTTCAGAACTGGTTTTACCCTACGAACCCTCACGAAGCCCGCGCTCCTCCGGCAGCAGCTCCTGGTCATTCCCAAAGTCAGGACACACACTCATGGAGAGGCATTTTTCCAATACTACGGCCCCTGTCTATGGAACTGCAGCCGGAGGAGCTCAGGGCCAAAGAGAACATTCATGTTTTTAAGACCCACCTTTTTAGTTTAGCTTTTGATTGAAATCTTATACTTGTTTCTAGTGTATATATTTTATTATATTTATTTATTTTAGGTATTTTTTTAGGATTTCTAATGTTTCCTCTGTAGGAGCCTCTGCACCAGGAGCAGAGGTCGGCTGTGGCTGTTGGGTCCTGTATTCAGCCTCACATCTTACTATGTATCGTTTTATGCATTTTACCATGTTTGTGTGTGTTTGTGTGTGTGTGTGAGTGCATGTGTGTGTTTGGGTTGTCTGGTTGTGTGGGGTCGGGCAGGTGTGGGTATTGGGTTGGTGGGTGGATGGAAATGTGGGACTGTTTTTAATCACTGTAAAGCACTTTGTGTTACAGTTTTGTATGAAAAGCACTTTATAAATAAAGTTTGATTTGATTTCATTTGATTTGAATTATTTCAGCCATGGAATCACCAATCTCTACTGAAAAAAAAAAGTAAAAGGAGCTGTTTACTTGAAAACTACCTCTTCATTCCAACAGAGCATTTGGAGCTTTGGAGATGTAGATAGACTAACAGGGGTTACTCAAACAAGTGTGGATGAAACAACACACAACTCCATGTCTGTTTTTGAAGAGGGATTGGCATTAGAACTCGACTTAAAGCTCAGAGGAGTCCATTTTGCATAATATCGGACTTTTAAGTAACAGTGGTATCATCATCGTGATACGAGAGCATCAAAGGACAGTTTCACCCATGTGAGATTTTCTTACTACAAGCTGCACCTTTTATAATGTTTATACTGTGATGTTCGTTCAGAAGTATTTTGCAGGGTTTACTTGTGTGCTATGTACATATCTGTCCTGGTAGATTTGATGTACTGAAGGTGTGTGACCCTGAGCATTATAGTTTCCTCACTGACTGTTACCCGTTGAAGAGCCCGTCCTGTGTGTCTCTGTGTCAGGAGCAGAGCACAACAGAATTAGATTTCCTCTCACAGAGTTCCATCTTGTGGCAGAGAAGAAGCATTACAATGTACTGGTTTTGAAGAATCTGACTTTCATCTTTCACCTCTTCTGTGACGAGCAGAGCTGTCATGTGACTGCCAGTTTTTCACCCTCATCTTTTTGTTGAAAATCAGACCTAAACAGAATGTTTGTATTGATCACAGGCTCTTAAAAATGTGTTGTTTAAATCTATTTTGCATTTTTCTTGATTTTCAGACAATCCAAAAACTCAGTGTCCATGAAAGAGATAAATGTAAAACACCCCCAGCGTGATGACGTATTAGTAAGTGACACTAATCCACAGCTCAAAGGAATTTAGACATGTACATTAGATTTTCAGTTTATTTCATGGCTGTAGGTTAAATGTTTGCAAAGCCATACACATGATACAGAGCCTACATACAGCTTTAACTCCAAAAAGAATGAATATCAAAAAAAAAAATCATCCAGACAGGGAAGTGGGACCCTAGTGAATAAACATGCGTGTTTTTCAGTACGCTGTAGGCCTACTGTTTTGTTCTGCAGTGGATTAGATGAACACACAGTTCAAATACTTCACTTCCAAAAACAACAACAAACAAAAACTTATGATTCTAGTGAGTGTATTGTGCAGTAACGCAGTTCAATTAAGGTTAAAAATTGCTTTTAACTTGGGGCACTGGGGGCACTGCAGGGTCCCTCTCCTCACCATCCACAGCCCCGCCCCCAGTAGCAGCACCAACTTTGACCCTAGGGCGAAGGACAGGAGCAGGGTGAGCGGCTCCAGGCCCCCTGCGCACAGGGGTGGGGGTTGGAGAAAGTAGAGAGTGGCCTGGTCACGCCCCAGTGGATTGGTGGCAGCGCACGTATAGTGTGTGTGCGGGCGGAGGTCCTGCACGCGGCCCTCTGTGTGGTAGTGGGACCCTTCTGCCAGAGCCTCGGCCCCGGAGCCCTGCAGCCACACGTCCGGGTCCAGCCACTGCACATCCGGGAGGGGAGAGCCCTGCACCCGGCATACTGCGCTGTACCCAGAGTCAGAGCTGCCCTCTAGAGTCACGGAGAGGATCTTTGGAGGAGCTGCAGGCAGAGCACAAAACCATCAAATTAGAGCAAGGCAATTCAGTTTGTGTTTTCTTCTAAGACAAATATTGTAAGAAGTAGAATAGCTTATTAGCTGCAGTAGGAGATGCTTCTGGTCCTGTTCATGGTCCATGTGCTCAGCTTCCATTTCATTAGCCTCTCATATCCATGTTGAATTTGTAAAAACACAAACTCAAAATGCACAAATACAAAAGATAGAGACAAGATAGAGACCATCAACAGAGATAAGGGGCATTTACTTCGGCTCCCTCATGGGATTCTCTTCTCCAGAGAGCACCACACGATGGTAGGTGTGTTCAGTCTGATAGATCTGACAGATCAGTCACACTGAGCACACCTGGGAACAGATCAGAGGCCTGTCACAGCAGTCAGTAACACCTCTGAAGAAGAAGATATTTGTCTTATTAGAAGAAATTACGAAGTTTGCCATAAAATGCAGACAAAATGGATTTTCTTAATATAATATGGGTTAGGGCAACAGCTCTCAAACTTCTTAAACAAGTATCATAAAAAATATCTGCTTTCCAAGTCCCACCAGATCTAAACCAGGTCTATAACAGGACTCTTTCTGTTCTAAAGTTCTAAACAAATGAGGACAAAAATGTAAGATTAAATGAACTTTAAATGAGGCAAACACACAAACTGAAGAGACCTATGTCCCACCTGAAGGAGTGCATAAGCAGAACCCTTACAATATTTCACAATAAAGCTCCTGCTTGGTTTGTCTAATGTACTGAAAATCAGATACTAATCAATACTAAAACTAGTATTGCAACTAGATGCTTATTTGAGCAGGTATCAATACCAAAAATGTCCATTCACAGAACAGAAATAAACTCCTTTAACTTGTTTTCCTTGGGGCGCCTGGATGAATGATCACTAGCAGACCCCATAGTAAAAAAAAATTGCTCAAAATCTCTCAATTGCAATTCTGCACAAAAGAGAACAGTCACCCTCTGAATGCTGAGTCACAGCAGAAACTGTTTTAAAAAATCACATTCGTTTGTTGAAAGAAAAGTGTCAAAAGCGTCTCTCCTCTGTGTCCTGCAGCATCACAGCAGCGTCCAGGAAGAAGCAGGTAAACAAAAAGGCTTCACTCTTACTTCGTTCTCTTGTTTAGGTTGGTGATGACATGTACCATTCCCTCTAGGTAGGAGGGGTATTTCGTCTGGAAGGTCTTGTACTCCGTATGTTGCCACATATGGTGTAAAAAGCCTACAGCATCTCAAAGGGCCATAGCTAAAAAGAGGGTTTTTATTATCATTGTGGTACTGGAATTGGTATTGAGTATTTGGTCTATTCCTTCCTATGGAAATGAAGTTTGAAAAGTTTTGTATCATCAAAACGCAAGCTCCTGCTCAGAAAATAGAAAACCTGCGGAAAGGTCCTGTATATACTGCACTTACCTTCCACCCTCACTCTGGTGCCCATCTTGTCACTGTGCTCCTTGCCCTGGATTTCAACCTGGCAGTAGTAGCGGCCGCTGTCCTGCAGGGTGGCGCCATTGATGCGCAGGGACAGATCATGTTCACGTGGATTTCCTTCCAGACGATACCTATGCTTAAACAGAGCAGAGAACTCAGAACAGAATGATGAATCAGATAGTCCAGGGGTGTCAAGCTCAAATTCACAGAGGCAAAAATTAAAAACTGGTACTAACTTAAGTCGTGGGTCAGACTTCGTATTTATTGAAAAATGTCAACAACATCTGCATATTTTCTCTTCTTTTGAGATATGTAATGTTAAACCATTTCTTATTAAAATAAATGTTTAATAATAGTTTTGCTTAAACATTGAGTCCAGAACAAGCAAAATATAAAATAATAACAACATTTTACAATTATGTGTAAAATAATGTCTCTATAGCCTATCAGTAGCAGGTGAGCCAGCTCTCATACATGTTGATATGGTCTCGTGGGCCAAATATAATTATATTGTGGACCAAATTTGAGTTTGACATGTTTGAGACAGTCTGATGGAAGAGAGACTGCCAGTCAGCGGTCACGGCCTCCAGCAGTTTCCACTAGAGCAGGAGTCTCCAACCTGGAGCTCGGGAGAGACTAGCAGCTCTTCACTTCCCAGTAACTCACCAAGGGATTTCTGAATTACACATATTGTGTTGAATAAGTAAAATTTGGTGAATTAAATGTCTTTTACCATTGCACATGTATCATTTTGATGTCTAACTTTGTGCATTAATAAATGGATGACCAAATTTTCAAAACAAAAAACTGGGACACCCCTGGTTTGTGGTAGTTGGTAATAATAAAATAATGAAACGAGTGCATAACTAAGGAAAACTTTTATGCATTCATGACTAGTCACATTTTCTTCAGGTTTTGGTCATTTTCAAGCAGCTTTTCTGTATTTTCACTAAACAAATGACAATTAATGCCTCTACAGCTGGCAGGTATCAAATTGGTCCAAAATAGGGACACCTGGGACATTTCTTTTATAAAACTGGGACAAATCAGAGGTTTTGTATAAATTTTCTGGGACAGGGGACACAGGGCTAAAAACTGGCACTGTCCCGGGTGAATAGGGACGTCTGGTCACACTAATCTAACTGTACATTATCTAAGGCTTGCTGTGGCTCGTTTATATACTAAATTTCTTGTGACCGCTAAAACTGGTAGCTCTCAGCATGGTATGATAGCAGCACGGTGGCTGAGTGTCTAGCACTCATGCCTCACAGCAAGAAGGTTCTGGGTTCGATCCTCAGGTTGCCCTTGCCTTTCTGTGTGGAGTTTGCATGTTTCTCCTCATGTATGGATGGGTTTCCTCTGGGTGCTCCAGTTTCCCCCATTAACCCAAAACATGCTCCAGGTCTCCAGAACAGTTGATAGTTAAGATCAGTTAAATACAATCAATTCAATCATTGTGTCTCCTTGGGCAAGACACTTCACCTGCATTGCCTAGTATGAAAGTGGTGTGTGTGTGGTCAGAGGGACTGATGGTGCCGATTGGCATGGCAGCTGTGCTTCTGTCAGTGTGCCCCAGGACAGCTGTGGCTACAATAGTAGCTCACCATCACCAAGTATAGAGTGAATGAATAATGCTGAATAGTGCTCTGTAAAGTGTCTTTGGGGACAGAAAATGTCTGTGAAAAGCGCTATAGACTCTCTGGAATTTTCGTTTTGTAAAAGTAGCTCACTGGAAGAAAAAGGTTGGAGAGCCCTGCACTAGAGCCACTGTCTCAAGATCAGGCTTTGACAAAATGGTAAAAGATTCGAGCTTCAACAGTTTGTTTCAACGTAATATCATTTTAAAGTTGTACTATAACTTTTCTACTGAAAGGTTCACCATCGAATTGTGAGTGTGAGTTGAAAAGGCTTTAAGATTAATATAGCAAGTTCAACCTTTGTAGATTTCTATTTTGGATATTTCTTTCAAAACAATGAATCAGGTTACACAGGCCCCTGCCCTCCATCTGCCCTCCAGCCTGTGTCCACACAGCTGGTGAGGACTGTGTTACCTCTGGTCCTGGTGCAGCTCCGGCTCACAGCCCTCTGCTCCACTCCGACTCACACAGTGGAACACCACGACAGAGTCAGCCCCGTGGCCCCGCCTCCAGCTCACCTGCAGCGAGGCATGATGGGAGTGCAGGGGGTGGCTGAAGGAGCAGGGTAGCACCACAGGGTAGCCTTCCATAGCTCTGACCTCCGCTTGGACCACTAGAGCCCAGCCATCATCACCTGCAAGAACTACAGAGGGCCTGGGTTAAAACAAGGGCTGCAGTTAATGAAGACATATAGTATCTGCTATAAAGGTATAATCTATGACCCCCGTGGATCATGTTATCATGTCTATAATCATGTATATATATACACACACACACACACACACACACACACACACACACTATACTACACAATGTTGCCAAGTTGCTTTAGCTGAAGCATATCATAGGTTATAAAAATAAAACTGGAGCAGGAGTAAGTACAGAGCAGTGGACAACTAAACAAATTATATTTTTTATTAATTATTATCTCTTGTAAATTGAATTTTCAAAAACACATTTTAACCAAATAAAGTTTGAAATATGGTGCCTGAAGAGATTTAAAGGTGTTGTAAAGTTTCCCCATTCGATAAGTTACAGCAGGAGAATTTAGAGAGAGCCATGCACATGCATATGATTTCTGTCACAAAATGGAAATGGAAATGTGAGTAGTAGTCAGCGAGTGCAAGAGTTAGTGTCTCTGCTCCTGTGGGCTGTGGAATTGCTCAAGTCTTGTTACAAATTCACGTTTGGGGTGTGGGACAGTCTTTAGGATGTGGAAAGGTCTTTAGGATGTGGGGCAGATGCTTGAAAGCCCAGTGTGATATAGAGCTGCTGCTGAATGCTCCAATGCAGTGGGAAACTTGTGTGAGTTCAGGCCAAAGAGTCACAGAAAAAAACTGTTGACTGTTGAGTATGGAGTAAGAACGCTTTCAGAAGTATTTGTGCACATAGAATAGAAATCCGTGCATATTTGGGGATTCCGTGCATATTTGGCTGTAGTTGAGCATAAAATAAATATTCATACTCTTAAATGAGTCCAGTCGTACATAAAATATATTGTGTGCATTTTATCCATCAGAATACGAATTGAAACGTTACAACGTCAAGAATTACAATTACGAAATAAAAATTTACTATTACGCTTTCATCAGTACGAATACGAATTCACAGACAGGACTTTACTGTCAAAGATACATCATCAGTTCACAGACATTATTTATGGAGCAGAAGAAACATCGATCGAGATCAAGACTGCGCATGCACTAAAGTTGTAGCAGAGAGTAAAAACTGAGTAATGGCATAACAAGGAGCTACAACAGCGATCAACAGGTGGGTTCATTCAAATTTATTGTAAAAATGTCTTGTCTTGCCACATTGAATTGGGGAACCGAATGCTGCTGTGTAATATTGTGTAGAAACACCTCCTCTGAAAGGGAAATTGCATCTATATCTTAGTAGATAACATAGTGGAGCTAGTTGGCAAAAATCACACATAAAGTTATCCCAGGGCTAATTAGCAAATATCTGCCTTCTCTGCTTGTTTAAATTAAAACATTCACAGCTACAGCCACAGTGAGCAGTCAGTCAGTCTTAACCTTCATCTCAGCTGCATTTCTTGCATGAATCAATCCGCAGACACAGGTCACTGAAGTAGGCTGACCAAAAGTTCCTCGGGACACTGAAATGTTCCAGTTTACATCAAACACTGTCAAACTGTCCTGGTTACAGACAGTGGGTGAGTTATGAGTTATAATGACTTACAAAGAACTAGCAAATCCATCCACGACACGACACGGTGACGTTATACTTACTGGTAAAATACATAACAAGGTGTTGCCTGTAAACATGAACATTAATTGATGCTGGAAACTGTATTAAACTGTAATGTTGGCTGTGATGTCTGTAACAAGACAAGACATTTTTACAATAAATTTGAATGAATCCACTTGTTGGTCGCTGTTGTAGCTCCTTGTTGTGCCGTTACTCTGTTTTACCCTCTGCTACAACTTTAGCACATGCACAGTCTTGATCTCCCCTTGAGCCGTCACCTTATCGTGGTGGAGGGGTTTGAGTGCCCGAATGATCCTGGGAGCTATGTTGTCGGGGGCTTCATGCCCCTGGTTGGGTCACCCAAGGCAAACAGGTCCTGGGGTCAGACAAAGAACGGTTCAGAAGCCCCTATGTTGAGTGCACCAACAAGGCCAGATACGTCGCCTGGATTGGCGTCACCAGGGTCCCACCCTGTAGCCAGGCCTGAGGTGGGAGCTTGACAGCGAGCACCTGTTGGCCAGGCACAGCCCGAAGGAGTGACTGGTGTGGGCCTGCTCATTGCCCCACAGCTCAGCCGCCGTGTGTTGGAGTTCACCCCGGTGAACGAGACAGTGCACCGACCGGGGACTCCGTTGTTCTGCTGGGGGATTTCAATGCCTATGTGGGCAACGACAGTGACACTTGGAGAGGGTTGATAGGGAGGAATGGTCTCCCTGATCTGATCTCGAGCAGTGTTCTGTTACTGGACTTCTGTGCTAGTCACGGTTTGTCCATAACGAACACCATGTTCGAGCACAAGGGTGTCCATAAGTGCACGTGGCACCAGGACACCCTAGGCCAGAGGTCGATGATCGACTTTGTAGTCGTGTCATCTGACCTCCGACCGCGTGTCTTGGACACTCGGGTGAAGAGAGGGGCTGAGCTGTCAACTGATCACCACCTGGTTGTGAGTTGGGTTCGCTGGCAGAGGAGGAAGCCGGAAAGACCTGGCAGGCCCAAGCGTGTAGTGAGGGTTGTTCTTTTGCCCATTTCTGCATCTTCATCGCCAGTCTCATCTCCTTCTCGCACTTCTGTATTTTAAGTTGAGTTATTTTCCTTTTTATAAGATTATTGGCGGGTTTAGATCTGTACTGTTTGATTTTGTCTTAAAAGTAACTCTTGATGAACTTCCATTGTTCCTCTGTGGGGGCTATTGCATCTTTTCCTCCATGTACCATCCCCTTCCTTATATATTTCTTGAGGACATTTCGGACAGTAAATAGACGTGTTTGGGCTCTCTTCGGGTTAGCTTCTTCTTCCAGCACCTTTTTACTCCAGAACTCTTTAAGCTGTTTTAATGTTATGAATCGGGACATTGTGATATTTTAGTGTTATTTTTTCAGCTACTATTTATTACAAATTGTATTGTTTTAATTAATTTTTTTTTATTTTGGTAGGGTGGATTATTATCCAGTCTTATTATTATTTTTGCAGTCTGTTCTTTCCTTTTTTTTTTTTTTTTTTTTTTAAATAATAGTAAATTGTTTTAGAATAATTTGCTTCCTTGAGATTCCTCTTCTTTAGTTTTTCTTTTGTGAATTATCTAACTTTTACAGTCTACCTGTAGGCACTAGGGGCTATTTGATCTCGAAGGGCTTCTCCCACGTGCTCACTTCCTGTCCTTAGTCTGATTTCTAAAAAGAAAAAGAAGTTTAATTCAGATAATATTTGAAGTACAGCTTTGATTAAGATTATTTATTTACAATTTATTTTGACAATTCTAGCATTGTCTTCTAATAGCAGTTTTATTTTGTAACCATTAATTAATTTTTATCCATAATATCTAATTGCAGGATGTTAAACTCAAATGTCATCATTGTTTAGTTTTTTGTTTTTTTGTTTTTGTTTTTGAGAAATATTCAGTATGAAATAGTAATTCATGTAGAGCTATTTTAACGCAAACTCTTATAGAAAATGTATGTTAAAAATAGTACTAGAATCAGAAAAGAGTTAAGATTTGAGCAAAAGACAGATTTGGAGCAGCAGACTAAACCAGGGCAGAACCAGGAATAAACCAAAACCAAAGCAGAACTAAAGGACTAAATTAGAAATTATGCAGGGCCAGGACAAAGATAGATTGGAATGAAAACAGAACTAAACCAGAGCCAAATTAATACCAACCCAAACAAGCTTTAAGACAGTGTTGGTCTATGACTAAAGTAGGTCTAACTCAGAAGTAAACCAGGACTAGACCAGGTTCAACCAAGAACCAAGCTAGGTCTAATCCATTCATACGTCATTCTCTAACACTAGATAAAACTTGAAAACCAGCTCTGAACTAAAACCAAATCAGACCTAAACCAGGATCAACCCAGAATTAGACCAGGATTGAATCGGGACTGACTGCAGTTGTGTTATCATTTGCCCTTTGACTCCCTCAGGACCGGATCGATGCCAGAACTAGACCTGGACTTGAACCAGGACTAGACTAGGGCTGCACCGGGACTAAATCAGGTCCAAAACACTGGTCCTGTCTGCTCCTCCAAATCTAGAATCCACAACATCTAAATCTGATCAACGTAAGCTTACAAAAACATGAATTTATTTTGACGGTAATCATTAAGTGACAACATTCAAGCAAATAAGCTTCTGTTATGAGCCACATCAATTGAAAAGCTTCTAAACTGTATATAAAATAAAACAGAATACACAGAGCAGGGCTAATGTTAGATCTGTGAGGTAAGAATACATTAAAGGGGGAGCAAATTATGGAGCGTGACAGTTTAGACAGCTCAAAAATGTATAAATGTAATAAGGGAATACCGGAGTAGAGATTTTGATTAATTTTGACAACTGTAAAGACGTATGGATTTCAACGCAAAATAACAACTATTTTTTGGTCACACTTTAAATTAGGGTGCACCCCTCAGTCATTCAATAAACATCTGCAAATTTCCCTGCTAAGTCATTCAGCACTCTTTCAGCCCCATCACTCTTCAGAAATAAAATGTTAGATTTAATAAAAATGTTCAGCTAATTTCACACAAGCCTGTTGTTATTAATGTGAAAGAACTTTATCAGTTTAATTGTGACAACAGGTTATCCCTAAATTCAAAGCAATAATGTCAATTTGATTCAAAATAAATGTTGCTTTAAGACTACTCAAAGCTTCTCTTTTTACCAATTATCATTGATTAATATATTAATATTGTTTTAGAATTTTTCAACAATATTGTCTATTTAAACTATAAATCGTACATAAAAGCTACAGGCAATCTTAGTCAGCATTAAATTAACAATACGAGGTTAAAATTTAAGGAAAACAAGCAAATACAAAATAGGTTAAAGTTATTCTATACCCTAAATGCAATTAAATATAATTAAATTAGAATAACGTTGTATTTCTCAAGAGTGTATCCATGCCCCATTACACATTTCACATATCATCATCTCTGCTTACTTAATTCCTACTACATTTCTGCTGACCCACTTCACACACCTTCATACCGACTTGCTTATTTCCATGATTCATCACACCCTCATTCATTTCACACTTCTCCAGCACACGTCGCACCTCCCTCTCGTCAACTTTTCTGAATTCCCATAAACTCATATTATACACCGCATACCCACTTATCAACTTACTAATTCTTTCTGCCGTCCTCGCCTCCCAGGCCTCACACACTCTTAAGCTTTCCGCGTACATACTCTAACCTCCCCGTATGCACGCTATATGCCGCTCACCATATGCAACAAACACAGACAGGAAAACACATACAAAATATCACAGCAGCAGCCGCACAACAAACAAAAACAGCACACAAATTTGCCATTTTCAGCCATGCCAACCAACGGGCATAATGTCAGTGCACCTAAAAAAAATGTCACCAAAGAATTTTAAATGTAGTCTCTATAGTCTATCTGCAAAGGTGGACAACTCCAGTATATTTAGTATAATCTCACTGGCCAAATATGGTTATGACGCAAATCAATTTTGAAATGTCAAATTCACTGTTTTATAAATACCTATTTATTTTGTTTAATCTTTTTATGCCCCAAAAATTACCCAGTTAAACTTCTAAGCTGCCTTCATCTATTATTTCCTCATCCCAACTAGATACAGAAGCAAAATCAGGATGGTGTGATAACATAATTCTATCTAAATCTCGCTCTCCGTTTATAACAAACTTTGGCAAACATATACACAAAATTACAGCAATAATTAATATGCTAATTAAAATCAGAAAAAAAAAATTAAGGCAGTTAAAGCATAGCCAAAACTCCTTCCCACCATACTTTTTAACATGTCATATTCTCCTTTTAAGTCCTTTAATATTTCAGTGGTATATTTAATGGGACATAAATTTCTTGTTATATTTTCAGACAACCCTTTCAATAGTTCACTTCTTAATTTATTAGTCATAGTCTCCAAATCTGCATCCTGCATGTACATTGGGTTATGACCTGTTCCTAGACGTAATTTTCTCCATGAAAGTACTAATTTTATTTTTTATCGATTGGATATCAAACAGACTTGTTATATCTGATCCATTAAAAGCAGTCGTTAAGTCATTAAAAAATTCATCTGTCGTATTACGTGCAAACGTAGCATTTAGTGTTACAAATTGTGGAGGTAGGTCAGTTACAGTAGAATTACTTCTTTCAGTTGATGGGTTTGTAGGTTCGACAGTTACAAATTCAGGTGTTGTGGATAATATTTCGATAATTTAAGATTCTATATCTGCTTTCACTAGTTTTAATCTTATGGGAAATGGCATGACATTTATTTTAGACGCGCTCTCCTCTGTGTCTGTCTCTGACGTGGTTACAAAATTCATTTCTGTGGTGACATTTTCTATATTCACCTTAGTAGTAGTGTTTACAGCGTATATACTTGTATTATTTTTGCAAATATTTTCAATATGCGTCTCTGTTTTTTCTTGGGGTATGGACACACACACACATCACATTTTGGCTTCTTTCGGTCTTTTATTCCACGTACACTGGAAGTTAATGTCGGTATTGTCATTTTGGGGGTGTTTGATAACGCTTACAGAGTCACACTCTTCCGACAAAGCACCGTAATGAGGAGAGTAGGTCGCGATCACTTCCTTTTTACCTGTTACGTTTACTACATCGATATCCTCTGCTCCGCAGGAGATATGTAACACCCCAATAAGTTGTATCGATACGTAATTTATCTTACAATGACAAGAGCTTTCGTGCTTATTTTGACTATAACTTTGTTCTACTGACTTAGCACTTATAATAAAAATCTGGGTAGTCAGTAACCCTAACAAACATAGCATTTGCCTCATTTTTGGATTTTATTTTCACAGCACTGCTTCTTTACTTAATGTTACTTCTTAGTCTCTCTTTCTTTCGTGCTCTAGTTTATTTTTCTTTCTTTATTTTCTTTTACTTTCTTTTAGTTTGTGTGCGACTTGTTTTATTCTTTTTATTATAAACTTAATTAAAATTTTAGTTTTTATTTTCTGTGTAAATTTTTTTAACCACAGACATAGTTTTCTTATAAAAGCTTTTCCTTTTCTCTCGTGCAAAGCCTAACACGGCACTTTTCTAATTACTAACTTTGTTAATTATGCTTTACATTATTTAAAGCCTAAAACATACTATTATTGTTTTTTTTTTAGATTCACCAACTTTTTTTTCCGTGAAGTTATACACGATTCCTGGCTTTAAAGCCACATATTCTACTAACAGTCAATTATTTATCAATTACTAATTTTTACAGTTCTTTTAAAATTAACACTCACACACACTTAAAATAGCACAAAAGTCCCAAAAGCAAAATCACTTTTTCTTTTTGTTTATAACTACCAAATAGACAGAGTTATGGAGAAAAAGGTCGCTGTCTGGTTGCTTCTTTGTTGAACGCGTTCTTCTGTGATGTTCTTTTCAGGAAATTTGTGGGAGACTGGTGTATTGATTTTGTTGCGTCTAATCTAGGTCATGTCTGGGTGACGTTATCACGTCGGCGGTCACCAAATTGTCAGTTTTCCCAGACGCGACACGCAAGTAATTCTTAAGCAAAAAACCTCAGGAGATGGAAAAATCTACGATCTCTTTATTTTAGCGCAGGCAACTTACAGAACTCAATTCAAATTATTACAGGATTTCGGTGGCCAGCGTCTCTGAATGACAGCAGAGTAGACAGCTCTGATACATGACATCTTGTTGAAATATTAACTTAATGATTAGCTCATTTTAGCAAGAAAGTCCACATACATATTGATAAAACTTGTTTTTGCAGGATATTTTGCAGACATATTGATCAGGCTACCAGGTTCACATACGCCCCCCTTTGGACCTTGATTTAGGGCAGCAACCAAAAGAAAACATAACAAGAAACATTTTGATATGATTCAATTAACAGTGAAGTATCAATGAAAGAAAATAAACCCACAAGGTCTGTTGGGAACATCTGGCGGAGCCCTCTGTCAGAGGGACTTTCAACTCTCTGACTTCTTGGACCAGATTTCTCCCAAATTCCGGGGGAGGCTGGGGACATGGAGTCCGAGTGGGCTTCGTTCTCAGCCTCTATTGTCGATGCGGCCGCTCAGAGCTGTGGGCGTAAGGTCTGTGGTGCCTGTCGTGGTGGTAATCCCCAAAACCGGTGGTGGACACCAAAAGTAAGGGATGCCGTCAGGCTGAAGAAGGAGTCCTATCGGGTCTTGTTGGCTCGTGGGACCCCTGAGGCAGCTGATGGGTGCAGCCTGTGCGGTCGCTGAGATAAAAACTCTGAGCTGGGAGGAGTTTGGGGAGGCCATGGAGGAGGACTATCGGATGGCCTCAAAGAGATTCTGGCAAACCATCTTGTGCCTCAGGAGGGGGAAGCAGTTCTTCACCAACACTGTTTACAGTGCGGGGGGGAGAGCTGTTGACCTCTACTGGGGACATTGTCTAGTGGTGGACAACTTTGAGGATCTCCTCAATCCCACCGTCACGACTTCCGAGGAGGTGATGAAGTCGTGATGGTGGGATCTGAGTCAAACCTCGGATCCAGGAGGAGCAGTGTGGTTTTCGTCCTGGTCGTGGTGCTCGAGGGTTCATGGGAATTTGCCCAACCAGTCCACATGTGCTTTGTGGATCTGGAGAAGGCATTCGACCATGTTCCTCGTGGTGCTCTGGGAGTATGGGGTTCAGGGTCCTTTGCTAAGGGCTGTCCGGTCCCTGTATGACCGGAGCAGGAGCTGTGTTCACATTGCCGGCAGTAAATCAGACCTATTCCCGGTGCAGGTTGGACTCCGCCAGAGCTGCCCTTTGTCACCGGTTCTGTTCATTGTATTTATGGACAGAATTTCTAGGCGCAGTCAGGGGCCGGAGGAGGTCTGGTTTGGGGACCACAGGATCTCATCTTTGCTGTTTGCAGATGATGTTGTCCTGTTGGCTTCATTGAACCAGGACCTGCAACGTGCACTGGGACGGTTTGCAGCCGAGTGTGAAGCAGCTGGAGTTCAAGTATCTCGGGGTCTTGTTCACGAGTGAGGGGAGGACAGAACGTGAGATTGACAGGCGGATCGGTGCAGCTTCTGCAGTAATGCGGACTCTGTATCAGACCGTTGTGGTGAAGCAGGAGTTGAGGCGAAAGGCGAAGCTCTCAATTTACTGGTCAGTCTTCCCTTTTACTCTCACCTATGGTCATGAGCTCTGGGTAGTGACCAAAAGGACGAGATCGCGGATACAAGCGCTCAAAATAAGTTTCCTTTGCAGGGTGGCTGGGCGCTCCCTTAGAGATAGGGTGAGGAGCTCAACACACCTTGTTGTCCTCCTCCTCCACGTCGAGAAGAGCCAGCTGAGGTGACTCATTCATCTGTTCCGGATGCCTCCTGGGTGCCTCCCTCGGGAGGTGTTCCAGGCATGTCCCTCTGGACGGGGGCCCCAGGGAAGACCCAGGACACGCTGGAGGGACTGTGTCTCTTTGCTGACCTGGGAACCCCTCTGGGTTCCCCCGGAAGAGCTGGAGGACGTGTCTGGGGTGAAGGAAGTCTGGGAGTCCCTGCTTAGACTGCTGCCCCCGCGACCCAGCCCCGGATAAGCGAGAAAAAATGGATGGAAGGATGGATGGCAGTCTTGATCTCGATTGATGTTTCTTGTGCTCGATAAATAATGTCTGTGAAGTGATGATGTATTTTTGACAGTAAAGTCCTGTGTGTGAATTCGTGTTCGTACTGATGTAAGCGTAATCTTAAATTTTCATTTCATAATTGTAATTCTTGATGTTGTAACTTTTCAATTCGTATTCTGATGGATAAAATACACACAATATATTTTATGTACGACTGGACTCATTCGAGAGTTTATGAATATTTATTTTATGCACAACTACAGCCAAATATGCACAGAATTCCCAAATACGCACAGATTTCTATTCTATGCACAAACATTTCTGAAAGCTTTCTTACTCCATAGTTGAGTGAGTAAGTGTACTGACCTGAGGCTGATGAGAGCAGGAGAGCCAACACCCATGGATTCATGTTCCTACCGAGGACAGAGAGAGAAACAGAGGGACAGTAGGATGCAGAGGGACAGTGGGACAACCAGGCTTGCAGAGAGCTGGAGACATAAAGACAGAGACTGAGACAAGAGATACATGGAACACACTGGACGTCGTGAGTCACTGACAGCTGACACATGCTTCCTTTTCTCCTCCACCAATCAGCTCCTGAACACTGAAAAGACACTTCCTAAAAATGTGTGTGCGCGTGTGTATGTGTATGTGTGTATATGTATATATATATATATATATATATATATATATATATATATATATATATATATATATATATATATATATATATATATATATATATATGTATACATATATACACACACACACACACACACACACACCGGCACTTCAAAGTGACTGAGAGACGGGGAGTTGGGAGTTGAGGGAGGAGGAGAGTGGGCTTTCCTTTCCTGTAATGATTTTGATGGTTAGAAGTGAAATAATAGTCAGTCCTGTGAAGTGTTGTTAGTGTTAAACATGTGGTATCTGTTTTCATTTCGATCCAAACATATTTGTTCAGTTTTCAGTAGAGTTCACTCATTTTGACAACTCCAGTTTTCGGTCAACTCCGTCACATCCATGCATTTGGTGGGAATTTTTGGCATTTTTTAAAGAAACTTGAATCTGGCACCTATTCAAGTCAAAGGGCCTAGCTCAGTGGTGCATGTCTAGGTTCTGGTGGCTCCCTGCCAATTGAACATGCAAATCTGTGCGTTCTCCTGTGGGCACACGCCAAAGCACATGAGCATGCACAAGGAGCGCAGTCTTGTGTATCACGTATTCACTTTGACCAATCAGAGCTAGAGTGGAGCCGGAAGTAATGATTAAAAAGCTGTTTTTAAGACAACTGAAGGACTTTGAGCTGAGAAAAAGTTTATGATCTAAAAGGTAAAAGGTTTTGTGATTACATGAGAAAAAGTTTTTCACTGAAGTGTGTGAGTGGCCACTACAGCAACTCAAGATAGCTCTGAGCAGTAATACCCTATAGGTTCTATTCACGTTACGTCACAAACCAGGAACACGTTTGGAAAGATGCGATTACAACTTGGTTTTTTTTTGGTTTGTGTTTATATTTGGTACATGTACAGAATACTGTATATGCTTTCTTTTTCTGTACTCTGATGTGTGAAAGTGACTTTATGTGTGTGAATAAAATTATTAGAGTTTTCTTGGCAGTGTGAGAGCAGTGTGTGTGATGTCAAACTTTGGAGGCTGATCTTACTGTGAATATATTTTTTTCAGTTTTATCCATAATTGTATTGTGTTAGTTCGACCTCTGCCATAGTGACAAAACATCTTAGCCTTTTGACCTGCAGTGCTGACACAAGGCCAAATGGACGATGCATTTTGAGGGCTATGACTATTTCTACCCCTCCTTGAACCATCACCTTATCGTGGTGGAGGAGTCTGAGTGTCTGAATGATCCCGGAAGCTATGTTGTCGGGGGCAAGGCAAAAAGGTCCTGGGGGACAGGTTAGATGAAGAACGGTTCAGAAGTCCCTTATGATGATGTCCACATGGAGGCCAGTTACATCGCCCGGATTGACGTTATTGGGGCCCCCCTGGAGCCAGGCCTGGGGTGGGTGCTCAACAGCAAGCGTCTGGTGACCGGGCCTTCCTCCAGGGGGCCCGGCCGGGCACGGCCCAAACGAGCAGCGTGGCACCGCCCTTCCATGGGCCCACCACCTGCAGGAGGATCCATATGGGCCTGGTGCAGAGAGATCTGGGTGGCAGTCGAAGGCGGGGGCCTTGCCGACAGGATCTCCTGACATGGAGACTAGTTCTGAGGACATGGAATGTCACCTCACTGGGGGTGAAGGACCCTGAGCTTGTGCGGGGGGTTGAGCGCTACCGACTAGATATAGTTGGCCTCACCTCGTGGTGTCCTGGTGGGGCTGCTCTGTGTGACCGTGTTCCTCGTGGTGTCCTGTGGGGGGTGCTCTGGGAGTCTGGGGTCCGGGGTCCTTTGCTAAGGGCTGTCCGGTCCCTGTGTGACCGGAGCAGGAGCTGTGTTCATTGCCGACAGTAAGTCAGACCTGTTTCCGGTGCATGTTGGACTCCACCAGGGCTGCCCTTTGTCACCGGTTCTGTTCATTGTATTTATGGACAGAATTTCTAGGCGCAGTCAGGGTTGTCCTGTTGGCTTCATCAGGCCAGGACCTGCAATGTGCACTGGAAGCAGCTGGGATGAAGATCACCTCCATGGTTCGCGACCAGAAAAAGGTGTCTTGTCCTCTCCAGATGGGTGGAGAGTCCTTACCTCAAGTGCAGGTGTTCATGTATCTTGGGGTCTTGTTCACGAGTGAGGGGAGGATGGAGCGTGAGATTGACAGGCAGATCGGTGCAGCATCTGCAGTGATGCAGTCGCTGTATCGGACCGTTGTGGTGAAGAGGGATCTGAGTCGAAAGACTAAGCTCTCAATTTAGTCTTCATTCCTACTCTCACCTATGGTTATGAGCTCTGGGTAGTGACCGAAAGGACGAGATCACGGATACAAGCGGCACAAATGAGTTTTTTTCGCAGGGTGGCTGGGCGCTCCCTTAGAGATAGGGTGAGGAGCTCAGTCACATGGGAGGCGCTCGGAGTAGAGCCGCTGCTCCTCCACATCGAGAGGAGCCAGTTGAGGTGGCTCGGGCATCTGTTCCGGATGCCTCCTGGGCGTCTCCCTCGGGAGGTTTTCGTGCATGTCCCACCAGGAGGAGGCCTCGGGGAAGACCCAGGACACGCTGGAGGGACTATGTCTCTCGGCTGGCCTGGGAACGACTCGGGGAAGAAGAAAGAAGGTGGAAGAAAATGGATGGATGGAGGGACTATTTCTATGACAAAGGAATTTAGTTTTGACACATGGGTAAAGTGTTTTGGGACAGATCTGAGCTTTTGCAGGTGATCCATGGTGTTGTGCTGAACCATCCAGGTTATTCTGACAAAAGCACTAAGTGAATGCAAAAGAACCAAAGCAACTGAGAAAGATCTCTGTAATTTTGAGGGCAGGACAAAACAGAAAATGACATTTTCACTCTCAAGAATTGACACAAATGGAATGTAACAAACAAAAAGATAAACTCAATATGAGAACCCTGCTTTGCAGTTTGGGTATTTCTTCACCTTGACATGGCACAGCTGTGAAATGAAAAAACATTTCAGGAGACTTCATGGTTTAGGTTTGCAGCACTGTCCACAAAGCAAAGATACTGGGAGGATTTGAGTATAAAATATTCAGAATATTTAGTTGAGTTTTTTTAACACTTTTAACTTTTTCTTTGCTAATAATAATAATAATAATGCATCAGTTAATTTTATGCTTTTTTGGACACTCAAAGACGCTTTACAGATCATTATTCATTCACTCCATATCTGATGAAGGTAAGCTACTATTGTAGCCACATCTGCCCTGGGGCAGATTGACAGAAGCGAGACTGTCAATCTGTGCCATCAGATCCGACCACCACCACCAACACTCATGCACTCATTGCTTTCATACTAGGCAATGTGGGTGTAGTGTCTTGCCCAAGGACACAGTGACAGTTTTTACAAACGGGGCCCCCCTGTGGCTCTTGATTTTTTCAGTGGTCTCCCATTCAAGTATTAACCAGGCTCAGCCCGGCTGAGCTTCTGAGATCTGACGGATCAGGCTTTGACAAGCCGGTATGGCCACAAACCTACACGATTCCATAAACTTAAAGAGGGAAAAAGTTAGAGAGAGAGAGAGAGACAGAGAGAGAGAGAGAGACAGAGAGAGAGACAGAGAGAGAGAGAGAGAGAGAGAGAGAGAGACAGAGAGAGAGAGAGAGAGAGAGAGAGAGAGAGAGAGAGAGGAGACAGAGAGAGAGAGAGAGAGACAGAGAGAGAGAGAGAGAGAGAGACAGAGAGAGAGAGAGAGAGAGAGAGAGACAGAGACAGAGAGAGAGAGACAGAGAGAGAGAGAGACAGAGAGAGAGAGAGAGAGACAGAGAGAGAGACAGAGAGAGACAGAGAGAGAGAGAGAGAGAGAGAGAGAGAGAGAGAGACAGAGAGAGAGAGAGAGAGAGAGAGACAGAGAGAGAGAGAGAGAGAGAGCAGAGAGAGAGAGAGAGAGAGAGAGAGAGAGAGAGAGAGAGAGAGAGAGAGAGAGACAGAGAGACAGAGAGAGAGAGAGAGACAGAGAGAGAGAGAGAGAGAGAGAGAGAGAGAGACGAGAGAGAGACAGAGAGAGAGAGAGAGAGAGACAGAGAGAGAGAGAGAGAGAGAGAGAGAGAGAGAGAGAGAGAGACAGAGAGACAGAGAGAGAGAGAGAGAGACAGAGAGACAGAGAGAGAGAGAGAGAGAGAGAGAGACAGAGAGAGACAGAGAGAGAGAGAGAGAGAGAGACAGAGAGACAGAGAGAGAGAGAGAGAGAGAGAGAGAGAGAGAGAGAGAGAGAGACAGAGAGACAGAGAGAGAGAGAGAGAGAGAGAGAGAGAGAGAGAGAGAGAGAGAGACAGAGAGACAGAGAGACAGAGAGACAGAGAGAGAGAGAGAGAACAAAGCTCCATCACGGGTATGCTCGGCTCCAGCTCCAGCTTGTTGCTGTAATTGGACGCAGTGCGCAGCAGAGGGCGCTGCCCTCATGTTCCACTCTCAGCAGACTAACACTGTCTGCTCTGGGTTCATACAGATTCATTATTTAGTAAGTCCTGTTTAAGACCTGGTTAAGTTTAGTCCTGGCTTAGTCCTGGTTTAGTCCTGGTTTAGTTCTGCTTTAGTTCTGGTTTACTTCTCTGAGTTTCCAGAGGAAATGCAGGCGTGTGCTGTGCAGCTTCATCAGCACATCTCACTCTGTTGTAAACTGTCCTGCAGAGTGAGACTGAACCCTCATCCCGCTCTCCTGCTCTCATCCTCTTCCTCTCTCTCCTCTCCTATCAATCCCTTTCCTCTCCCTGTCTCCTCCTTTTCCCCTCCCTGTCTCCACCGCTCCTCTCCTTTTCTGTCCTCACTCTCTCCTCGTCACCCTCTCTCTCATCTCACTCTCTTTTCCTCTCCCTTTTCCTCACCTCCTCCTATCCTTCTCTCCTGCTCTATTCCTTCGCTCTGGCACTAAGCCCCACCCATCCTTCCCTCTGGCTCACTGCAGAAGCAGGTGCATTTCCATTTCAGCTTCACTCTCTCTGCTTTCGAGATCTTCTACACTGAGTCCAGACCATTTCCACTGAGTCCAGACCATCTCCTCTCCTGATGTTCTGAAGCCCTAGAGCCTGCACATTTAGACTGAGACATGAACAGCACTTCTGAGCTGAGTCGCTGATCAGGTAAAGCCATAAATCAGAACTAAACCAGGACCAAACCAACCAGGACTAAACCAAGACTAAACCAGGACTAAACCAGGACTAAACCAGAACTAAAGCAGGACTAAACCAGGACTGAACCAGAACTAAACCAGGACTAAACCAAGACTAAACCGGGACTAAACCGGGACTAAACAAGACTAAACCTGGACTAAAGCAACCAGGACTAAACCAAGACTAAACCAGGACTAAACCAGGACTAAACCAGAACTAAAGCAGGACTAAAGCAGGACTAAACCAGGACTGAACCAGAACTAAACCAAGACTAAACCAAGACTAAACCAAGACTAAACCGGGACTAAACTGGGACTAAACAAGACTAAACCTGGACTAAACCAACCAGGACTAAACCAAGACTAAACCAGGACTAAACCAGAACTAAAGCAGGACTAAAGCAGGACTAAACCAGGACTGAACCAGAACTAAACCAAGACTAAACCAAGACTAAACTGGGACTAAACCGGGACTAAACCGGGACTAAACAAGACTAAACCTGGACTAAACCAAGACTAAACCAGGACTAAACCAAGACTAAACCAGAACTAAACCAGAACTAAACCAGGAATAAACCAGGACTAAACCAGCACTCAGCTAGGTTTATACCAAATAATAGATGTTTGCAGATGCTGTTCTATTTGTAGAGGCTCTGTGGTAAAAGTGACATTGAAGTAGCACAGGCAGCATGTGCAGGGGTGCAGGGGGTTGGGGGGGACTTTTTCTTTGTCAGTCTGTGGGCACTGTAAGCATTTTTGAGGTACAAGGCTCTACATTATACAAAATTGACTCTTGTAATTCTTTATTATTAGTCTGTGTTCCACATTGTGATGTCATAAAGGTGTAGTTTTCAAGTTTGCAGCTCCTTTTAAATGTAGCTCAGTAGAGATTGGCAATTCCAAGACTGAAATGACTGAAATTATTCTAGTGTGGGTATATGGAGTTCAAAAACACAGTGGAGCATTTCCTGCATTGCCATCACATGGAGGAACAGTGTGTTTTCTGTTTGAGAGAAGAGCTAAGGTAAATGTGCCCGGTTTGTGTGCTGAACATGTCTTCAATGATTATAATATAGATCAGAAAACAGTGTAATGTGGGCCCTTTGACATTAAATAGCAAATAAATGTCAATTGTTGTCATTGTTTCATATGAAAATAAGTAATAAGTGTGTCTAATTAGGTATAAAATGGGTTCTAGAGTTTGTGGGTGAATGACATAAATGTTACTGTAATATTGTGTAAAGATCAGATTTGTGTTGAAGTGTAAGGGGAGGGGCTATTCTCAGGTTGCAGCTCGGGGGCTATTTTTAGCCGGAGCACAGCCGTGTGTCGTTTGTGATAAAAGAATAGATGTGCTCCTCTGACGCACAGGGCTGCAGCCACAACACTAGAGTACAATTAAAACTACAGTACTAAAGTAAAAGTATGATCCTAACAAGTACAATTAGTATCAGGTAGTCTTGGTAATGTCACAATATTAAAATTTCAAACTTGGAACAGACGCGATACTCAATTCCATTACCACGATGATAATTTAAAAAACACTTTTTATTTAGCCAATTAAATGTGATTTTCAACATTAAACCACAGAACTTTCTTTTCTATTCCCATGTGTCCTTTTATGTGTGTAATCCTCAGTGGTCCAGTAGACCAAACATGTTGGTCCATGTGTGTATACTAGTCTACATGCTCTTCTACTTGTTCTGATACAGCTCTACATCATTCTAAAGACTTTCAGGAAAATACTTTTTTAGTATTGAGTATCTATTTAGTATGGATTAATATATGACTTTTAACAGCCTTATCAGGTCAAAATAAAAGTGCTGCTTTTAAAACATATGTGGTTTTAAGTGAATATAACATTTTCAAAACAATAAAAGGCAACACGAAGATAAAAATGTATAATGTCTTACCACTCAGAAGTAAAAAAAAAAAATAAAAAAAATAAAACTTTTTAAAATGGGAACTTTGAACACAATCTCATTATTAAAATCAGCCAGGTGTGGAGCATTCTAGGCAAACCAATGACATGTCCATGGTGTCAGGCCAGAAAAGTTATGAAATGTACCTTTAAATAATGCAAACATTCAAAAATAAATGATGATTTTATATGATCATTTTAAGTAAGGCAGCTTACATCTGTTAGCAATTCATATCCACCTCCTCTTCCTCATTATTGGCTCTCATCATTAACACACACAGAGAAGTCAGAGCTGCTAATATGCTAACTCTCCGCTAATGCTCTGTCCTTAGTCGCCATGACAACAGGAGATGTACACTCTATTACTGGTATGCAACAAAGTAATTTATCAATGAGAGGTCAGGAAGGCTTTGGTTTGCAATGTTCTGTTTGATTATAAGAAGACAGTCAAGTGGACAAATGGACAAGTGGACAGGGTGACAGGGAGCCAGGGGGACAGGTGGACACTAATAAAATAAAGCTGTGGATTTTATTAGAAGAGCACAAATAAAAATGGGTCAGATTGTGGAGGGGTTTGTACTGTGTGTCAGAGATTGAGAGTATGTTTTACATTGTGACTTCTTTAAAAGCTGCTTTTATAAACTATATTACTCAGAAATTGAATAATTTTTATTAGTTTCTTCATCTAGCCCAAGAATTCAAAGTTTATTTGATCTAAAAACTCTGCTGGCAGCAACATAGAACTGGCCATGGCTGAAGAAATCTGTTGTGCAGAAGAGCCCCACACGCTGGTTTTCTGCTGATATCTGTGTCATTTTTGTTATTCTCTGGAACATAAAGTTTTTGTTACCTGTAGACTTACTCACAGTGGGAAGAGAAACCATAAAACCATAACTTACTCAAGTAACAGTACTGTTATACTGTGCTGTACGGGGGTAGACGGGGTGATGAAGAGGAGAGGGGCTGGAGGACAATTGGACAGAAAGACAGGACAGACAGGACTGAAGAGTCCATAGGTCTTATCTGATGAAGGTCAGGGCAGAGGACACAGATAGTGCAAGGACTGTCATGCCTTGCCTCTTCCTGTCTGTGGATTGACCTGTCGTCATGGAAACACTTTTAGCATCACTGTTGTTTTCAGTGAGCGCCTTATCTCAGTGTCAGGGCCACAAAAGAGGACCTACACACGTGGACAAGAGGACAGGGAGACAGGAGACAAGTGGACAGGGACAAGACCCGCATAAGGGGAAGAGCAGCAAATATAGTGGACAGTTTGAGAAGTAGATGACAGGGTAAAAGAAGGACACAGAAACAAGTGACTGACTGGACTTTGGTTGGGCCTAAGAGTAGAGACTCTACCTGTACTGGGGGAAGGGGACCTTGCTCCTAATGTCAACTTCACTGTAACTCTGTCCTCGCTGTGTCTGCACCTGTCTGTTACAGATGTCAGGTGACCTCCTGGTCCTTCCTCCGGTGACCACACCCACTGGGAGAACACCTGTGAACAGCTCGGTGGGGGCGGTGCCTGAGCATGGGTGGGCGGTGCCTGAGTTCACAGTGGCGGCGCAGTGTCGCGTGGTGGCCACACTGGTGCTGTGTGTGTTTGCCGCCCTCAGTAACACGTGTGTGCTGGTGAGCGTGTGGCGCACGCGTGGTCTGGCCTCTCACCTGCGTCCCCTGCTGCTCAGCCTGGCCGGGGCTCACCTAATGGGGGCGCTATTGGTCATGCCCATGGACGCGGCGTGGAACATCACAGTGCAGTGGAGAGGGGGCGCTGTTCTGTGCAAACTCCTGTGTTTTCTGAAGCTGCTGTGCATGCACGCGTCTGCACATGTGGTCATCGTCATTAGCCTGGACCGGCAGCACGCTATTCTGCGCCCTCTGCACGCGCTCAGTGCACACCAACGCAATCGTCGCATGCTCGCTGCCGCCTGGGTGCTCAGTGTGCTGCTAGCCACACCACAGGTAACTAATAATAATAATAATAATAATAATAATAATAATAATAATGCATATGTTTTCTGGACACTCATAGACACTTTACAGAGCATTATTCATTCACTCCTCTCTCAGTGGTGATAAACTATTACTATAGTCAAAACTGCCCTGGGGCAGTCTGACAGAAACACAGCTGCCAAACTGCACCATCTGACCACCACCATCACTCACACATACACACACACACACACACACACCACTTTCAGACTAGACGATGAAAGTGAAGTGTCTTGCCTAAGGACCCCCCCCCCCCCCCCCCACAGGAGGTCTTGTGTTTGTTTTGGACAGAACATGCCTTCAGATTGCAGTTACTGTGATTTGAGGCGCAGTGAAAAGCCATGAACACGTCACTGTCATATGAGATATGCATCAGGATGAATAAAACATGTGAATGTGAGCAGGACTGGAGGAGGCACAGAAGGACGCAGGAGAGAAAGCACAGAGAGGACAGCGCATGAAAAGGTGTAGCTCCAGCACTTTGTTTCCATAGCAACACAGCTCCAGAGCACACAGTCTTTAGGTGTATTTGATCTGAGGAGGGGCTTCTCTGTTACTGTAGATGACTTTATGATCTCAGGTGGAGGGCAGGGCTCTGTGTGCCTTTATGGGAAAAGTCCAATCAGAAAATCCACTGCTGATGAGATCAGTACTTACCATGTTAAAGATGTAGGATGTACACAATTGCCTGGAATGTTCCACAATATAATGTTAAACTCATCAAGTAGATGATGCCATCAGACTATGTTACAGGTCAGGTCTGTCGACAGGCGAGCCCACTCAGAATCTCTGTGGAACATTTTTGAGAAGTAGTAACAGAGACAGTAACACAAAGGACCAAATATTTGCATTGTGACAGTTAAAGGTCATTTTACCCATTTTTCTGATCTACTGTAGGTTCCAATGTAGTTTCCTCATCACAAACAAGCCTGGAGTTGTTTTAGGTTCTTTCACACGTTTAACACACAAACCCTGAAGATTTAGGCTGGTTTCTTCTCTCAAACACAAAACATTCATCACTCATCGCCACTGTGTTTTTAAACTCCACACACCTTTACTAGAATCATTTGGATGATTTCAGCCCTGGAACTGCCAATCTTTACTGAACTAAAGGTAAAAGGAAACTACTGCTTTATAAGTGAGCTTTGTTCACCTGCCATCTACCTATTTGAAGATGGTTTGCATGTTATGACGTGTGAACCCATCAACTTGGTACTGCGTCATGTATGAATCACCCAGACCGTGTTAGTGCTTCCTCTAATGGCCCCTGGAAATGTGGTGCAGTCCCCAGTGACAGGAGCGGGTCCTGGGTCCAGCCTCGCCGCATTCCTCCTGGGGCCCCGTGGAGCATTAGCATTAGCATTAGCGCAGTGCACAGCGGGCAGACATTCCTCTCTGATTAAACACTCACCTGCAGCACTGGGACAGACCCTCTTGGAGCTCTGAGACTTTCAAACGCCCTCTGGTGGTCATGACAGGAATCTGACAGGACTCACCAAAAAAAACACTGCATCAAAAAAGAGGCTGGTGTGAAAAACTATTTTAAGATGCACCGTGGGTTTTCTGCTCTAATCTCCACCTCTCCTCCCCTCCTCTCTCATCTTCTCTCTTCCTCTCCACCCCTCTCCTCCCCCCGTCCTCCTCTCTCCTCTACCCTCCTCCTCTTTCCTCTTTCCTCCCGTTATCTCCTGTTCTCCCCTCCTCCTCTTCGCTCCACTCCCCTCTCCTCCGCTGTCCCCCTGTAGTTGTTTCTCTTCAGGCTGAGTAAAGCGGTGGATGTGGACTTTACGCAGTGTGCCACTCACGGCAGCTTTTCACACCGCTGGCAAGAGACACTCTACAACATGTTCCACTTCAGCACGCTCTACGTCTGCCCCCTGGTGGTCATGGTGTGGTGCTACAGCTGCATCCTTCTGCACATCCAGCGCCAGGCCACAGTCCACAAAGGTACAGCAAATTTAAATTTTTTTATTTGAATAACAGCTCAGTTGTTATTCAGGCGCTAGTTGTTTTGGCTGCAATCGACAGTCGCAATGTTTTTTGTAGTAGTTTTTCACTGTAAAATGCAAGGATCTGTAGCTTGCACTCAGACCAATGGCACGTGCTGGCACTGTGTGCTGCATGCTCAACGCTTCCAGCCTTGCTGCACCAAATGTGCTAAATTAACATGACTTGAGAATGATGCATGATCAAAAGAATCAAAAGACCAAGAAATTATAAGTAAATAAATATTTGGTGAAAGAAAATTATATTTATGTACATGTGGTAGAATTATGTTGACAAGTACAATGCTCATACTAAATCCAATTTGTATATTTGTCATTTTGTCCACATTTGGTCACTTTAAGTAATAATAAAAAAGAAAATTACAAAAATAGAATACACAAAATAGAAAGAAAAAGATTCAGGTCCTATATGCACTATTTTCTGATCTTTGTTCTCATGTAGTTCTCATGTTCACAAACAGATCTGGAGTTATGATTTGTTTTATTAACACAGTGTGTTTAAACTCCACACACCTTCACTAAAATCATTTGGATAATTTCAGACCTGGAAATGCCAATCTCTACTGAACTAAAGTTAATAGAAGCTGTTAATTTAAAAACTACCACTACATGACATCACAAGGTGGAAAGGGGCGTGTTGAGCTTTGGAGATGAATGAATGAATGCCTTTATTGTCAATATCTTCAGATGTAGTAGATACAGAGGAATCAAAATGGGACCTGTCACCCTATCCGTACATTACAAACACACAATACAATATGACATAGGAAGACTAGACATGGACCAGACCTGAAGACAGGGAGCTGAGGAAGAAACACTGCAGCATAACTTAAGGATAGGGGGAGGAGGAAAACAAGATGATAGCCCCCAGACTGTGCTCCTTTCAGGGCATAATATGGGACCAGTGCACAAAAAACAACTCAGAGTAAAAACATTACATCTAAACTTGACACCAGGGAGGAGAGGGGCGTGGAGTTATCTATATGGCAGCAGCCATCCGGACGCCAAGGCCACAGTCCCATCCAAGTTCCAGTCAATGACCCCAAACCTTTCCGTGATGTTTTCCAAAATGTGGTGTAACTAATAAGTTAGTAATAAATAAGCTCATAGTCACAGTTTGAGAGCTCACAGCTTTACCTCCAATTTCAGTATGGGCAGCCAAGTGGACTGTAGAACATCCACCTCGGTAATCTGAACTTTTCGAAAAATCAGGGCAATGCCTAATTCATTTAGCAGAAGTCCTGTAATCATAGTACAGAATAGGTAAATGTCTTCGATGTCCTCCACGGAAAGAGATGCCAGACACACAACATGCCACTTATCCCAACCGTCCTTTGTCTGTTCTTCCGTCTGTTAGGTTCGCCCGAGCCTGAGATGTAGACAGACTAATAATAAAGGATTACTCAAACGTGTGAATGAAACAAAACACAAATCCAGGTCAGTTTTTGATGTGGCAACAACACTGTAACATGACTTAAAGCTCACAGTAGTACATTTTGGATAATATAGTGTAGTCCAGCTACATAATATATTTTGATACAATGTTGCTGTTAAATGATATGGTATTTATCAAGTATAA
Organism: Boleophthalmus pectinirostris; assembly: GCF_026225935.1. NCBI lineage: Eukaryota > Metazoa > Chordata > Actinopteri > Gobiiformes > Gobiidae > Boleophthalmus > Boleophthalmus pectinirostris. The sequence continues at coordinate 316,193 of NW_026571447.1, forward strand.
ACACTGATAAGTCATTAAATTTGTATAGTAAATATGACACTGATGTAGCATCATCATGTGTGGGCAGGAAATGGGTGGTGCTGATATTTGGGGGTTCAGCATTAAAAGTAAGTCAGACATGCCTACCCATGGTCGTGAGTGTGGCCTGGCTGCGCTCAGGTGTTGTAACCCTGCATGCCTCACATGTATTGAACCAGTGGATAAATTAAATGTTGCAAAGCTGAACAGTTTGTGTGGATTATTTGAGAGTGCAACAATAGGACCTTTAAAAAATGACAGCCTGTCCCAACATATTTTCAAAAAGTGGACGTGTTCACAAACATCACATGATTAAAGTCCAGTGCCACATGAGTGTGAGGGACAGACACAGTTCACACATTGTCCTCTTTGTTGCAGCTGGAGAGTGGAGCTTGCGTCGCTCAGGCACAGACATGATCCCTAAAGCGAGAATGAAGACAGTGAAGATGAGCGTGGTAATCGTGTTGTCTTTTGTCCTCTGCTGGACCCCATACTACCTGTTGGGCGTGTGGTACTGGTTCCAGCCCGGTGTCCTGGACTACACCCCGGAATACGTCCACCACAGCCTCTTTGTCTTTGGGAACCTCAACTCCTGCCTGGACCCGCTCATCTACGGTTTCTACTCCCCGTCCTTCAGGGCTGGACTGAGGCAGTGCTGCAGGGGCCGGCACCGTGCCGCCGGCCCCAGGAGCCTGAATCAGAGCCCAGTGAACACCAAAGAGGTCCAGAGGGAGGAGCAGGAGATGGACAGTATGAGCCCAGAGCAGGGGACTTTGGAGTGAAGGACAACATGAGGGAGTTTTCTTCTACCTGCTGTGATGTACTAGTTCAACACTAGCAGACTAGCACAAATTTATCTTGCCTTAAAGCTGGGGTACCTGAGTATGGCAGTTTGTTGTTTTACTGGCATTGCCATGTGTTCAGTCGACTTGATTTTAAAAGCTCTGTATTGTACTTGATTTCAAACCCTGAGTCTGGAACATAGCCCCTGTCTGACTGACTGTCTGAATAGTCCAGAGTTAGGAAGGAGTTTGGAAAAGGAGCCTGCATGCTTTCTGTCAGAGCATCTTTAGTTTAAGGAACATTGGGAGCTTCCAACCAGCTGTAAGTAGCTATGAGACATCCCACAATCCACTGCTCATGTTTTCTGAAGGTTTCCAAATATGGCCAATTGCTGCAGAGTTTGTAATGGGAAGCTACAGGTGATGGTTCATGTTTACAGATCAGTTTGTGGGGTTTATTGCAGACATTTCTTATTCAACAGAAGCATCATATGTAAACACTGGTGTCATTTATGTACAGTGTTAGGCTGAAATGCCATTAAAACTAGAGCAGAGGAGGAGAATGAGGAGCACTGATTGTAGTCTGTTTTGTGGATGTTGAAGTTTTTTTGTTTTGTTTTGTTTTGTTTTTTATGAAACAGCGGTAGGGTCACATGATGTCTCTGTTGTTCCTGCTGCTGATTAGGATGGTCATTCTCCAAACGTAGCTGAATCTGCCTAGGACTCTTGTGATTGACACGTGACATAGCTCCAATTTGCCAGAAGCTCCTGCTCATGTTCTACAGGGCAGTCATCTCCAGTGTCCCTTTTAGTGCTGTGGTCTGCTTGGGAGGAAGCCTCAAGAAGCCTCAAGAATAAGCTGGCGAGGAGGGCTTGATCTGTAGTGAGTGCAGAGCATGATTCACTCTCATCTGTGGCTGAAAAGAAAGCCCTAAACAAGCTCCTGTCCATCCTCCAGACCCTGCCTCTCTTCACCCCTCACTCTCTTTTGTCCTCCAGCTTTTGCCCCTCCTCCAGTCTTACTCTCCCCTTTAGTCCTCCAGAGATGGATATAGGCAGACTTCAGAGTTAGTTCCACTTTAGGGCAGCCTGCAGACTCTGGGTTTGTGATCATTCAAATGCTTCACTGGTGTTGGATGCAGACTGCGCTTATGTCGTCACAGAGTGCTGTTTTTAACATATTCTATGAGGGAAACATGCATTTGTACTTTTGGTTCTAACAAAGCAGTTGGTTTCCCCAGCTTTAATACAGCATCACCAATCACACTTTATTTGGAAACCATGTGAAAAAAAAAAAAAAAAAATATATATATATATATATATATATTATATATATTATATATATATATATATATATATATATATATATATATATATTCTCCTTTAATATGATTTCCAACCTGTTCTGACTGTGGAATCTGTGGATGTCTAGAATGCTCTCCCTTTAACGATATGAAATATACTTAAATGTATTTGTACAATGTGGTATTGTACACTGAGCATGAGATTATTATTGACATGAGACTTAACTGTGTTCCCATTGAAGCTATGCATAATGTGCACATGAATGTATTCTGTAATTCCAATAATCTCCAGATTGTGTCCACTCTAAAGAAATGTACGGTCACATCTGCACAGTCTGTGGCTGTCACAGTTTTAATGATCCAACTGAATAAATCCACTGTGAAATGTACAGCATCACACATTTTTTATTTTTTTTTTTTTATAAATTTTTTTATTTTTTATTAGCAACATACAATAAGCATATAGATACAGCAATGCAACACAGTACAACACAATAGAATGCATACAACACCACAGCAGACTAAGTGTAAAGTGTGTGCGTGTGCATGTGTGTGGGTGGGTGTGTGTGTGGGTGTGTGTGTACATGTGTGTGGGTGTGTGCGTGTGTGTGGGTGTGTGCGTGTGTGTGTGTGTGTGGGTGTGTGCATGTGTGTGGGTGGGTGTGTGTGTGTGTACGTGTGTGCGGGTGGGTGTGTGTGCGGGTGTGTGTGGGTGTGTGTGTACGTGTGTGTGGGTGTGTGCGTGTGTGTGTGTGTGTGGGTGCGTGTGTGCGGGGAACTACTAAAGTGGAGTGTTAAAATTGACTCTCACAGAATCAGTTTTCAAATTTTCTCAGGGTTTACATGAGTCCAATCTGTTCTAGAGTTAATTAAACATTTTTGGAAATGTTAATTAAGTAACACTGGACCAAAGTTCCTGTTTAACCCGTAAATCAAGAGTTATATTAAAGTTTTGAGAGTAAACATGTAACACTTTGTAGAGTTATCCTGATTTACCTAAGGGAAGCTGAATTGACTTTCACACACATTCACAGACCTTCACTTGGGAGATGGCTGCGGAGAGTGCACATGGTGTGGCAGGTGCTGTGCGCCCTCGCACAAAGACGTCTGAACAACTTTCCTTTGCCTGGTTTTGTGTGCTGTATATGTCTACTATTTTGGTACTATGTACAAGACACCAGTATCTTCAAAAGAAAAATGATCGTGTCTTGTCAGCCTCACAAAGCCAGTACACAACCTACTCCAGACTTCTCAGGGATGGGAATGCTATTGATCCCAGGATCTGCTGCTCTTTCGTCTTCTGTCCTTGGTTCTTCTAGTACTGTTTTCTTTAATCCTAATAAATGAAAATGTCCCAACATTTTAGTCTCCCAAAGTTCATACTTGGTCTCATCTTCGTCGAATGTCAATTGAGGCAACCTGCTTGTCTTTCGTTGCTCCGCCATGTTAGCTTGCTCTTTTTCTCCATTAGCAGTCCCGTTAGCACGTGGTCCGTTGTGACTTTCTAGACGTTTTGGAACAAACTAACTTATCTTCCGAACAACTTCTGGGCCCATAACCTGTTGAGTTACGGTGTGCTTTAGTTACAGCCACCGTTGCATTCGGGTGAAAAAGTGCAGACAAAAGATGAAATTTAATCAGTTGCTTTTTGGCATATTTATTAACTGACTCTGAGAACTACAGCAAGCCTAAGTGCACAATATATATATATATATATATATATATATATATATATATATATATACACATATATATATATAACATATATATATAAAAAAAATAAAAATTTGTTTCTCACCTTCCACGGTGGTAGGTCTCTCTCACCCTCATTGAGCTCGGGTCCTCTACCAGAGGCCTGGGAGCTTGAGAGTTCTGCGCAGTATCTTTGCTGTTCCCAGTACTGCACTTTTCTGGACTGAGATGTCCGTTGTTTTTCCCGGTATCTGTTGTAGCCACTCTTCCAGTTTGGGGGTTACAGCCCCGAGTGCTCCGATCACCACAGGCACCACTGATGCCTTTACTTTCCAGGCTCTCTCCAGCTCTTCCTTGAGCCCCTGGTATTTCTCTAGCTTCTCGTGTTCCTTTTTCCTGATATTACCATCGCTTGGTATTGCGATGTCAACCACCACGGCTCTGCTCTGTTTCTTATCCACCACCACTATGTCTGGTTGGTTCGCCATCACCATTCTGTCAGTCTGTATCTGGAAGTCCCACAGGATCTTGGCTCGGTCATTCTCCACAACCTTTGGAGGTGTTTCCCACCTTGATCCTGGGGTCTCCAGCCCGTACTCTGCACAGATGTTTCTGTACACTATGCCCGCCACTTGGTTATGTCGCTCCATGTATGCTTTCCCTGCCAGCATCTTACACCCCGCAGTTATGTGCTGGACTGTCTCAGGAGCCTCTTTGCACAGTCTACACCGTGGGTCTTGTCTGGTGTGGTAGATCTGGGCCTCTATTGCTCGAATGCCCAGGGCCTGCTCCTGAGCAGCCAGGATCAGTGCCTCTGTGCTGTCCTTCAGACCAGCCCTCTCAAGCCATTGGTAGGATTTCTTGATATCAGCCACTTCAGTTATGTTCCGGTGGTACGCCCCATGTAGGGGTTTGTCCTGCCATGATGGTCCCTCCAGCACCTCTTCCTCTGGACCCCACTGTCTGAGACATTCTCTGAGCACCTCATCTGCTGGGGCCTTGTCCTTGATGTACTCAAGGAGCTTGGATGTTTCATCCTGGACAGTGGTTCCCACACTCACTAGTCCTCGGCCCCCTTCCTTCCGGCCTGCGTACAGTCTCAGGGTGCTGGATTTGGGATGGAACCCTCCATGCATGGTCAGGAGCTTTCGTGTCTTAACATCTGTGGTCTGTATCTCCTCCTTTGGCCAGCTTACAATCCCTGCAGGGTATCTGATCACTGGCAGGGCGTAGCTGTTGATTGCCTGCACCTTGTTCTTGCCATTGAGCTGGCTTCTAAGGACTTGCCTCACTCTTTGCAGGTATTTGGCCATAGCCGCTTTCCTTGTTGCCTCTTCGAGGTTGCCACTTGCTTGTGGGATACCAAGGTACTTGTAACTGTCCTCAACGTCTGCTATTGTTCCCTCTGGGAGTGACACCCCCTCTGTGTGGACTACCTTCCCTCTCTTTGTCACCATCCTGCTACATTTCTCAAGCCCGAATGACATCCCGATGTCTGTACTGTAGATCCTTGTGGTGTGGATCAGTGAGTCGATGTCTCGCTCACTCTTAGCGTACAGCTTGATGTCATCCATGTAGAGGAGGTGACTGATGGTGGCCCCATTTCTGAGTCGGTATCCATAGCCAGTGCGGTCGATTATTTGGCTGAGAGGGTTCAGGCCTATGCAGAACAGCAGTGGGGACAGTGAGTCTCCTTGGTATATGCCACATTTGATGGACACATGTGCAAGTGGCTTCCCCTTGGCTTCAAGGGTGGTTTTCCACAACCGCATCGAGTTCGCAATGAACGCCCTTAGAGTCCTGTTGATATTGTACAGCTTCAAGCACTCAGTGATCCATGTGTGTGGCATTGAGTCATAGGCTTTCTTGTAATCAATCCAGGCAGTGCACAGGTTGGTCTTACGGGTTCTGCAGTCGCGGGCGACTGTTCGGTCAACCAGGAGTTGGTGTTTGGCTCCCCTGGTGTTTTTGCCGATACCCTTCTGTGCTGCACTCATGTATTGATTCATGTGCCCACTTATCTTAGCCGCAATGATGCCTGACATGAGCTTCCATGTTGTGGAGAGACAGGTTATTGGCCGATAGTTGGATGGGACTGCACCCTTTGAGGGATCCTTTAGGATCAGGATCGTACACCCTTGGGTTAACCATTCAGGGTGAGTCCCATCCCTTAGCAGCTGGTTCATTTGTGCTGCCAGGCGCTCGTGGAGGGCAGTGAGCTTCTTTAGCCAGTACGCATGGATCATGTCAGGGCCCGGTGCGGTCCAGTTTTTCATACCTGAGACTCTTCCCTGGATGTCTGCCACTGTGATGGTGACTGGATTCTGTTCAGGGAGGTTGCTGTGGTCTTCTCTCAGATCCACCAGCCACTGTGCATCGGTGTTATGTGATGCCTCCCTTTCCCATATGCCTTTCCAGTACCTCTCAGTCTCCAGCCTTGGTGGGTATGCTCTGCTGTTATTACCCTGCCACTGAGCGTACACTTTCGCCGGTTGTGTTGCGAACAGCCGGTTTATTCGTCTGGCCTCGTTATCTCGTGTGTACCTCTTTAGGCGGCTGGCCAAGGCTTGGAGCCTTTGTTTGGCAGTTTCGAGTGCTTCAGGTATGGGCAACTGGTTGTACCTCTTGGGCACTTGCTTTTTCATTGCACCTTTCTGGGCCTCTGACAGTTGGCTTACTTCTCTCCGCACCTCCTTGATTTTAGCCTCTAACCGTCTTTGCCATGGTGGGTATTGTATCGCATGGCTCCCATGGTTGCTCTTATAGCCCAACACATCTAGGATCACTGCTGCTGAAGTGTATATCAGCTCATTGGTTTCAGTGATTGTTGTGGTAGGGATCACTGTCAGTGCTGCATTCACATCTTCTAGGAGACTTTCAGATGGTACTTCACATAGCCTCTGTAACCGGCATCGGGGTTGCCTTGTGTTCATTCGGGCCATGATCTTATCTTTCAGGTCAGTCGCTGCCTCGCTCAGCGTGATACTTATTGGGGTTTCGTACCCAATCTCTGGTTGGGGAGTTGGTGTCAACTCCCCTCTGACCTGGCACACTGGTTCCCCCTTGCCGTGGCATTTGTGTTGTACCTCATCAATCTCTAGTTGTGATAGCAGTTGCCGTTTGTGGATGTTGGAACACTGAGCTACTAGTTGTTTGGCCGTTAGCTTGGACTGTGGGTATCGTAATAACCATTTCTCCCACATCCTGTTCATGTAACCCCTCTGCCTAGGGTTACTGTAGTAGTAGCATTCCAACAGAGCCTTGTATATATATATATATATATATATATATATATATATATATATATATATATATATATATATACATATATATATATATATATATATATATATATATATATATATATATATATATATATATATATATATATATATATATATGTATATATTTTAACACACACCTGCCTTCTGTAGCCTGAGCTGTAGCGCCTCCCTGTGGCATACAACTGAGGGCATGATTAACGTACTTTAACACTGTATATCAAGGATAGTTTCAAATGTGATCAAATGGAACTTCCAAGTGATCTTCAACTTGAATGTATAAACAATTTCTCTCTTATCTGAAAAGTCATTTACATTAATTTTTATTTATCACAAGCCATCAGCAACTACAGACTTTTATGATCAAATAAAACGTCTTCTGGGATACTGTCATTTAAACAAAGAATTAATTATCGAGGGTGATTTTAATATGAATTGGGATGAGAAAAAAGGGAGAAAAAACTTAAAACAAATTATGGATCATCTTAATCTTAAACAAATCATAGACAGGCCTACCAGAGTTACTGCAAATTCTTCAACAAGAATAGACCTATTGTTTACAAATTACCCTGACAGGATTATTAAGACCTATAATTTAATCACAGGAATGTCTGATCATAATATAATTTAGTTCTCATGAAAATGATTTAAAGTGAGATTTCAATATCCATATACAGCGAAAAGTAACCATGATTTCATACCAACAACTCAAATACAAAGTCTTGAGGTAGCTCTTAAAGATACTGACTGGAGTGAAATTCTAAATAACCAAAATGTAGAAAATGGGTACAATAACAAAAAAACCCAAAAAAGCTCTACCATAGAAACTGAATGTATAAAAATAATGAAAGAAAAAGACATATTGCTCAAAAAAGCATTGAAAACTGGTCTGGCAACGGACAGACAGATATTCACTGTAACTAGAAATAAAGTAATAGGCAAAATACGCAAAGCCAAAGCAAACTTTTTCATAAAAGTTATCAATGAAGCAAAAGGAAATAATAAAGTTATTTGGAAAAAATATTAATAAACTAACTGGTAAACAACATAAAAATGAGAATCACAATATCGAAATAAAAATAAACAATATCCTTGTACAAAATCCTCTTGCTATTGCTACCGAAATGAATAATTATTTTATTAAATCTGTACATAAATTAACTCAGCAGTTTGCACCAACAGAAACAAAGTATTCGTCCATGAGCTCTAGTGACTCCATTTTCAAAATGATAGATATAGAAATATCTGATGGAGATGTGCTCCGCATTATTAATTCTCTTAATTCCTCCAAGGCAAAAGACACACATGGACTAGACACACACTTCCTAAAACTGTAAAAAATGCGTTAATCACCCCAGTTAAACATCTGTTGAATCTGTCCTTCAGACAAAGTGTTGTGCCATCAGCATGGAAGTTGGCAGTGGTTTCTCCAGTTTTTAAAAATGGTAATAAGTCTGAGATGGCTAATTATTGCCCCAACAATATCCTCCCTGCCATCTCCAAAATTGCTGAGAGATGGGTGGCTGAACAATTATATGAACACCTCACCACAAGCACTACACCTTTACACCCACTGCAGTTTGATTTTCATAGTCACCATTCCACAGAGTCTGCAAATAGTTTTTTTTTTTTTTTTTGAAAATGTCAAAAGTTTTCTTGACAAACACAGGAGCAGTATTTCTAGACCTCAAGAAGGTGTTTGACACTGTAAATCACCAGATTCTTTTTTCTAAATTATCCCATTTTAGTTTGTCTAGAGAGGCGCTAAGGTGGTTTGAATCTTATTTGTCCCACAGACAACAATGTGTTTCCCTCTCTGGTTTTAAATCGCCCTACCTTCACTGTCCAACAGGGATTCCCCACAAGGTAATATTTTAGGACCTATTTTATTCAGTTTATATATCAATGATCTTCCTAAAATGTGTCCAGATGTCAATGTCCAGCTGTACGCTAATGATGCTGTGATCTTTACACATGCCAAAACTGTACAAGAAACTTCAGAAAAGTTAACTTCAGCCATGACTCATGTCCAAAAGTGGGTCAAGAACTCGTGCTTGCAACTCAACATAAAGAAAACTGTCTGCATGATGTTCAGCAAAAAAAAAACAATTGATCTACAGCGGTCTAATGTCTTTCTGAACCGGGTGCAACTCAGCCTGATCAAAGAGTTTAAATACCTGGGACTGACATTGGACCTGACATTGACATTTGACAACACACTAAGCTCCTCACAAAATCTGTTCATTTTAACATATATATATATATATACAGTCCCTGACAAAAGTCTTGTCGCTTATCCATTTTGTAGAAACAAAAGCTTATAACCTGACTTTAAATTAATCGATTGGTTTTAGAACCATTTTTAGAAATGTCTCATGTGAAAGCTAAAACCCTCCCAAATTATGCTCAATATACTAAAATAAATTTGCTTCACTGAAGAAAGATTGATCATTTAATGAACAGAGAAAGGTCAGATTTTGGCAAGACAAAAGTTTTGTTGCCTACAGAAAATTTAACAAATAATTTACTTCAAATACACAAATATGTTGCATAACGTCAGTGAATTAAGTAGTGGTGCTGTGAGATCCATATTTAATATCTTGTATGACTTCCATGAGCTTGCTGCAAAATTTGACCCCTTTTATGGTTGGGAATGTAAGATGTAGCTAATACTTCTTGATATTTTAGGCTATTGATATTTGCCTTCCACCCTGCAAATGTCTCGCACAGCCCCATACTGGATGGAACCCCAGACCATGATTTTTCCGCCACCAAACTTAACTGTTTTCTGGGTGAATCTTGGATCCATGCGGGCTCCAGTAGGTCTCCTGCAATATTTGCAGTGGCTGTGATGTAATTCAACTGAGGATTCATCTGAGAAATCCACCTTCTGCCACTTTTCCAGTGTCCATCCTTTTAGCAGGCTGTGGGCCTTGGCAAATGCCACATGGTTTTTTACAGAACTGAAGTGGTTGATATCAAAAAATCCTACCAATGGCTTGAGGGGGTCTGAAGGACAGCACGGAGGCACTGATCCTGGCTGCTCAGGAGCAGACCCTGGGCACTCAAGCAATAGAGGCCCAGATCTACCACACCAGACAAGACCCAAGGTGTAGACTGTGCAAAGAGGCTCCTGAAGCAGTCCAGCACATAACTGCAGGGTGTAAGATGCTGGCAGGGAAAGCATACATGGAGCGACATAACCAAGTGGCGGGCATAGTGTACAGAAACATCTGTGCAGAGTACGGGCTGGAAACCCCAGGATCAAGGTGGAAAACACCTCCAAAGGTTGTGGAGAATGACCGAGCCAAGATCCTGTGGGACTTCCAGATATAGACTGACAGGATGGTGATGGTGAACCAACCAGACATAGTGGCAGTGGATAAGAAACAGAGCAGAGCTGTGGTGGTGGACATTGCAATAACAAGCGATGGTAATATCAGGAAAAAGGAACATGAGAAACTGGAGAAAGGAGCTGGAGAAAGCCTGGAAGGTGAAGGCATCAGTGGTGCCTATGCCCTTGTGGCCGTACCGGCTTGTAAAAGCCTGATCCCGTCAGATCTCAGAAGCTAAGCAAGGCCGGGCCTGGTTAGTACTTGGAGAGACCGCTGGGAAAATCTGGTGCCACAGTGGGGCGCCAGTGACAATAATTGTAATTGTGTCCTTAGGCAAGACACTTCACCCACATTGCCTAGTATGAAAGTGGTGTGTGTGAGTGATGGTGGTGGTCAGAGGGACTGTTGGCGCCAATTGGCATGGCAGCCACGCTTCTGTCAGTCTGCCCCAGGGCATCTGTGGCTACAACAGTAGCTTACCATCACCAGGTATAGAGTGAATGAATAATGCCGAATGTAATGCTCTGTCAAGCATCTTTGTGACAAAAATATCTCTGAAAAGCGTTATATAAATAAAGACTTACTTACTGTGGTGATTGGAGCACTTGGGGCTGTAACCTCAAACCAAACTGGAAGAGGCTATAGCAGATACCAGGAAAAACAACGGACATCTCGGTCCAGAAAAGTGCAGTATTATTACTATTAGTACTATTACTCATTATTGCTCTGTGCAATAATGAAGCAGACCAAGAAAAGAACACTGTTCCTACTGTGAAACATGGAGGAGGCTTGGTTTTGTTCAGGGGCTGTTTTGCTGCATCTGGCACAGAGTGTCTTAAATCTGTGCAAGGTACAACGAAATCTTTAAACTATCAAGGTATTTTGGACCAAAACGTGTTGCCTAGTGTCAGAAAGCTCGGTCTCAGTCGTAGGTCATGAGTCTTCCAACAGGACAATGACCCAAAACACACAGATAAATACACACAAGAATGACTAAGAACAGAACACTGGACTGTTCTGGAGTGTTCTTCTGTGAGCCCAGATCTCAATTCTACTGAGCAGCTGTGAAATGAGCTGAAACATGCGTCTGGAGAAGGAACCTTCAAACCTGAGACAATTAGACCAGTTTGCTCATGAGAAATGGGTCAAAATACCTGTTGACCAGAGCAGAAGTCTCACTGACAGTTACAAATCATTTGTTTGCAGAGTTTGCCTCAAAACTTTGTGCAACAAAATATTACATTAAGGGTAACATAATTTTTGTCCAGGCCAGTATCATTATTTTGTTTTTTCTAATAATTCTGTTGAACTACAGGTGACAGTACTTTTGCATTTATTATTGCTTTTCTCAGTTTTCAAGTTATTTCAGTGATTATTGTTGATTTTCTTTCATTACCAGAGGGGTACCAACAGACACATCTCCAGCCCTTTTAACCACAACACAGCTCATCTTCAAAATGTTCTTCAACAGAGTAAATGCTAGTTTTCATAGGATTTCAGAAAGCACAAAAACAAGTTAATTTCCAGTTTTATTTTCCACAGATAAAGCACTATGGTACAACAGTATAAGGGTCAGATTAAAAATAAATACAGTATTATGCAGGCAGTTAAAGTGGAAACATTTCCACATAAAATTTGTAATTTTACAAGAATAAAGTTGTAGTCAAAGTAAAGATGTTACCCGTTGTTCTAGCGCCTAATTGTGACGCACATAATTAAATAGTGTGTAAACTTAATTAGCACATTAATTAACAAACAAGTAAAAATATGTACAGTGTTTTTCGGTTTTTATTTTTTTACATTTTATTAAATAATCAGAATTTATTCATGGCAGCACAAAATCTAAATCACACTAAAATACAGAGGTCTGATCATTTGTATTTAATTTTAAAAGTACGAACTAGAATAATCTAACCACAAGACAATAAGAACAATCAGAATCAAATGGTTGAAAACATAACACAAAATAACAAAATAAAACTAAAATCGGACTGATATATCAAAAAAAAAAAGTTCTTGTATTGTATGTAATTCTGTTGATATGGATTATCGTGCTTTCCAGTATTGTTGTGTTAGTAGTTTTGTGTTGTAGTGTGCAGCTGAACACAGATGAAGTTTGTGTTCTTTTGAGTGAGCAGAGGTCTTCATGAGCTACAGGAACCTCACAGAGCTCTTTCTCTTTCTCTGACTCCACTGTTTCAAGTGTACAGAGTGTACTGCAGGTGAATAGGCAAAAAAATCTTACATTTAGAGATATCAGTTTGAAACTTGTTTTGTAATTGACTCACATAAATGTAATAAATATATATATATATGAGAAGTGTTTCATCATGTAATGTTTTCATATAAACAAATGTATGTGTATCAACTATTTTTGGACATATGAATCTCAAAAATAGATGGTGCCAGGTTAAAATATTTCGCTTCATTTTCTCCTTTTAGATACAAGAAACAGACAGGGGAAATTTTGGATATCTTATTTAGTGTTTGAGTAAACTACATCTTACAAAAAATGGTCAAAAAACATTATTTCACCAAATTCTTTAAGTAAAAATTAAATCAGACTTGGAATTAAGTATTAAAAAATCCTTCTGTATGTTTCATCAAAATCAAGTTCACAAATGAGTACTTTGGTGCATGCCTGTGTTACTTTAAAGGGTGAAATATCAATTATTATATTTCTCTGCAGATCTGGACATCTTATTTTATTTATTTAACTGCCAAAAAAATGGGGAGAAGTTTTTGCCTATAGTGTCTTCCCTAAAAATACCCGTATCAGAGTTTTTGTAAAATGTAAAGCATTACAGATAATTTGAGGACATGCACAGCAAAAACATTTCCATGGAGGCACCTCTGGCAAATTGATCTGGGTGTGGCTGTCTTTTTCTTAAAACCATTTTCAAAATCCTGATTTATTGGTCATTTAATGGCACAGCACTTAAGTCCTGGTGCAGCATTCAGCCCCAGAAGCGCTGGCGTCCTTGAGGCAGGGTCTGCTCTGTCTGAGGTGGGCTCAAAACACCACCACTCATCTCCATGGTAACCAGGAAGTACAGATTGATGCCCATCATGGCGAGGGACGGAAGAAAGGACAACCCGAACCCAAAGGCCCTGATGCTGCTTTGGAATGCTGCAGCTACCCAGTACACCAGCCTGTAGACAAAACAAGTGCATCTTTAAATGTTGCACTAGTCTGTGGACAAAACAAGCGCACCTTTAAATGCTGCATTAGTCTTTGTACTGTACGAAACAATTGGGACATTTACGTTAGAGCAGTTTTAAGCCTCTGCAGAGCCCCCACAGTTCCAAATCTAAATGACATTTAGACACCAAAATACTCAGATTTCGGACAAATTTTGCCGTTTGCATACATACTGTGTACATTTTAGTAATTCTAAGCCACCAGAAATCAGATAATCAGTTTTTCGAATGCATATCACTGCAGTCAGCCGACACTGGTAGGCTCTATAATGACTCTATGGACTTATAGTTCACTATATGAAAGGTGGAACAATATGTATTTTAGGGTCAATTTTTATTGTGTATACTTTGCACTGTTGGAAATGTTTGGTTATTTTTTAGCTATTTCGTAAGATTTAAGCCATTGAAGGTTGAATTAATAACTTCTATGAGTCATAATATTTGAACTTTTAGTCATACAAACCTGTTGAGTATTTATTTGAAGGAGAAATAGCATTACATATCTTATAAGATCCAAGTGTGTTTTAAGAAAATAAGTGCCCTTTTCTATCCCTGCACCGGTATCAGTTAATATCATGTATTGGCAGATACTTAATGTCAAAGTATCATTATCGATACTGGAACTGAAAAACTGAGCAGAAGAAGAACTGGTTAGATTAGCCATGATCTTTAACTGAGGCGAAAGTTAATGATTAAAAAGATGTTTTTAGGACAACAGCTGAAGGATTTTGAGGTGAGAAAAATGCGGAAAATCCAACCTTTTTGAAAGCTCTAGGTGCCTTGTCACTCGAACACGAACAGTTTGTGATTACACTGTACTCTTGGGAAAAATCCTTTCTGGGAAAGAGGTATTTTATTGCTGTACTACCAGTGAAGGTCCACTAAATCAACTTGAGACAGCTCTAAGATACCAGCACCCTATCCAGTTATTTGAACAGATCCATGCCATACACCTTCACTAGAATCACTTGGATAATTTCAGCCCATGGAATTGCCATTATCTACTGAACAAAAGATAAAATGGGGCTTGAAACTTAAAATCTACCACTTCATGACATCACAAGGTGGAATAGGGCATTTTGAGATTTGGAGGGTCTGTTTTTGAGGAGGTACAGTCGTGTTGTTGGTGCCCCCTCTGGTAATGAAAGAAAAATCAACAATGGTCACTGAAATAACATGATAACATGAAACTAAGAAAAGCAATAATAAATAAATAAAAAAAATACTGAAAAATAACAAATGAAAATCAGACACTGTTTTTGAATTTTTTTTCAACAGAATAAAAAATTAAAAAAAAAAACTAATGAAACTGGCCTGGACAAAAATGATGGTACTTCTAGAAAAGATAGTAAGGAAGTGGACAACAGGGACATGTTAAACTTCGGTGAGTCTTTAATCTGCATCACAGGTGTCTTCAAACTTGTCCTCAGTCAGTGTGTCTGTTTAAAGGAGGACATGTGTCATTGTGCTGTTTGGAGACATGATGGACACAACACTGAACATGGACCAGAGAAAGAGAAGAAGAGAACTGTGTCAGGAGACTAGAAAGAAAATGAGAGACAAGCAGGTTAAAGATAAAGACAATAAGACCATCTCCAAGCAGCTTGATGTTCCTGTGATTACACATGTTCTTCAGAATTTTAAGGTCCACAGGACTGAAGCCAACCTCCTGATTTTCATTGGTTATTTTTCAGTAATTTTTTATTTATTATTGCTTTTCTTTTCTTTCAAATTATTTCAGTGATTATTGTAGATTTTTCTTTCATTACCAGATTGGTACCAACAATTTTGAACACATCTGTAACAACATTCTAACATGGTTTAAAGCTCACAGGAATCAATACAGGACCTTTTAAAACACTATTAATTATAATATTTTAATATAATATTTATAATCAAAAGCTATAATTAAAACAGACTGGCGTTCTGGGCACATACTGGGCGAACTACCTGCGGTGGCTTTACAGTTGAGATTGTGCACAGTTGCCTCAGAAGCCAGAGAGATGAGCAGTTCACAGGTTTTTTTGTATCAGAGAAACGTACCGCCCGAGGCAGAAGAGCACCGTGAGCAGGGGCACCACTTTGAGCTGGTCCTGGCTCAGGTAGGTCGCCATAACAACCAGCTGCATAAAGTAGAGCAGGAACAGGTGGGCGGAGTCAGACACAAAGCCCCGGTGTACGCTGACATCATTAGACGCCACTCCTTTCAGCCCTCTGGAGACACAACCCTCAGTGTGACAAAGAGACTGTACTTCACCAGAGCGGAGACGTGACACGCCCAGGACCAGGTACCCTGAAACATGAGACAGCAGGGGGCGCTATGTCAGAAGTAGGCCTGCTACGATGATCACAATATCTGCTTATTGTTCCATATATGAGAGATTCAACAATATTTTTGGGTGGTCAGTATTTATCATGTATACATTTTTGTTGCACTACTGGATAATTTTTGTTTATTTTTTTGGCAAAATGATTTGAGGTGTAGAAGGCTGAATTAAATGTTCTGTATTACACAAAATGGATTCTTGTGACTTTTAGCCATGTTGTAATGTTATGTCATCAAAAATATGCCAGGAGCTGTGTTTTGTTTCATTCACACATATTTGAGTAATCTTTATTATACATCTGTCTACATCTACAATATTATCTGTTCAACCTTGTGATGTCATGTCATGTTTTAATGCTTTTTACCTCAGCTATTCCAGGACTAAAATTATCCAAATGATTCTAGTGAAAGTATATGGAGTTTACAATCACAGTGGAGTCCTTCCTGTATTACCACAACATCCCACAGTGGAACAGTGTTTTCTGTTTGAAAGAAGTACTCAGCCTGAAAATGCAGGATTTGTGGATGTGTGAATGAAACAAAACACAACTTTGGGTATTTTTGATGAGGTCCATACCTTAATAATATAATATGACTCATTAGAGATGCAAACTAAGTACTAAAATGTTTCATTCTGCTGTTTATTTATTGCAGGTCATGATTTTTTTTTTTACAATATTGTAGAGTTTTTGTGGTTTAAATCTGTTCAAATCTGTTCTTGGGTTACTGTGTCAGTGGTAAGGTTGTCCCGATCCAATCACGTGACTGCGGACTCGATCCGGACTCAGATGTTATGTTCTGATCAGGTATCGGATAAATTATATAGGTTTAAACACACACACAGGACACACAGGACACAACAGTTTTTAACTGAGATTTGGGATTTGCTCAGGGATGTCCAGTTAGCGTGACTTGTCTGTCCCAGTGTCTACTGTACTCACGCTGGGACTTTTGGGCAGTGCCGTGCCCTGGTGTTGTTGCCTGGGATTCTGTGGCCCATGTTCACACCTGCGCAGCCGATGGCATCATCACACGGTGCAGTTTTTTTTTTTTGCATGTTCTGTGATGGAGGTGGTGCTTTTGGCGGAGAGGGTGGGAAGAGCAGCATATTGAGCAGTGTAACAGATGTTGCGGTGAGCGCTCTGCGGCGGGTTTGTGGATGTGGTGGCGGTGCGAGGTGCGAATACTACACATTGAAATCAATAAATCTGATCCCCCCACACATCCTCGAACTTATTCTTTGCTCTGTTTTATAAAAGTATCGGATCGGGACTCGGTATCAGCAGATACTCAAAATCAAATGACTCGGACTTGGGGGCAAAAAAAACATTTGGCTTTGGAACAAGTGCTGCTGCATCTCTCCAGCTCTCACTGTGGCAGCTCGGGTCAGATTCCTGCACCAGCTCGGGTCAGATTCCTGCACCAGCTTGGGTCAGATTCCTGCACCAGCTCGGGTCAGAGTCCTGCACCAGCTCGGGTCAGATTCCTGCACCAGCTCGGGTCAGAGTCCTGCACCAGCTCAGGTCAGATTCCTGCACCAGGTTGGGTACCCACGGACTTAAGAGAGGGAGAACCCGAGCACGAGCACGTGGAGCAGGTGTCCGCAAAACGTGATCGTTGCGGTCACCCGACCGTCTTCGCGGGCGCACCTTAGTTCTGGGTTAGTCCTGGGTTATCACGGGCACGGGCGGTAACGGGTGGAATGTTAATGGGTCTGGGCGGGTGCGGATCTTTTAAAAAGGACCCGTGCAGGACTCGGGTCACGTTGGTCACGTGCAGTGATCGTGGTGGCCCAACATCCACCGCGGTGAACCTCTTAGTACCTCCTTGATTCATTTTTGCGGTTATTGCGACAGTCCTAGTTGAGCTCTAGGCCCAAATACTTATAACCCTCCACAACCTCCACAGTGTCTCCCCCATCTCTTTGGTCTTTGCAGTGTTCTTGATTCACCCCACAACAGCTGTGTCATCAGAGTTCTTCTGCAAGTGACATAGCTCTGAGTTGTATCTGAGGGCCGACATGTACAGGGTAAACATAATGAGGTCTCCCAGTGAGGTAACCTGTAATCCCACTAAGAAGAATCCAAAAGAAAACTGCAGAGGGTCGAGGGTGTGGCTGATCTGGGGTTTTGAGCCAGTGGTGGAGCATCAGTAGCTCTATTGTCTTGACTGGCCTGTTGTTATTCAGCTCCTTGGGATGAGGCTTTTTGGGGACAGGGATAATACAGGATGTCTTCCATTGAATAGGGGCCCTCCCCAGACACAGACTCATATTAAATACATACTGCAGAAGCTCCCCCAGCTCAGCAGCACAAGCCTTCAAGAGTCTTGGACAGATTTCATCTGGTCCTGCTGCTTTACTGGCACAGATTCCTCTAAGCTGACCAGTCGCTGTGATGCTCTCTGTGGGGCAGTGGTGTGAGGAAACAAGATCGAAAGACTCAGCTGTGTCACTGTTGTTGTGGAATGACACTGAAGTGGAAGTGTATATCATACTTCAAAATGTTTTATTGTGACAAGTTTAGTAGGACTCACCCAGCGCTATAGGTAGTGTGGCAAAGACTGAGCAGCGCAGAGTGTAGACCAGCCTGAGGGGGGCGCCGTCCATCACCGGAGCATCAAAGGGCAGAAAGACATATCCACCCCACAGCAGGAAGGGGAAGAGCAGAGCTGCTGTCCCCAGGGACACCGCCATCTTGAGGACCATGCGCTCACTGCAGCAGTGGCCTGTACCGGGAAACTCGTCATTCAGTAAGTCATCTTTTTTATTGGCACATAGAAGCGTTAAAGAAGACATACTGTGACTGTGTGTGCAATGTTTCAATGGCAATACTGTGGCAATCAATCAATGCCACAATACTGATCGAAAACTATTTAAAGGGTAACATTCTGCAAAAGTGTTTTTTCAGCTTTCTACCATATTATAAAGTTGATCCCTCATCAAAAATTTGCCTGAAGAGGTTTTAGATATATCTTGAGTATTTTAGCCATCTCTCTTGGGCCCTTTTCGAATCCTCCTTGTGATTAGCTGTAAGATTCTGTGTAAGACTCTGCCCACAAGCCTACATCACTCATGTACTCTATAAATATATGAAAAACAAAATACAATACTGTACACAACTTGACCTGATTGAGCAATAATTTCATTAGCTGGATGCACACTGATTGTGTTCTTAAGGGGGAGTCTTATCATGGAGGCCAAAAGGAGGAACACTACACTACGTCAAACACACAAGTGAAACTTACAAAACATGTCAATATGTTGCATTATAATATAGTATAATATAATATAATATGTAGCATTTTCAAGAGGAACATGATGATCTAAACAAGTCAAATATGATATCTCCTTTATAGCACATTGCCATCATGACAACAAGGTGCCTCATCCTGTCAGCCCCTCCTATGGATAGCCACAGATCATGCTAGCTGGCAGAGGATTTAGTTTAGTTCATCCTTATTTAAAGGGACAATGTACAGAGACATTTAGCTAATAAAAAACAGGGATGTGCCATATCCTGTGTGTATATCACACAGTAATAAAAAAAAAATAAAACAGGAGAACAAACTAAGTACAGAGTAGTTGGCTCTGGTACTGTAGTACTGGTACAGTAGTACTGGTACTGGGGCATTGTTGAAAACAGGCTCTTCAATGCAGGAGATTAGTCAGACATGCATGAATCACTCTAAACACAACTTCAGAGGTGAAATGAGAAGGGGAACAATATAACATGGCTCAGCTCTGATGTCTCCAAGCAGCTTTTAATCATGATAAAGACATAAAAGCAAAAACTGTAGTCTATGCACGACAGTCAGGATAAGCCATCAAAACAAATGTATGCAGACAACAGAAAAAATTGATGTTGATGTTTATGTTTAATAACCTTTAAGTAACGCATCATAAACCACATGCTCCTCATGAGACACAGGATTTTTTTAAATGACTGTAGCCTAAGTCATTAAGCCAAATATGCATTCATAGTGGCCAACTGCAATGGGTTTATTTTTCAATTATAAAGAACTGGCACCTTTTTTTTTTTTTTTTTTTTTTTCTTAATTTAAGTTATTTATTTCAAATATCTACTGTAGGAACACCAAATGTTATAACTTATTGTTCATGCTAACTAAAGTTTTGAGTATTAATAAAAATTACTTTATTTTTTAAATTCAATGTTAATGGAAGATCTTGTGTTTTAAGATAAGAAATGTTAATTGAATTGAAGAGAATCAAAAAGCAGGAGTTCAAAATCAAAAGTCATTTTGAAATGTGACTTAAGTGAATCATCCCCCCCCCTAATTTAGAGTGATTTGTGCATGTTTGAGCAGTCTTTAATCGCTTATTTTCAAGACGCCATATTTTCACTACCACATCCACTGTTTTACTTTGTTCTCCCATAGTATTTTTTAATCATGATACACGTAGGGTTTGGAAGCATCATTTTGGTCGAAATGTAAAAAAAAAAAAAAGCTCTGCTTGTGATGAAGTTTACAGTGACAGTTTTTTAACGCAGAAGTCAGTGGACTTATTTCAACTAAATGAAAACATAATGATCCACAGATGTCTTGTTTATAACAGTAGATCAGACACAAGCACAATACGTGTGCTTAAAATCCATGTTATGATCCTGTTCAGAAGTGTACCTCTATGTGGCGTCTCCTCTGGCCACTCCTCTTGGACAAAGTGCTGCTGGAGGAAGGGCCTCTTCTCACCCTCCATTTCCCATGATGCCGTGATGCTGGTGGGGGCGGGGCTGAACACCTGAGCTGCACTGACAGGCAGCGTGTTCTCCTGCCACGCCCTGTCCTCCGGTGCTGACATCAT
Organism: Boleophthalmus pectinirostris; assembly: GCF_026225935.1. Classification (NCBI taxonomy): domain Eukaryota; kingdom Metazoa; phylum Chordata; class Actinopteri; order Gobiiformes; family Gobiidae; genus Boleophthalmus; species Boleophthalmus pectinirostris. Next base: position 336,954 of record NW_026571447.1, read on the forward strand.
CACCTGGCTCTCTGTCCAGCTGCCGGCTTCTGGAGGCTTCATCTGCGACATCTGCAACACACATGCGTCATACACGTGTGAGAGGGCCTACAAGTCAAATACAAGCATTAGAAGACAGTGTAAGGTTAGGGTGCACTTTATTGTGTCCTGTATGTGTCCTGCGCATTTGACCAATCCTTTAATGCCACTGGGATAATCTGTCTGGAGCGGCAGGGCGGCAAGGGAGCCACCTCTGGGTTGTGGTGGAAATTTTAGTATGTTGTGTGTTTTTCTGTTGTTCAAAATACACACATAGTAAGAGGTGTTAAAAGCCACATTACTGCTTGTCTAATCCTTGTGTTTTCCACTTTACATGTCTGCCGTTTTATTTCACATTTATTTCTTTTGTCTGATGATCCTGAACTGTGCTCACATGCTAATGTAAAGGTCTTACCTCTCTGAGCTCAGAAAGCCAAATGGCCAGACTGACCTAAATGCAAAATGCAGTTGCTGAAATGTGACAGGTGTAGTCTACGGAGCTGCTCCTGTCGCCCAGCAACCAAGACACGCTGTTAGAGCTAATGCTATCCAGACGCACCAGACAGATTACGCACATGGCTCAATAACAAAGATTATGTAAGGGTCATTAAACTGTTGGATTTTGAGACCAAGTTATTCTAATAATTCTAATCCAAAGTTTATGGCTAAAAAAAAAAAACTGTGATGAGATTTGCATGATTAAATATTATTATAATTGTTACAGCACCACATACAGGTGTGGCATATGTATTACCTCATTTTCACTCAATGCTCCGTTGTTGTCTGAACGTGAATATTTATTGATCCGGCACATTTATTGATCTGTGTGGATGCAAATTTTTTTCAAACAACAAACAAACAAACTGTGTCTGTCAGTAGTGGTATAACTTAATGGTACAAAGGTAATAAACCAGCATACATTCTTGTATGTTTTGGTATTATTTTACAGATAATTTCCACAAGAGGGTCTTGAGCTATTTTTGGTCAGTACCTTAGCTGGAGGATTTGACTGATGCTGCATGTTTATATGCGTGGTATGTGGTGGTGGAAAAAGATTAGAAAATCTGTACTTGTTGGCAAACCATCACTGGCATGAAAAATGAATAAAAAATTAATTTAGTTTATTTTGGATGTCTGTTTTGTAAAAAGATTTAACAAGACCTTTTCATTTTAGACCAGTATTAGTAACACCTGATTAATTGTAGGCAGCAGTTAAAAGTAAAATTTAGTGGTATTAAACCACAATCTGCATATTCTTTGAGTTCTAACCAATCAGGGCGGGCAATGTGTGTGCCGTTTATGTGTCTTATTGCTGTGGATGCTGCCATGGTCACTGGGATCGTATTAGTTTACATGGAGCTGCCCATCTTGACAGTAAATGTGTTCTATCCACACTCAAAAGCCTTTTAAAGCCTCCAGAGAATCAGTGCAGTGACTTATTGGTCACAAAAACATTGAATGTTTTACACAAATCAACCTGCTATATATTATGTCTTAGCTCTAAAACCTTTCTCAAATTCTCCATTTAACTGAATGGGATTCCCACTTAACCAGAAGTACCAACACAAAGAAACTGCGGTTTAGAGGCATTTAGAGCCAATATTGGCAGAGCTGAGTAAGACCGATAGAAAGAAGCAGCAATGAGATAACTGCAGTGGAATGACTGGGACTTGTACTGGCCTCATTAACTGCTGTGATTTTAAATATAATTAAAAATCCAAAGAAAACTACAACTGCAATCTACTCAGTTATGATAACGTAAGTATATACAGTTACTTTCCACCCCTTAAATATTATAATTAACAATATGTACTAGAGCCCGACCAATATATCGGCCAACCGTGGGCATGTTATACCTCGTTATAAAGCTTAGACTCTCTACATTCTGTTCATTTAATCCAATTTACAGACAGATAAATGTCCTAATATGTGGCTCCGCATCAGTATTTATCTGTGGAGTCATTTGTCTCTGTGTGTGTCCGTACTGTCCCTGAACACAGCCCCAGTCACTTCAGTCACGTGTTCTTGTTTACACCCGCAGCCGTGCTCAACACTGAGATTATATTCTTTTTAAGGACAATTGGTTTGAGTCAGGATTAAAAGGACATTTATTAGTGCAGACTTGTGATGTGAGGAGGAGCCTGTGTGAGCGTTGAGTGTTGGAAATATGTCGATTTTGAAGTTGGTTTTGGTTAGCAATTAGCTGCTGTAGCTCCCTCACATAAACAGGCTGTTTTCTATTGGCCTGTTGTAAAGTGACTTTATTGACCGTATATTTGTTACTGGACCTGCATTGATATGTAAATGAGCTGAGAATAGACGTGTTAATTATGACATTTGTGCATATAATTAATTACCGCGGCATTTATAGCTAAAGGCTAATAGCGGTAGTTTTTTTTAATAGCTAGTAGTGATGGGTCAGTCGCGAACGAAACGGCTCTTAGAAGCGAACGACGGGAGCATGCTCCTTATAGGGAGCTGTGTTTTCTCTTTCTCTCGCTTTTTTTTTTCTCTTCACACCGCATGTAGATCCGTAATTTGACAGGGGCAGCGGCTGAAAATGAAACTTTCAGAAATCTGCATGTGCATAGGAGAGAAAAAACATGCATATTTGGCTGTAGTTCAGCATAAAATGAATAAACGAGGACTACCATAGAGACCGAGTCCCGACACTCAGACCTGGTTCAGTTCTGCTTTAGTCCTGTTTTACACATGGTTTAGATACGTTTTAGTCCTGGTTCAGTTCTGGTTTAGTCCTGCTTGCAACAAAACAATCTGAGGAGTCGCTTGGGAGCTGAAAGAGCTAGATGCTTTTAGTGAACCAAGCCAAAAGAGCCGGTTCTCTAAAAAGAACTGGAATATCCATCACTAGTAACTAGAATGTGATGCAAAAATGCCATTAAGCCAACCTACTGTCTGTATATATGATGTAAAGAGGCAGAATAACAATAAATGTTGCCTAAATAAACTTAATTTAAAATCCACCAGAGCCAAACCTAAGTTTTTTAAACAATTCAAGATTTACAGTGACTTTTTACATCACTAAATATATCGGCAGCTCCAACTCCCATTATATCGGTATCATATCGGCCACAACAAAATCCATATCGGTCGGGCCCTTATATGTACGCCTATAATACACCAGAGATTTGTTTGTTTGTTTTGGCCGATGCCAACACTGATAGTTTAGAACCCAGAATATCTGATCACCAATCAGCTCTGCCCATATTTTTGGGCTGATATGTAGGGCTGATTTTGATTATTGTCCCCCAAACATATGATTTTTTTTTTTTTCAAACATATGAAATTACTTTCAACATAAACAACAATTTCTAGTGCTCTGCGTGATTAAGATGTACAAATCTCATTAGATTTTTGTAGACATCTGCTAACCCATAATGGTAATGGAGTGTAATCTCATTTTGGGCAATGGCATTGTCATATCGACTGTTACAACAAAGTGTTATGTAGCAATTGGTGAGTCCAAACCAAATATCAGCAAGAGATTTAAGGCCAATAGCAAATATGCAAAAAAGTGCAAATATCGGCCGGTCTATGTCTGCAATACACACAAACACACACAGCTTATAGTAAATGTGGGTCTCACAAAATACGTATGAGAAAACCGTTTGATTCCATTGTCACGTTCTGCCAAAACATAGCCCAAGTAGCATACAGATAGGAACACGTTACTGATTTGGGAAAGCTCATATTCTGTTCTACAGGATATAGCTGGAAGTCTCACCTTAAAGACTGACAGCACAGGCTTATAAAGTCGGCGAGATCCAAGTAAAGTGATAAAGGACGTATGTGCACTACCTTTAACTAAACATTATAAACCTGAACAAAGCAGTAACATGTCCATTATCACAGGAGGGATTTGATAGTACAAGAATAAATCTCTGTGGGAAAATCGGCATCTGCATTTCACCGTACTTCGGTGTAGCTGGGGCTGTCAGGACTGCAATCAGGACATTTTGCTCGTTACATTGGTCAGAAGAAGGCTGTCTAACTGGACTGTTCTCTTGACCATGACGTCATGTTCAGAATACAGAGCAGAAGACTGATAAAGGCCATTTGTACCCATTTAAAAACCCAGAGGACACGGCAGCAGCCTGCCAGAGAGGGCACAGAGGGCACACACTGCACACACTGCACACACTGCACACACATGCACACACTGGAGCACAAAGAAGTACAGGTGAAGCTGTTGGTCTAATCTGTGCCAGTGTTGTGCGTCAGTCAATAAGGCTCAATCGACACACGGCGCATTTCCTCTTCAGAGTATTGGGCTATATAAAAACAATATACTAATGCAGGGACTTCTCAAGCAGTAACAGAGACAGAGATGTCGTTTGAGCCTCGGCCTACAACACAAAAAAGCGTGTTGCGCGTTTGTTTGTGCTCCGTGAGTAAAAGCAGGGCCGCAGAGGCGGTCAGTTTCGGCGCTCGGGTCAGTTTCGGCGCTCGGACCTGCTGGATCCAGAATACACACCGTTCCTTTCCAAACAGCACTAAACACTACAAACACACACGCGCGCTAACAAAGCAGTGATCGTCAGGGATTAAACTGACATCCAGAATTCAACAGAAGAACACGCACCTGTCTCTGTTTCGGGCGCACCTGCCTTTACCTGCCCGGATTCACTGTAAACCGGAAACCTGACGCGACACGCCCCCTGCTCCGTCAGGGAGCGTTCAAGGCCTGCGCACAAAATGCCTCTCCACAGCAATCATCATCATTTCGGTAGGAAAGTTTGTCACAAGTTTTAGAATTCACGTCTCAACCCGCATGCATGTTTGATCACAAATGTTTGATCTTAATAATATGATTTGATAACGTCACCTTCATTAAAAGTACTGACTCAATACACATGTTCGTTACAAATATTCAGATAAATAATGAACTGCGTAACACAAAACTCCTCGTATCATCGGAAACTAAAATGTAAATACTTTCTTAGATGTGACACGATATCTGTCTGGTCCCAGGTTCCTGAAGAGCGCAGATCCGCAGCGTGAGTGACGTGGCGCACGGGCGTGGAGGAGCAGCGTGGGGAAAGTGGCTGAGCAGCGGGGCGTCCCTGGATAAAACGCTTTGTTTGGTCAAAATTACAATCAATGGTTTAGTCATTTAGCGTTGGTTCCAAGTGAAAGCTGAACTGTGGCACAGACAGAAGATAAGTGTATTGTTTACGCTAATTTTGGTTAAAAGGCTCCTTATTTTATTTTTTATTATTATTTTATTTATGTATTTATTTATTTATTTATTTTGCTCAAAAACGTTACTGATGCAGTTTTAATCTTATCTAAGTCATTGTGCTTGAGCCAAGGGAACAACTCAACCAAAATTGCACTTTCTTGTATTCATTCAAGTTTCTCCTGTTTCTTTTTTAAAAGTTAAACAGGTTCTAGACCATAGTTTGTTCCTTTATGATTACACATATTTTTTTTACATTTTCTAGTGTTTGTGTCTATTTTTTAAAATAATTAATTTAATTAATTAATCATTGCATTTACGTATATAGCACCTTTCATGATACCCAAAGCGCTTTACAGATCATTATTCATTTACTCAAGTGGTAAACCACTACTGTAACCACAGCTGCCCTGGGGCAGACTGACAGAAGTGAGGCTGCCAATCTGCGCCATCGGTCCCTCCGACCACCACCATCACTCACACACACACCTCTTTCATACTAGGCAATGTGGGTGAAGTGTCAAGACCCGGCCTTACTTTTTTCAAATTCAATTTTAATGCTTTTAAAGGTTTCGCTTAATAAAACATGTGAAACTTTTTGCTTTGGGGTCCATCACTTGCTTATTTCTGTGGAGATGTCATTGCTCTGACTGGAATGTTCCACAGTGTGACATTAAACAGCTCTACCTTACATTTATTAAATTACAGGTGGTTTTACAGCTCAAAAATACTTAGAAAAACAGACATTCTGACTGTGAGCGGGTTCGCCTCTCCACAGATCTGACCTGTAACTTCTGAATTTGACAATAATAATGGTAATAAAGGCTTTCTATTCTAACTTGGTCTGGTGTGGTCTCCATGATAGATAGATAGGTTTAATGCCACACTGTGAAACATTCCAGACGAAGCAATAACATCTCTATAGAGAAAAGCATTTGACCCTCCACCAGAAAAGTTTCACAATGCATCTTTAAATGTTACTAAATCTCACTTTATTATGTCATTTGAAGTAGATGGTATACAGTAGCTAAAGGTTCACTTTATTGCCATGCAGGGAAATGTGTGCTCAGCATTTGACCCATCCTTTGACCCATCCACACCACAGTACAGCACCCAGGGACATATCTCTAGATCTGGAGCTAGTCTTGGTCAGGACCACCTTTGACCTATGGTGCATGTTTTTGGTTGACGGGGGAAACTGGGACACAAACCCACAACCTTCTGGCTGTGAGTGCTAGCCCCTCATGATCATCATGACTACCAGACTAACTTTTTGGCTTATATGTAGTTCTACTGTCCTATGTTTTCACTGTGATTAAACTTGACTAAACTTAGGGTATTTTTTTTTTATATTTTCTGGTAGTTTGTGGCTAGCTTTTGGTACTAAATCATGATAATTGTCACGTTTTGTCATTTGAATTAGGTTTCAGTGGTAGATTATTATACACTTGTCCCCATACTTACACACAGTAGCTAAAACAGGGCAAAAATATAACCAAATGTGTGAAGGGAATTCTGACTCATAAAGTGTATAGAACTTAAATGTCTTTTTATGTGAAGAGTGCTGAGGTTCCTGGAGCTTGTGATTGGGTCCGTGTTTGTAGCTTGATTGGTCACCGTGAGGAGTGTCGTTCCTGGAGTTCTTTCCTGATTGGCTGCTGTGACGAGCATTGGTCATTCCTGGAACCCCGGTACATGTGTGCTGATTGAGGCTGAGTCAGTGTGGTGTGTGTAGCTGCACCAGTGGGACTCTGCGCTCCACAGCCATGTTCTTATTATTCCTAAATACTTTGACTTTGGTTTTAGGTTTGCTCCAGTTTCAAGGTGAGTAACAGCATTTTTGTTGTTGTTGTTGTTGTTAAATAAAAATGTAAGACTAGAGGTGAATATTGCATTTGTGGTTAAGAAGATCTTCAAAATAAGTATATGGAGTATATGGTCTAGTGTAATCTTTGACTCCTTTTAAGCAGAGGTGGGTAAAGTAGTCAAAAATTGTACTCACATAAGAGTAACATACTTCAAAATAATATTACTCTAGTAGAAGTACAAAGTAGTGGTTCAAGAAATTACTAAAGTATTGAGGAAAACGACTACTTAAGTAAGAGTAACTTAAAGAGGACTTATATACAACCTGACCTGACTATATAGTTATATAGTCAGGACATAATATTTGAGTTATAATTTGAAGTGAATGTAATTGGAAAACGCACAATATCTGGTATTTTCAAAGGACAAACAAAGAAATGAGATAAACTAAGAGTACTGTTACTTCAATAAAAATACTACTGAAATAGGAGTAAAAAAAAGTATGCTGCTAGAAAAGTAGTTTGAAAAGTATATTTCTTTAAAAGGTTACTCAAGTAAAATAACTTAACTAAACATATGTGTAATGTGAGTACTACCCACTTCTGCTTACATGGTCCATTCATGTTTTGTGCAAGACTTGAACCTCAACCAAGACATTTGCCCGCACATTTTGAATCATACTTGATCATCAGAATACTGTATACCAAGATACTGCAGTTACATATGGAGATATTATTGTACAAGTTTTGATATGAATGGCATGACTTCTGAACTCGTCTGTGCAGTTGGAGATTCTCGTGAAGCTGAGACAAGACTCTGTGATTCCAGTTGTTCTGGTGAGAATGTAAAATCTAATAATTAATGTCATCATGATACAAAAATTTCAAACTTGATTTCGATACTAAGGAACAGACTCAATACTCAATACCGATTCTGATATCACAATGATGATGAGGTCTTTATTTAGATAGCAAAATGTGATTTTCAGCATCTGTCTTACATGTAAATCAGATTATTGTACAATTAAACAATTGGCATTCTTAAAAAAAAAAAAAAAAAAACATTATTATAATATTAATAATAATAATCTCATTCTAATTTAAACTATTAAAATCAAGTTACATACTGTATACAAATGTAACTGAAGGAAGTTTATAACTTCTTAAAAAAAAATAGGATATGGAGCTTTCCCTTTGCAGTCATCCAGAATGTGCAAAAAAAATTCAAGATTTTAATTTTGGCCACATGACCCAGCCCTAGAATGTACTTAATTACAAGTACAGTTTAAAAATATACAAGTACAGTTTAAAAATATACTCAGTTACATTAACAGGAGTATTTCTATTGAGTTTACTTTCCAGCCCTGATTAAACAGGTAGTACATATTGTAATCCCTGTGTGCTTTGTCCTCAGATGTTGTTCCTGGGTCAGACTGGTCCTCTCACACGGGCCTCACGTACACGTACAGATACAGCTCCACAGTCTCCAGTAGCATGCACGGCTCCAGTACTGGTAGGAAAGCACTTGCCCTGGACTGCCTGATAGACTTTCACGTGGTTTCCAAGTGTCATCTAACCATGCAGGTTTGAAGAAAACTAGTCAAAAGACAATTCTGACCAACACACGAGCAGAAGAGGATTGTACTAGTTACATTTACTCAGTTACTCTTACGGTACAAGTTACAAGTTACTTCAAGTTTTGGTTCCTTTTCTTACTATGAGTGAGTGTAAGTGACAAAAGTTTGATTTTGACAATATGAAATGATGATGATGATAAAATGATGAACTTATGAATCAGATGTTGCATCTCGACGATTGCTCTTCAAATTTCTCTACTTGATTAGTCGTTTCTCAAATACTTTTTTTTACTTTTATTTGGGTAATTTCTTGGACCACTACTTTGTACCTCTGCTTGAGTAATATTATTTTGAAGATGAACATTACTCTTGCTTGAGTGGAGTTCTTGGCTACTCTATCCTGCTCATGTGTGAGCAGATGAACATGTACAGTATGTCATTTTTAAAAGTACTTTGAAAAGTACAATTTCTTTTCAAAAGTTACTCAAGTAAATGTAATTGAGTAAATGTAACTGAGTACTACCCACATTTGCCTTTATATAACACTTTTGTTGATCTTGGAGAGACTTTGTTGAATCTTTTTGGATATAATTATCTGTACAGTTTGTTTGACTTGATTTTACAGATAAGAAATCCCCAGATTAAACGTGTTTCATCTCAGAAGGAGCACTCAGTCCAAAGTCTGAAGACTCTCAGGTACTGAATGTGTTCCTGATGATTAGACCTATAGTTTTTAGGCCTATAGTGATTATTGATTAGACCTATAGTGATTAGACCTATAGTTTTTAGGCCTATAGTGATTAGACCTATAGTTTTTAGGCTTATAGTGATTATTGATTAGACCTATAGTGATTAGACCTATAGTTTTTAGGCCTATAGTGATTAGACCTATAGTTTTTAGGCCTATAGTGATTATTGATTAGACCTATAGTGATTAGACCTATAGTTTTTAGGCCTATAGTGATTAGACCTATAGTTTTTAGGCCTATAGTGATTAGACCTATAGTTTTTAGGCCTATAGTGATTATTGATTAGACCTATAGTGATTAGACCTATAGTTTTTAGGCCTATAGTGATTAGACCTATAGTTTTTAGGCCTATAGTGATTATTGATTAGACCTATAGTGATTAGACCTATAGTGCTTTGCCTTGAGCATATGTGTTTATTCTGGCTCATCTTGTGTTTGTGTTTCCAGGGAGTCGCTGGAGAGAGCGCGCCTCCAGTTCTCTCTGCGGGGGGGCAGGGTCATGACCCTGTGTCTGCAGGAGGGCCAGCAGCTGTGGGTCCGAAACATTCAGAGAGCCGTGCTGAGCATGCTCCAGACCTCCGCTACAGCAGCCAGATACACTGTACAAAACGAGGTGAGGGAGAGCACTGTTTTTTTTGTAGAGTCACTGGAGGACTATTACATTCTGTTACACACATATAACCTGCACTTCAAATTACATCAATATTTTAGAGATAAGGTCATATTAAACATTTAGATGATTTATAAATATACATCCAAATATACTAATTCATAAAATGTCCAAAGGAGACACACATACTGACTTTTGTTTACAGAACATTATAGTATGGTGTTGTATAAGGGTGGTGTTGTACATTGTGGTGTGATATGGTGTTATATAGTGTTGTATAGCGTTGTATGGTGTTGTATGGTGTTGTATAGTGTTGTATAGTGTTGTATAGTGTTGTATGGTGTTGTATGGTGTTGTATAGTGTTGTATAGTGTTGTATGGTGTTGTATGGTGTTGTATAGTGTGGTATTGTATGGTTTTGTGTTGTGTGGTATGGTGTTGTGTTGTGTTGTGTGGTATGGTATGGTGTTGTATAGTGTGCTGTTGTATGGTGTTGTGTTGTATGGTGTGGTATGGTGTGATGCTGTATGGTTGAAGTCCCTGAGCTGGTGGAAATATTGAAAATATTTTTATGTTCTATTAAAAAAAGTTCATGTTGCAAAGTCATGGTGTCACGCATGCTGCTAACATGTTCATAGAAACTTGAGTGGAAGAAAAAAGAGTGGTAGGAAAAATCGCACCAGCCAAAGGGACGACCACAGCCTTGAGAGGATTCTCAAGCAAAATCCACTCAAGAATTTGGGAGAGCTTCTTAAAGAGTGGACTGAGGCTAGAGTCAGAGCATCAAGAGCCACTACGCACAGACGAAGCCCATTGGACATGAGACGATGTCAGAGGAGTCTGGACTGGTGCTCAGTGGTCCAAAGTCTCTTTTAAGATGAAAGTACATTTTGCATATCTTTTGGAAATCAAGGTCCCAGAGTTTGGAGGAAGAATGGAGAGGCACAGAATCCATGTTGTTTGCTGCCATGGCTGCCATGTCATCTGCTGGTGTTGCTCCACTGGGTTTTCTGAAGTCCACAGTCAACACATCTACCAGGACATTTTAGAGGCATTACTCTGCCTGACTGGCCTGCAAACTCACCTGACGTGACTCCCACAGAGAATCTCAAGGATATTGTCAAGAGGAAGATGAGAGCCACCAGAGCCACCATGCAGATGACCTGAAGGCTGCTATCGAAGCGACCTGGGCTTCACCCTGTGTGTGGCACAGGGTGATCTTCTCCATCCCACAGTGCACTGATGCAGTAATTCATGACAAAGGCCCAACCAAGTATTGAGTGCATAGAAACAAATAATATACTTGTTTTTTATTGATCTTATGTAATATTCAAATTTTCAGAGACAGGTATGTTAAATTGGAAGCCATAACAAGATATTTCTGTACATAGTGTCACATCATTCAAATACTATTAAATACTAAAAACAACATACTGCATACACGTAGCACATACATGCACAGCAAACACACATTCTACCTCCTCCTGATCTTCCAGAATCATACTCATCCCAGTGTGTACAAGCAAGTTGAGATATCAGCCACGTCTTTGTCAGATGTGGAAACATTTGAAAAGCTGCAGGTTAGAAATTTAGTTTTTAAGCGCTGAGCATTTCGACTTAGCATCTCGTTTTAGTGGGAAACACAGGTAACAGTGTATAAAGCTGTTAGTATATAAGTAAATGTAATACAGACGTGTTCAGAATTGTTGCTACTCCTCTGGTAATGAAAGAAAAATCTATAATGGTCACTGAAATAACTTGAAACTAAGAAAAGCAATAATAAATACAAATTTCCTGAAAAATAACCAATGAAAATCAGACACTGCTCTTGAATTGTTATTCAGTAGAATTATTTTTTTTTAAAACTAATGAAACTGGCCTGGACAAAAATGATGGTTCCTCTAGAAAAAAATTAAGTAACTGAACAATAGGGACATGTTAAACTTAGATGTGTCCTCTAATCTGCATCACAGGTGTCTTCAAACTTGTCCTCAGTCAGTCATGTGTCATTGTGCTGCTTGGAGACATGATGGACACAACACTGAACATGGAGCAGAGAAAGAGAAGAAGAGAACTGTGTCAGAAGATTAGAAAGAAAATGAGAGACAAGCAGGTTAAAGATAAAGACAATAAGAAAATAAAATACAGTTACACATGTTCTTCAGATGTTTAAGGTCCACAGGACTGAAGCCAATGTCCCTGGACACGGCTGCAAGAGGAAAATTGATGACAAAGACATGGATCATATGAATAACTAAAGAGCCCAGAACAACCTCCAAAGAAATTAAATGTGAACTCGAAGGGGAAAGTACATCAGTGTCAGATCACACCATCCATCAGTGTTTGAGCCAAAGTGGACTTCATGTGAGGACACCACTGCTGAGAGAAAATCACAAAAAAGTGAGACTGGAATTTGCCACAGTGTATATGGACAAGCCACAAAGCTTCTGGGTGAATGTCTTTAGTTCAAATGAGACAAAACCTGAGCTCTTTGGCAAGACACATCAGCTCTATGTTCACAGACGCAATAATGAAGCAGACCAAGAAAAGAACACTGTTCCTACTGTGAAACACGGAGGAGGCTTGGTTTTGTTCTGGGGCTGATTCGCTGCATCTGGCACAGGGTGTCTTGAATCTGTGCAAGGTACAATGAAATCTCAAAACTATCAAGGTATTTTGGAATGAAATGTGTTGCCTAGTGTTAGAAAGCTCGGTCTCAGTTGTAGGTCATGGGTCTTCCAACAGGATAATGACCCAAAACACACAGATAAAAAGAGTTTGCCTCAAAAGGTTGTGTAACAAAATATGTTGAACCACAGGTGAAAAAGAATGTTTGATTTTCGATTTACAATTTTCAGTATTTTTTTATTTATTATTGCTTTTATCAATTTCAAGTTATTTCAGTGATGATTGTTGATTTTTCTTTCACTGCCAGAGGGTTAGCAACAATTTTGTCCACGTTTGTATGTCTGAATGTCTGTTTGGTCTTTCTGTCAGTAGTTAAATATTTCTCAGGTTTGACTCCCTACTCTCTTGGTGCATTCATACTTGCCTTGGTTTTGTTTTGCTTTGAGCCCACTTTGGGTATGTCCTATTCCTGGTGTAGTCCAAATTAAGGTTTAAATGGCCACATGACTACATAACCAACTGAGGATTTTTTCAGGGCTCTGGTCCAGGTTTAGCTCTGGGTTTTGTCCTAGTTTAGTGTCAGTTTTGCAGTGTAGTGTGTACATATCTTTCATATCGTATAAAGGTGTCTCTTACCAGACAAAATGTATTAAAAGAGGATGACTTTGCTTGTACTTTTAAAATGGCTTGCTTGTAACTACAAAATAAACAGTCCAAATATCTAAACAGATATATCTAAATATCAAACTTTAATATCTTAAATTAAACCATATACACACAACTATACTCCCTTATGAATTCAGCTGACTGCTTTTATACACCACATATCTGTGAGTTAGGACCGCACACCAGCTGAGTTAGGACCGCACACCAGCTGAGTTAGGACCGCCTACCAGGTGAGTCCATTGTCTGTAGAGATAACATTAGCAGGTAAGTACTGATAGTTTTACAGGTTTCAGGTTTTACAGTATTTTTTTAGAAACCTAGAAAAACACAAATAACTCCAGTTTAGTCCTTCACATGGTCTGGCCCATGACCTCAAGTGAAGTATATAAAAATGGCTGACAGTGGGCAGGGCCCTCCATGTCTGGAGCATGTGGTGAACCAGGTTCAAGTGTAATGAATGTATTTAACAAAACCATTTTAGCAAATACAGTATATTTAATGTAAATGTGGGTGTGTGGTAATTTAACTGAAATGTAACTAAAATTAATATAACCAAGGACTGTATGTCATGCTGTTCAGTTGGATATGGTAAATGAAGTCTGTATTTCCTCGATCACTTCTCTGTAGTTTGATGATTGCTGCTTTTGTGTTTCAGACTGACATACATGGCACATGCAGCAGCACGTACGAGAGGCGAGGAGCTGTGGTGCTTAAGACCCGGGCTTTAAACCAGTGCCACCAGTCCAGACTGACTGCTCTGTGGCCACATTCTGTCACAGTGTCTGACCAGACAGTGAGATTAACCAAGTCTCTTTTTGTGAACAAAGCTCCAGCTGTTGCATGTGCTTTAAAGGAACTGTAGGTAGGCTGTACTGTTACAGTTTTAAAAAGATATTATAATTACAAATGAGCTTGTTCTGCCAGTGCAGACCGATTTTGCAAAATCAATGAAGATTTCAAAGCTTTTAACAATGTTATAGTCATTTCCCCTTCTCATTGACCGTCTGAAGTTATATTTGGAGTGATTCTTTTATGTTTGAGTCATCTTCAATCACTTATTTTCAAGATGCCATATTGGAGACCTTTCCCTGAAGCACATAGAATGCACCAGCATCAGACAAATGCAAATGAAGCAGAATCCACTGCTCGTCAGTGTGATGTGCAGCTATTCACAGGAGTTGCTGGATCTTTGTTGTGTTGTTTACTGTGACCTCAACTACAATTAGACTCTGCATTTTTCTAATTGCAATTTAAAATATGCAAAATAGTAATACAATGATCCACAGGTGGATTATAACTATAAAGCTTACACAACCACAACATGTCTTCTTTAAGATCTAAATCTTACATACAGTTCCTTTAAAAAAATGTAAAAGTTAAATGATGACATAGTGGGAGGATATATGATTTTTTTTTTTTTTTTTTATTTTGTCAAGGCTCTACAGGCAGAGCTTCAGTGTGTTCAGCGCCATGGGCCCACGATGATGGAGGAGGTGAACTGTACTGAGAGTGTTACCATGACAGTGCTCTCTCAAAACCCAGGACAGGTCAAAACCTGGACAGTGTCCACTCTGGTCCTGCTCAGAGCCCAGCCTGTGGTCACAGTGCCACCTTCAGGTCGGTCTCACACATACACAGTAATATACATTGTAGGAGCCATTCGTTCTGTTGGTTTCCTCACGTGACTGGTGTGCTTTGGCTCTGTGCACTACACTGTGGTGTAGCACGGTGGGTGTGGTGTGGCCTATATATGAGCGCGCTCACCTGTTGAGTGTAAGGCCTTGGATCATGGCACGGGGAGCAACTTTCTGTAGACTGTATTTTAGCAGGAAAGATTTGCATATAGAAGGAATCGGTGCATGGCTACGGACGGCAGCAGCTTTAAAGTAAGTGCTCTATCGTGTATGCCTACCATTACAAACAAGTACCGTGTATATGTGCATTTGTTCCGAGTTACGCGTCCACAGTGTTTAACCCCGTGTCTTAGCCCGCCGCGGCGTGTGGGATAAACTTTGGGCTACATACGCCGCAATATAGATATATGCAATCAAAATGTGTGGAAAATCTGCAATCCTGGTAAGATGAAGCTGTCCACTCCACAAGCACGGACTGATTTTCTGGTAAAGGGGCCATATTACACTGTTTACTGATCTATGTTATAATGTTTCTTCATCAAAAATATATTTAGGCTGAGTTCTCCGCTCAAAAAGAAAACACTCCCCTTGTGTTATCATGTGGTACTACAGGAAGTGCTCCACTGTGTTTTTAAAATTCACCAACACTAAAATCAGTTGGATTCTTTCAATCCTGAAATAACCATTCTTAACTGAACTAAAGGTAAAATGTAGCTGTTAACTTAAACTACTGCTTTATGATATCACAAGGAGGAACAGAGCATTTTGAGCATTGGAGACAGATAAATGAACTAGGATTACTCAAATTTGTGTGAACAAAACATGACTCCAGGTGTTTTTTAGGTACCAACATTATAACATGGCTTAAAGCTCACAAGCGTAAATTTTGTGTTATATAGGACCTTTAAGCTTTGGCAATGTGTTTAATATTTATGGCATCCTTCAGTGCCACCGGGTTCTGCAGGGGCAAATACATAGGATATGACCTACGCTTCCTCATGACAATTTTCCATAAATATACAAATAATCTTGAATGATTTATTACATCGAAAGCTTTTTTTAGATCAATGAATATATTTAATAATTCCCATTATCAGTTTCAGTCTTTTTTGTTTAGTTCCATATATATATATATATATATATACATATATATATATATATATATATATATATATATATATATTATATATATATATATCCATCCATCCATTTTCGTCCGCTTATCCGGGGCCGGGTCGCGGGGGCAGCAGCCTAAGCAGGGACTCCCAGACTTCCTTCACCCCAGACACGTCGAGACACCCCGAGGCGTTCCCAGGCCAGCCGAGAGACATAGTCCCTCCAGCGTGTCCTGGGTCTTCCCCGGGGCCTCCTCACGGTGGGACATGCCCGGAACACCTCCCGAGGGAGGCGCCCAGGAGGCATCCGGAACAGATGCCCGAGCCACCTAAACTGGCTCCTCTCGACATGGAGGAGCAGCGGCTCTACTCCGAGCTCCTCCCGTGTGACTGAGCTCCTCACCCTATCTCTAAGGGAGCGCCCAGCCACCCTGCGGAGGAAACTCATTTCGAGCGCTTGTATCCACGATCTCGTCCTTTCGGTCATTACCCAGAGCTCATGACCATAGGTGAGAGTATGAACGAAGACTGACCGGTAAATCGAGAGCTTCGCCTTTCGAGTCAGCTCCCTCTTCACCACAACGGCCCGATACAGCGACCGCATCACTGCCGAAGCTGCACCGATCCGCCATCTCACGTTCCGTCCTTCCCTCACTCGTGAACAAGACCCCGAGATACTTGAACTCCTCCACTTGAGGCAAAGACTCCCCACCCACTTGGAGAGGGCAAGCCACCTTTTTCCGGTCGAGAACCATGGCCTCGGACTTAGAAGAGCTGATCTTCATCCCAGCCGCTTCACACTCGCCTGCAAACCGCCCCAGTGCACACTGCAGGTCCTGGCTCGATGAAGCCAACAGAACAACATCGTCCGCAAACAGCAGAGATGAAATCCTGTGGTCCCCAAACCGGACCCCCTCCGGCCCCCTGACTGCGCCTAGAAATTCTGTCCATAAATACAATGAACAGAACTGGTGACAAAGGGCAGCCCTGGCGGAGTCCAACATGCACCGGGAACAGGTCTGACTTACTGCCGGCAATGCGAACACAGCTCCTGCTCCGGTCATACAGGGACCGGACAGCCCTTAGCAAAGGGCCCCGGACCCCATACTCCCAGAGCACCCCCCACAGGACACCACGAGGGACACGGTCGAATGCCTTCTCCAGATCCACAAAACACATGTGGACTGGTTGGGCAAACTCCCATGAATCCTCAAGCACCCGATGGAGAGTGTAGAGCTGGTCCAGTGTTCCACGGCCAGGACGAAAACCTCACTGCTCCTCCTGAATCCGAGGTTCGACTATCGGCCGAATTCTCCTCTCCAGTACCCTGGCATAGACCTTACCGGGAAGGCTGAGAAGTGTGATCCCCCTATAGTTGGAACACACCCTCCGGTCCCCCTTCTTATACAGAGGGACCACCACCCCGGTTTGCCAGTCCAGAGGTACTGTCCCCGACCGCCACGCGATGTTGAAGAGGCGTGTCAGCCAAGACAGCCCCACAACATCCAGAGACTTCAGGTACTCAGGGCGGATCTCATCCACCCCCGGAGCCTTGCCTCCAAGGAGCTTGCCAACCACCTCAGTGACTTCGGCCAGGGTGATGGATGAGTCCGCCTCCGAGTCCCCAGCCTCGGCTTCCTCGGAGGAGGACGTGACGGTGGGATTGAGGAGATCCTCAAAGTATTCCTTCCACCGCCGGACAACGTCCCCAGTCGAGGTCAGCAGCTCCCCCCCCCCGCACTGTAAACAGTGTTGGTGAAGAACTGCTTTCCCCTCCTGAGGCGCCGGACGGTTTGCCAGAATCTCTTTGAGGCCGTCCGATAGTCCTTCTCCATGGCCTCCCCGAACTCCTCCCAGCTCCGAGTTTTTGCCTCCGCGACCACACGGGCTGCAGCACGCTTGGCCCGCCGGTACCCCTCAGCTGCCTCAGGAGTCCCCTGAGCCAGCAAGGCCCGATAGGACTCCTTCTTCAGCTTGACAGCATCCCTTACTTCCAGTGTCCACCACCGGGTTCGGGGATTGCCGCCGCGACAGGCACCACAGACCTTACGCCCACAGCTCCGAGCAGCCGCATTGACAATAGAGGCCGAGAATGAAGCCCACTCGGACTCCATATCTCCGGCCTCCCCCGGAATCCGGGAGAAGTCCTCCCGGAGGTGCGAGTTGAAGGTCCCTCTGACAGAGGGCTCCGCCAGACATTCCCAACAGACCCTCACTACACGCTTGGGCCTGCCAGGTCTTTCTGGCTTCTTCCTCCGCCAGCGAACCCAACTCACAACCAGGTGGTGATCAGTTGACAGCTCAGCCCCTCTCTTCACCCGAGTGTCCAAGACACGCGGCCGGAGATCAGATGACACAACTACAAAGTCGATCATCGACCTCCGGCCTAGGGTGTCCTGGTGCCACGTGCACTTATGGACACCCTTGTGCTCGAACATGGTGTTCGTTATGGACAAACTGTGACTAGCACAAAAGTCCAATAACAAAACACCGCTCGGGTTCAGATCGGGGAGGCCGTTCCTCCCAATCACCCCTCTCCAAGTGTCACTGTCGTTGCCCACGTGGGCGTTGAAGTCCCCCAGGAGAACAACGGAGTCCCCGGTCGGTGCACTGTCTAGTACCCCTCCCAAGGACTCCAAGAAGGCCGGGTACTCAGCACTGCTGTTTGGCCCGTAGGCCGACACCACAGTGAGAGACCTGTCCCCGACCCGAAGGCGCAGGGACGCGACCCTCTCGTTCACCGGGGTGAACTCCAACACACAGCGACTGAGCTGTGGGGCAATGAGCCCACACCAGCCCACCACCGCTCCCCGCGGCCAACGCCAGAGAAATGGAGAGTCCAGCCCCTCTCAAGGAGTTGGGTTCCAGAGCCCAAACTGTGCGTGGAGGTGAGGCCGACTATATCTAGTCGGTAACGCTCAACCTCCCGCACAAGCTCAGGCTCCTTCCCCCCCAGCGAGGTGACATTCCATGTCCCCAGAGCTAGTCTCCATGTCCGGAGATCTGGTCACCGAGGCCCCCGCCGTCGACTGCCGCCCAGATCTCTCTGCACCAGCCCCATATGGCTCCTCCCGCAGGTGGTGGGCCCACGTGAGGACGGCCCCACGTCGCTCCTTCGGGCTGAGCCCGGCCGAGCCCCGTGGGGGGAGGCTCGGCCACCAGGCGCTCGCTGGCGAGCACCCACCCCAGGCCTGGCTCCAGGGTGAGGCCCTGGTGACGCCAATCCGGGCGACGTAACTGGCCTTGCTGGTACACTCATCATAGGGGCTTCTGAACCGTTCTTCGTCTGACCCGTCCCCCCGGACCTGTTTGCCTTGGGTGACCCATGAAGCTCCCGGGATCATTCGGGCACTCAAACCCCTCCACCACGATAAGGTGACGGTTCAAGGAGGGGGATATATATATATATATACATATATATATATATATATATATATATATATATATATATATATATATATATATATATATATATATATACACATACCGATATAGATAATATCAGTTGGCCGATATTATTGGCCGATATGAGCACCTGGAAGCGGCTGATATGCTTGCTGATAGGGGCTGATATGTCACGTGGGCATGTTATACCTCGTTATAAAGCTTACACTCTCTACATTTTGTTCATTTAAGCCAATTTACAGACAGATAAATGTCCTAATATGTGGCTCCACATCAGTATTTATCTGTGGAGTCATTTGTCTGTGTGTGTCCATACTGTCCCTGAACACACCCCCAGAGTCACATGTCTGTGTTTACAGCCACAGACATAGATCCATGTGCTCAACACTGAGATTATATTCTTTTTACGGACAATCGGTTTGAGTCTGGATTAAAAGGACATTTATTAGTGCAGACTTGTGATGTGAGGAGGAGCCTGTATGAGCGGTGAGTGTTGGAAATATGTTGATTTTGAAGTTAGTTTTTGTTCGTTGTGATAGGTTAGTGATTAGCTGCTGTAGCTCTCACACATAAACAGGCTGTTTTCTATAGGTATATTGTAAAAAAAATATTGTCCGTATATTTGTTACTGGACCTGCACTGATATGTAAATGAGCTGTGAATAGACGTGAGAATTATGACATTTGCGCATATAATTAATTACCCCAGTGCAGCATTTACAGCTAAAGGCTAATAGCGGTAGTTTATTTACTCGCTAGGCTAGTAGTGATGGGTCGGTCGCGAACGAAACGGCTCTTAGAGCGAACTGCCGATAGTTTGAAGCGAACGATGGGAGCCTGATCCTTATTGAGATTGGGAGTCCTGCTTTCTGTTTCTCTCACTTTTTTTCTCTTCACGCCGCGTGCAGACTCGTGGGAGTTTGAGCGGCTAAAAACGAAACTTTCAAAAATATGCCTGTGCATAGGAAAGAAAAAACGTGCATAAATATATTCAGCATAAAATAAATAAACCAGGACTAATCTTCGGGTTGAGAAAGGGAGAGAGATAGAGACCGAGTCCCGGCACTCAGTCCTGGTTCAGTTCTGGTTTAGTCTTGGTTTAGTCCTGTTTTACACATGGTTTAGGTCTGTTATATATATATATATAACGTGCGTGTGTGTGTTTAACACCATTTTTTATTAATACTGGAGATGATTGTAAGGTAGAACATCAGCAGGAGCTTCTGACAGATGTTAAAGGACTACAGTCTTCTGAGAAAGTACAGTCTGCTCTGTCCCTTTCTGCAGAGCAGACCTGTGTTCTCAGACTAGTCCAGTATATGGTTGAGACGTAGACCCAAATATCTTAAAATGCTCTACTACCTCCATAGTGGTCTCCTCAATGGTCACAGGTTACAGCTATAGCCTGCTCCTCATAAAGTCCACCACCATCTGTTTCATTTTTCAGTTGAAGGTGGTGAGCCCAAGCCAGGCTGGCGCCACTTAGTGCCTTCACTCAATTTAACTTCTCTCCAACAACTAGGTCAGGAATCAAACTACACTAGACGGTTCACAAAAACCCCGGAAGTGCAAGTTCGGTCACCAGCCAATCAGCAAAGAGCCATATATTCAGTGTTGTCAACGATTCCCGAGATCGAGGATTTAAAGCCGGAACAAAGAGAATGTTTGGTGAATTTCATCAAGGGGAAAGATGTTCTTGCCCTTCTTCCTACGGGATTTGGGAAAAGCTTAATAAACTAGTTAGCCCCGTTAGTGGCGCATTACATATGTGACTACCAAATAGCAGCGATTGGTTAAAAAAAAAGTACTCACCTACCATCAAGCGAACAAATTCCAATGCTGCTTGGTCAGACAGTTTGTATGAAGTGAAACGAAGTAAAACCAGCTGATGAATCAGGCTAGGTGAGCCCTGCACCAAACCATAAAAGTCCTCCATGAGCTGCCTGTACTGCCCTTCATCACCGTTCCAGATACACCCCACAATAGCTGTGTCATCAGAGTACTTCTGCAGGTGACACAGCTCTGAGCTGTATCTAAAGTCTGATGTGTACAAGGTAAACAGAACTGGTGACAGTACAGTCCCCTCTAGAGCTCGAGTGTTGCAGACAACAGTGTCTAAGGTGTCTGACTGGGAAGTTAGACATTCTAACGTCTCTCACTGAGGTCATCTGTAATCCCACTAAGAAGAATCCACTACATATGGATAAGGTTGAATGGTGTTAAATGTGCTGGAGAGGTTTAAAAAAAAAGACCATCCTCACAGCACAACTGCCTTGGTCAAGATGAGAGCAGGACCTATGGGGCAGGTAGAGCACAGTGTTGTCTATTCCCACTTTCTCCCGATAGGATGCAGATAGAGGAGGCTGTGGCTGATCTGGGGTTTGAGCTGGCACCAATCGCACCATGATTTTCATCACATGTGATGTCAGGGCGACTGGCCTGTTGTCATTCAGCTCCTTGGGATGAGTTTTTTTGGGGAACGGGACAATATAGGATGTCTTCCATTAAGTAGGGGACCTTCTACTCATATTAAATACAGACTGCAGAGGCTCCCCAAGTGTGGGGCGTGGAGTTCTAAGCAGGAGGAGTGCAGTGCTTGGATATCAGGTGGAGTGGAGCAGACTGAGGGAGTGGTGTGGCGCATTTAGCAGAGGTGGACACTCGTACCTCAGGTGAGTCTGCGGGAGCAGAGGTGGACACTCGTACCTCAGGTGAGTTTGCGGGAGCAGAGGTGGACACTCGTACCTCAGGTGAGTCTGCGGGAGCAGAGGTGGACACTCGTACCTCAGGTGAGTCTGCGGGAGCAGAGGTGGACACTCGTACCTCAGGTGAGTCTGCGGGAGCAGAGGTGGACACTCGTACCTCAGGTGAGTCTGCGGGAGCAGAGGTGGACACTCGTACCTCAGGTGAGTCTGCGGGAGCAGAGGTGGACACTTGTACCTCAGGTGAGTCTGTGGGAGCAGAGGTGGACACTCGTACCTCAGGTGAGACTGTGGGAGTGGACTGTGGGACAGACGGGAGCGGGAGTGAGAAAGCAGTGGGTCTGCTGTGGGATGGGAGCATGAGGCAGACACTGGCCTTAAACTAACACAGAGGAAACTATAAAAAGGTTAATGGGCGCGCGTGCACGGGCTTACAGTGGTGCACGTGCATGAGAGGAGCGCACATGCTCGTGGAGTATTTGGAACACAAACCCAGTCAGTTCTGTCATGGCCCACACAAAATTCTCTATTCCCTGCACCTCTGCTGGTGTTTTCTTGCATCGTGAGGGTCCGGAGCTGGTTTATTGTCACATATAACTTTTCCTCAATCCCCTCTGTGCTGCCTGATAATGAGGCAAAGATTACAGACTTTACCCACATGGGCAATGCTTTTAAATGCCACAGTGATCACAGATTGGTTCAGATGCCGTCACCATATATGTACTTGTACTGTCCCACCCCAACCTCCAGCAGAGAAGTACAGCCCAACCTGGACATGCCCACTTGTGCTTAGTGCTAAAACTGGGGGCAAGATACGGCCCTATGTGTTGAGTCTAAAATGATCAATTAAGCCATTCTGTGATATGCACTCATACGACCAGGAGAGTGGAGTCACAATCCAGAGGTCTAATGGTCTGGATGTCTGAGGCCCTCAGGGCGTCAGGTCTGAAGAATCAAACGAGCTGAAATGGACAGAGGCCACCAAACAATAACTCCAGGCTCAGGCAGCGTCAGGTTGAAGGAACGTGTATCCTCTGTTTAAAGAGGAGCAGAGGACACCTTCCAAGTGCCCATGAGATGTGAGAGCACTGGTGACAAATTAAGGCCAATTAAATTAAAAGGCTATTAACTACAAAAATGCAAATATTAAAATTTTGAAAAATATGAAAGCCTTGCTTTCAGTCAAATTAACTACAGTAATTTGGAGAAAAACATGTCAAAAGACGAGCACAAATTTGGAGGAGAGAACTGGAAGTTTTAACTTGTCAGGCATGAGTCTCTCTGGAATGTTCTTTGTATAGCAGAGAAGATAAGGAGCTGCTCTGTGTCTCCCTGTGTCTCTGTCTTCTCTGGTGAAAGTTTCGAGATGAACTCAGGCATTCTGGACGCCTCCCTGAGAAGGTGTTCTGGGAATGTCCCACTCAGAGGAGACCCCGGGGAAGACCCAGGACACGATGGAGGGACTGTGTCTCTTTGTGGAGTGAGAGCCCCTCGGGGATCCCCCAGGAAGAGCTCGAGGAAGTGTGTGTGGAGAGGGAAGTCTGGGCCTCCCTGCTCAGAGTGCTACCTCTGTGATCTGGCCCCAGATAAAGCAGAAGAAAATGGATGGATTAGTTCATATAAATTCTGTATGTATTTCCGTGCATTGAATGAAACTTAAATGCAGTGGCTGTGTTGCATGCTTCAGGTTTGGAGCTGTCAGATCTGCAGTTTGAAGATGAAGGCTCTAGAGGAAACACGGTATTGATTTCTGATGTGGGACGTACAGCGCAGAAGCTATGTGGCCTCAGTGATCCACAGCAGGTACACCTCTTCTATACTAGTACATCAAAAATTTTTTGAATATCATGAAAAAGTTCAATATGTGTTGTCACTCATGACACAGAGTGAAGCTTCAAAGCATTATTCTGTGTCATAATAGTATATAATATATGGGTTTGACTCTGAAATGAGTCTATGTGGTTTTATATTTGTGATACAGCTCAAGATCGTTCTAAAGCTATTCAGGAGAGGTTCATTTCTGTCCTTTGAATGTGACTTTTTAGTACTGATACCAGCTCAAATGAGTATCACGTTTCAATACTAGTTTTAGTATTGACTATTATCTGATTTTCATACCTTCACACAAAACTAATTCTCATTTTCTTATGATCTGGTTACCGGGGAAACAAACACACAAACAGTATGCCATCAGCCATAGAGCAGGATTACTCTGATGTACTATGTGATAATAGTGTTTTTGGGTGACACATACAGACTATGTGTTTGCAGATATCACGCACACTCCTTAGGCTCGTCTTCCTGCTCAGAGACCTGCCTCTGTCTCAGCTCAAACTGCTCTGGCAACAAGCATCCTTCAAATGTCCAAATGATTGGTCAGTATTTATTTACGACTCTTAAGAAAAGTTTAAAGTAGTTTTTGTACCCATATGATCTGAATGAATGTTAAAGGACTCTTTTTAGGCTATTTTCTTATGGTGCCCTTTAACATTCATTCAGATGAATGAGGTAGATATGTTTATGATGAGGAAATAGTATTATAACATAGATTAGAACATGGTAAGATATAACACACAACCTTTAACACGCAAACCCTGCATATTTATCCTGAGTTCTTCTCTCAAACAGAAGACGCCCTGTTCCGCCTTGTGCTGTCATGTGGTAGTACAGGAAGTGCTCTATTTTGTTTTTAAACTCCATAAACCTTCACTAGAATCATCTGGATAATGTCAGCCCTGCAACTGCCAATCTCTACTGAACTAAAGGCAAAGGGTAGCTGTTAACTTGAAAAGTACCCCTTCATGATATCACAAGGTGGAAAAGTGCATTCTGAGCTTTGGAGATGTAGACAGAATAATAATAATAATAAGTTAATTACTGTAAATTACTGTAAAATTACCAAATAATAGTCAGGTTTCAATAAACCGCTGCCCTTGTGCATTAAATAAATAACCTTGTGCCTGCAACAGGACGCAGGACTGATGTTTGTGTTGTCTCTAACGTTTTCACTCTGCCTGCTCCCCACTTGCTGCATTTGTTTTAAAGACATTTCTGCATCTTATAGGAGGGTTTTAATTACTTTCTGTAATTCAGGAGTGGCTTGCAAATGTATGAAAACTCCCTGCTCCGTAGATATTTTGTTGTAACATTTCATATTAAGTAGTCTACATCTGTATAGAAAGTAGCCTATGCCGTCACCTCCCGCAGTGGTTGTGGTGCTGCTAAGGAGCTGCTCAAACTTCTATTTCCTGTTTTTGTGCTTTATTTAACCAAGATATGATGATTAGTGCAGCGACACCACAGAGAGCCTGATGTTTACAGGCGATACAGGAGCAGTTTGACTTCAGGTCAGTCCTGCCCACACCAGACTGGTTGTGTGACTGAATGGATAGGCTGTATTCTCTGTGCTGTGTCTGATCACTCTCACCTACACTGAAAAGTTAAAGAACAGATGATGTTGCTGTGAAATCCCTATTTCGAAGTGATATAAAAAAGAAAGATGGCGCAACATAGCGGGCAGGAAATGGAAGCAGTTTTTAGGAGTTTTGGTAATATTACTTCTGTTTGGCGATTGGGAGGAAGCAATAATGTCATCGTAGCTGCTGTGGCATAAGAGGAAAATTGTGGCAAAGGGGCGAGAAAAGGCAGAGGACGATGCAGCAGGAATCGTGCCAACAAGGTCAGTTGTATATCGGCGATGCCTCTTCTGAGGTGTGCTGTAAAAACTGTTAAATATAGTCATACCGGTTAAAAGAATCTGACTATTATATTTTCCCACTTTTGCTGAGCATGATTTTTGTGAGGAAGGAATTAATCGCCTGCCCCAAATTGCAGCCTGGTCTCAAATAAATGCCTGGTCTGTAAAGTGATTGAAACAAATAAACTCCCTGGCTATTATTTGGTATTTTATGGTACTCAAACATATGTGATCATGTGTTTGGCAGGCAGCCCTTGTTAGAGGCTTTATCAGCATGTGCGTCTGAAGACTGCGTGGTGCTTCTGAGTGAGCTGATGAGGAGCCCAGAGCTGAGGGAGGACCAGGCTCTGTCAATACTGTACATGTTAGCTCCCCTGCCTCGACCCACGCCTCAGATCATTGCTTCAGTCAATGTAGGAAACCACTGTGTCCATGTTCTCCACAGTGATCTCTGTGATGTACTAACTGAACTGAAGGTACTGGTGCTAGGCTTTACTGGAAGTCCCAGAGTTACGTCTTTCTGCGATGTTGGTGGGTTCGTCTTTGGTCCATCAGCTTTGCCGCACGTGGTCCTCTCCCTGCACTGAGCTGGCTGCTGTGAAGACCTTCCTACAAGCCCTTACGGAGGTCCTGAAAAGAGGCTGTGAAAAAGCACAAAATAATCAAGTCAAAGAGGTAAAGCTTGTGATTTCACTAATAAACCAATCAGACACCCTTAAAGAAGACATATTGTGTTTGTATCTGCTTCATAGTTCTAACCTATGACACCCATGGATCATAGTTATAATTTGCACATTTTAAATCACAATATTCATCTAAAATTAATCTAGACTTCCACGTTAGAGAATGGCGATACCCAAAGGGAGCTGATATTATCATAACAAAGAGTCGGCCCCTACAGATAGCTGCACATTACACTAGCGAGATTATTTTTCATTTGTACCAAAAGGACTACATGACACTGACGACACTGACGTCAACACTCAATACTAACATTTAAATAATAAACAATTTCGATACTAAGAATACTGAGATACTATATTCAGTACTTAATACTGATTCTTATACAGTGATGATAAAAGTACAAAGCACTGTTTATTTAAATAATAAATTACTCAAATGAGTATCTAGTTTCGATACTAGTTTTAATATTGATTTGTGATACTTTTGACATCTACTACTTCTACATGCCACAGTATCCTGATACTATCAGAATATCCCAGTCAGAGGATCCTGGTTTCTTATACTCTCGATTATTCAGGAGATTGAATCAGGATATGATGTGTACATAATAATTATTCAGGAGACAGAATCAACCGGGATACTGTAGACCTGATCATAACTGGTTACTCGAGCGAATGTCCACGTGAAATCTGTCAGTTTCTCATAGTACATAAAAGTGTTAAAAAGTAGTTAGCTGTTGACTACTTTGTTGCATTTTCATACACTGACTCCTGTGTTGTGTTTGTCAGCTGCTCTACACTCTGAAGTCAGTGGGGAACACGGGGATTCCTTCTCCGTTCATCCCTGTGCTCTCCCTCTGTGCTCTCAGTGAGGCTGCACCAGTGGAGCTGAGACTCGCTGCTGTCCAGGCCTTCAGACGCATGCCCTGCTCCCATAATGTGAGTGCACCGTCACGAGGGGGTAAGAAGGGCTCAAACTGCACAGAATTCAAAATTATATGACAAGTAATTTCTGATATTGATACTTGGCAGCTAATGTTATCAACATTTACTGGCTGTGTGTGATGCTAACTGTAGGCACTATTCTGTCTGAGGCTTGTTAGACTTTAATCTGAGCATTATTTTAAAACAAGACCAGAAAGAGTATGTTCAATAAATTATCATTATAGTGTTTGCTAATGTGTTCATCGTGTTTCCACGGTAACTGCTGAACATTCCAATATAAAGATACATGTAGAACACCTCCAGTGTGATGTTGCTACGAAGTATCAACAGTGGTTAAACTTAAAGTATGTTGTCTGCATTCTTACAGTTTTAAAAGCTACTACAATCACAGATGACCTCTGTCTCCTTCACCTACAGTTAGAGACACATCCAAGTTTGTTTCATTCTCAGTTTATGGAAAGAACATGTCTCATGTGAAACTCAGAACCTCCAGAATTCCCTCCCTGAGCTGCAGAGGCTGCACTAGCACTGACTCATGACTGGTGCAGGTGCTGGAGTTTAGGGAGTGACCGTTCAGATAAGAACTGACAGAACTGGAACTGAAACTGAAACTGAATTTCAGGAGTGAACCTGACAGCCCAAATGAGAGATTCACGTGAGGCTAATTCTGCTTTTGGATAATCATTTTGGGAAACAAAACACCAAATAAACGGGATATTATGTTCAGTGATTTTGTAGTTAAGAACAAATGAGCATTAGAATTGTTACCTGTAACAGCTAAACTGAATAAAATTTACTTGTAAGATTTACTAGGAAAAATCCCCATAACAGTTTGCACTAGCACTTTTTAAGTAAATTTTATTTATTTGTCAGTATTAATTAAAATGCACTGACCGCACTTACAGCATTCATCTGTGGGAGCTGGAATTGCTTCACCAAGCTGTGGGTCAGTTGATCTTACCGCTCTCCCAATAGCTGGGTTTCACGTGACGTCACAGGGCTACGTTTGTCTGTGTGCGAAATCAGATGGAGGGCAGGAAGTGAACTGACTGGAGGAAGCTAATGAATCACTGTTGCCTCTATGTCTGGAAAATGCCTATGTGTTGTGTAGTTTACGGCTGTGCCAATCTTTCTAACCGAGAGAAGGAAAAGCGATTTTTTAGAGTACTGAAGGTAGTCGTCCACAAAGGTCAGAAATGGAAAAAGCTGACAGAACAACGCCGTAAAAAGTGGATTACAAACCTATGTTTACGATCGGGAGGAGCAGAATCCGCAAATCATTAACGGCTAATGGCTAACAACATTGTTGTTCCATAACGGTCTACACATAAAATAAGACAAACACACCCTGGCGAAGACCAAACGATAATCATCACGTAGGCGTTTTGCACCAAGTTTGTGGACCCATCCACTGACAAAAAAGTTATATCCCTCCAAACTTTTGTACATCTTCATCTGTTGTCTAGTGCAGAACGATGTCTGGAGAACTAGGTAGTTTCTGTTATCCACTGCCTCAATTGTCGGCAAATCTTTAATTCAGTCGAAAATTCACTCATTTTTATTAGGGTGGTCACGTCCAATATATTTGTCAACTAACTGCTCGTACCTTTGCCTTGCTACTGGCTCTAAATCCTTACAATAAGAACTCTTCTCCATATCTGTGTTCTCCATAGCCTTGTTTGTCATATTTGTGTTCACTTCCTGCCCTCCACCTGTAATTCGTACGTCATCATGATCACGTGACTGAAACCCTCCTATTATATATTTTAAAAAATGTGTTTCTCATCTTCCACAGTGGTAGGTCTCTCTCACCCTTATCCAGCTCGGCTCCTCTACCAGAGGCCTGGGAGCTTGAGAGTTCTGCGCAGTATCTTTGCTCTTCCTGTTCTGCACTTTTCTGGACTGAGATGTCCATTGTTTTTCCTTGTATCTGCTGTAGCCACACTTCCAGTTTGGGGGTTACGGCCTCAAGTGCTCTGATCACCACGGGTACCACTGATGTCTTCACTTTCCAGGCTCTCTCCAGCTCTTCCTCGAGCCCCTGGTATTTCTCTAGTTTCTCGTGTTCCTTTTTCCTGATATTACCATTGCTTGGTATTGCGATGTCCACCACCACGGCTCTGCTCTGTTTCTTATCCACTGCCACTATGTCTGGTTGGTCCATCACCATCCTGTCAGTCTGTATCTGGAAGTCCCACAGGATCTTGGCTCGGTCGTTCTCCACAACCTTTGGAGATGTTTCCCACCTTGATCCTGGGGTCTCCAGCCCGTACTCTGCACAGATGTTTCTGTACACTATGCCCGCCACTTGGTTAGGTCGCTCCATGTATGCTTTCCCTGCCAGCATCTTACACCCTGCAGGAGCCTCTTTGCACAGTCTACACCGTGGCTCTTGTCTGGTGTGGTAGATCTGGGTCTCTATTGCTCGAGTGCCCAATGCCTGCACCTGAGCAGCCAGGATGACCCTCTGTGTGTCCTTCAGACCAGCCCTCTCAAGCCATTGGTAGGATTTCTTGATATCAGCCACTTCAGTCACAGGTGACTGTTCGGTCAACCAGTTTTTGTTGATGCCCTTCTGTAGTGTACAGTGTACAGAAACATCTGTGCAGAGTACGGGCTGGAGACCCCAGGATCAAGGTGGGAAACACCTCCAAAGGTTGTGGAGAACAACTTGGAGGATAAGAAACAGAGAAGAGCCATGGTGGTGGACCACTCGTAACAGCAAAGATACTGCACTACTTATTGAGCTACTGTTGCCCCAGCCCACATAGCTGGAGAGTGCAGGGACTTCTCTAGAAAGACTTTGGTATTACTTAGTATTTGTGGGTTTGTGAGAAGCAACTGTAAAACCTTTCAAGCATTTTGGTGATTCTATAGTAGAACTTACTCATTAAACAAAATACTTCCTCTACATAAGTAAAATAAGTACATTTTGTCCATTGCTTTTAAATAAATTGTAGTTGTCACAGAATTATGTTATTTCAGTGTAAAAAATTA
Source organism: Boleophthalmus pectinirostris (assembly GCF_026225935.1). Taxonomy (NCBI): domain Eukaryota; kingdom Metazoa; phylum Chordata; class Actinopteri; order Gobiiformes; family Gobiidae; genus Boleophthalmus; species Boleophthalmus pectinirostris. Next base: position 367,384 of record NW_026571447.1, read on the forward strand.
CCCCAGTTGACTGAATATATTTTACTACCCCAAGTCATTCTGTTCAGTGTTTACCTGATGAACATGGTCACCTCTGGGGACACAGAGAGGTCATCTTATGAAATTTTAGAATTTTCTTTTCTATTCCCATGTGTCTTATATGTGTGTAGTCCCTCTGGGCAGGTTCCATAGTGGTCCATGGGCATATACTGGTCTATGTGCTCTTATACTTTTTCTGATACAACAAAAGACATTCAGGAAAGGTTTTGCTCTGTACTGTTTTGTTGATGTGACATTTTTAGTATCAATATCTGTGAAAAAGAGGCAGGATTTTTGATCCCTGTATACCTGTCCTACCTGTAATAGAATAATGCAGACAGATAAATGCTATAGACACTATATAGGTCCATTTGAAACAGCAGCCCTCCTCATGATGTGATTTGAGCCCAGCCTCTTGTTCACTCTTTTGGCTGTATTGATGTTGAAAGGTTTCCTTGTTCTATTGGTGCTAATGAATGCCTGATGTCTAATGTGCTCACATGTGCCTGATGGGCTTCTCTCCCCAGAGGGCTGTGCTGTTGCAGCTGTACAGCTCACCCCAGGAGGATCCAGAGGTCAGGATCTGTGCATACCACCAGCTCCTGCTCTGCCCCGACCAGGACGTGTATGCCATGGTCAGGGACACACTCAAGCAGGAGAGCTCCAGCCAAGGTCTGACTACAGTCACTTTATTCAAGCAGGAGTATTCTGCTAATTAAACTTTCTTCCCCTTCTCATTTACCCTCTCAAAGTTGTATTTGGAGTGATTCATGCATGTTTGAGTAATCTGTATTCTAGTGTATTCAAGACATAATTTTTCTAGTTTACCCCCATTTTCACCATCACTGTTACACATCCAATGTGATGTACACACTTCCTTCTCCAGTTTTATTTTCTTAATCAGTGATACACATAGGATACCGCACCATCCTGTAGTCATGTTGGTACAAATGGAAAAATAGAACTTTTTTGCTAATGTGATGCCTGATGGATCTGGCAGGTCGCTCAGACTGACCACGCCTCCTGTTGCCCAGTGGTCTCTGGAGGAGGGGGTCCCAGGTGTGTGCAAGGAGGAATGCTTCACTCCACTCAGTGATTCCACTTTTTTATGGTTATGTGGCTGTGTTTGTAATCCTGCTGCCCTCTATTGGTCTCTGTTTTTTTCCTGGGTTTTTGTTGTTTTGCCCACCTGTTGCCTGCCTTTGTGTATGGCCCAGTTGGGATATTGACATGTGGTGATGTGTTTCTCCTACTCTTACCTGTCTATGTCATCTGTAATGAGAGTTGAGGGGGCAGGGAGGCCATTGAAATCAGAAAACAGTTTACGAATCCGCTGTGATGACAGAGCCTTCCTCCTTTCACACACCCTTCTCCAGGAAGCAGAGACCAGTTATACAGATGTGGACAAAATTGTTGGTACAATGGTCACTGAAATAACTTGAAACTGCAAAAAGCAATAATAAATAATAAAAAAAATCCTGAAAAATTACCAATACACTGCTTTTGAATTGTTGTTCAACAAAATAATGAAAAAAAAAAAAATAACAGGGACATGTTAAACTTAGGTGTGTCCTTTAATTAACAGGTGTCTTCAAACTTGTCCTCAGTCAGTGTGTCTGTTTAAAGGAGGACATGTGTCACTGTGCTGTTTGGAGACATGATGGACACAACACTGAACATGGACCAGAGAAAGAGAAGAAGAGAACTGTGTCAGGAGACTAGAAAGAAAATTATAGACAAGCAGGTTAAAGATAAAGACAATAAGACCATCTCCAAGCAGCTGTTGATGTTCCTGTGATTACAGTTACACATGTTCTTCACAAGTTTAAGGTCCACAGGACTGAACCTCCCTGGATGTGGCTGCAAGAGGAAAATTTATGACAAATTCAAGAGATGGATCATACGAATGGTAACCAAAGAGCCCAGAACAACCTCCAAACAAAGTCAAAGGGCAAGGTACATCAGTGTCAGATCACACCATCCGTTAGTGTTTATGCCAAAGTGGACTTCATGTGAGGACACCACTGTTGAAACCATCCATCCATTTTCTTCAGCTTATCAAGGGTCGGGTCACGGGGGCAGCAGTCTAAGTAGGGACTCCCAGACTTCCTTCACCTCCAGCTCCTCTGGGGGGACCCCAAGGCGTTCCCAGGCCAGCCAAGAGCGTGTCCTGGGTCTTCCCCGGTGCCTCCTTCCGATGGGATGTGACGGGAGCAGCTCCTGAGGAAGACACCCAGGAGACATCCAGAAGAGATGCCCGAGCCACCTCAACTTACTCCTCTCGATGTGGAGGAGGAGGGGTGACAACATCATCTGCGAACAGCCTAGATGAGATCCTGTGGTCCCCAAACCGGACCCCTTCCGGCTCCTGGCTGCGCCTAGAAATTCTGTCCATAAATACAATGAACAGAACCGGTGACAAAGGGCAGTCCTGGTGAAGTCTAACCTGCACCGAGAACGGGTCTGACTTACTGCTGGCAATGTGAACACAGCTCCTGTTCTGGTAATTCAGAGACCAGACAGCCCTTAGCAAAGGGCCCCAAACCCCATTCTTCCACAGAACCCCCCACGGGACACCACGAGAGACACGGTCGAATGCCTTCTCCAGATCCACAAAGCACATGTGGACTGGTTGGGCAAATTTACATGAACCCTCGAGCACCCGATGGAGAGTGTAGAGCTGGTCCAGTGTTCCACGGCCAGGACGAAAACCACACTGCTCCTCCTGGATTTGAGGTTCGACTATTGGATGGATTCTCCTCTCCAGTACCCTGGCATAGACCTTACCAGGAAGGCTGAGGAGTGTGATTCCCCTGTAACTGGAACACAGCCTCTGGTCCTCCTTCTTATAAAGAGTTACCACCACCCCTGTCTGCTAGTCCAGAGGTACTGTCCATGACTGCCGTGTGATGTTGCAGAGGTGTGTCAGCCAAGACAGCCCCACAACATCCAGAGACTTAAGATACTCAGGACGGATCTCATCCACCCCTGGAGCCTTGCCACCAAGGATCTTGCCAACCACCTCAGTGACTTCAGCCAGGGTGATGGATGAGTCCTCCTCTAAGTCCCCAGCCTCGGCTTCCTCCTTGGAAGACATGACAGTGAGACTTAGGAGATTCCTTTCCACTCCCTGATAACATCCCAGTTGAGGTCAACAGCTCTCCCCCTGCACTGTGTTGGTGAAGAACAGCTTCCCTCTCCTGAGGCACCGGACAGTTTGCCAGAAGCTCCTTGAGGCCATCCGATAGTCCTCCTCCATGGCCTCCCTGAACTCCTCCCAGCTCTGAGTTTTTGCCACGGTGACTGCACGGGCAGCAGCACGCTTGACCCGTCGGTACCTGTCAGCTGCCCTAGGAGTCCCATGAGCCAACAAGGCCCGATAGGACTCCTTCTTCAGCCTGATGGCATCCATTATTTTTGGTGTCCACCACCAGGTTCGGGGATTGCCGCCATGACAAAACTGGAGATCTTTAGCAAGACACATCAGCTCTCTACCAGTGCAGAAGTCTCATTGACAGTTACAGAAATTGTTTGTTTGCACAGTTTGCCACAAAATTCTGTTTAACCACAGGTGAAAAGCAATGTTTGATTTTCATTGGACAATTTTCAGTAATTTCTTATTTATTATTGCTTTTATCAGTTTCAGGTTATTTAAGTGATGATTGTTGATTTTTCTTTTATTGCCAGAGGGGTACCAACAATTTTGTCCACATCTGTATATAATACATCACCACCAACACGGGTGAAAAATCCAAGAAGCTAATGTACAAAAGAAGAAGAAATCTCCTCTCCAAAACTCATATATCATTCAAAACAAAACATGTTACTTATTTTACCTGAGATAAATAAGAGTTTTGTACTTTGATTGTTCTGTTTGTGCTGTTTTTAGTCCTCTGTGGGGTTATTTGGCCTTTTTACTCATAATCCACCATGTTTGTTTGGACCTGCACAGACCATGTGTTTCTCTGATTGGTTAGTCTGTCTGAAATAAAGAGACAGGACACAGTTCCAGACCCACTCATCATTGTAAAGTTTTGTGAAAGCGTGGGTCTGGTTGGTAAGGTAAGGTTCGAACAATGCCTGCATGATTAATCAAACATGCATGAATGATTCAGAAAACCTCCTCAGGCATGTTTTTGCTTGAGAGAGGAATGTTATAACATGGTAGAAAGCTCCAAAATGTGGATTTAGCATAATAAATTCTCTTTAACTTATGACCATGTTTCGAGAAATAGTTTCAGAAGGGGCTTTAAGATCCTAAATTGTTTTGTTGTCTGCAGTGGGCTCTTATGTGTGGAGCCACTTGACCAGTGTACTGAGGAGTGAGGACCCCTTCAAACAGAGCCTGCTCCAGTCACTTCCTGATGACATCATCAGCCGAGAGTTTGAGGGAGAGTTTTTAAAACTCTCATCATACTCTGATCACACTCTTGTCTCAGGTAAACAAATGATTCACACGATTCCACTCCAGTTTGTTCTTGGTGTAAGGCTATGTTCACACTGCAGCTCCAAACCCCCTTTCCCCAAATCTGTAATGTGGCTTTGTTCGTATTCACACCAAAATCTAATTATGATCTGATTTCTGGAATTTTAACATTATTTAAAGGTGTACCGTGTAACTTTTTGGTTGGGAGCCTGTCACCGGCTTGTTTCTATGGATCACTACTCTGCCTGGAATGTTCTACAGTGTGACAAACAGCTCTACCTTACATTTATTCAAATCCAGGTGGTGTTATAGCTCAAAAATACCTAGAAAAACAGAAATTCTGACTGTGAGTGTGATTGCCTGAAAAATTCCAGACAAAGCAATAACATCTCCTTGGAGAAAAGTATCTGACAGACCCTCCAGCAGAAATGTTACACAATGCACCTTTAAATAACCTGTAAACAACACAATCTGAGTCATCAGAAACAGCATGGATACGTTCAGACTGCAGCCCGAAGTGACCCAAATCAGATGTTTTTGCCCTTATGCGCCTTGTATCTGATCTTTTAATGACAGTCTGAACGACATAGATACATTTTTTCAAATGCGACCCAGGCCACTTGGATATGTGCTCCTAAAACTGATACATTTCAGATGGCCAGGTCACATTCATCCCATCTACATGTCAGGCTCAGAGTCTAGTCAGTGGAAGGAAAGTGTGGTTAGCAACTTAATCAAGATTTTGGGGGATCGCTATATTCAGGGCAATTTGGAGGGGTCTTATCGGTCTAACCGGGTGGTTTTTGAAATGATTGGCAAAATGTCTGAGCACGGCAACAGGCAGTCCTGGCTCCAATGTCAACAAAAAATAAAGACCTGGAGCCAAATACAAGGAGCCTAAAGACTCCAAGCTAAGCTAAGCAGCCATGGTCGTGTATCCTGTCCATGTGAAATGTGAACGACCTGAAATGACCTGCAAAAATTAGGATTTCACAAAAACAAGCCAAATTGAGCATTAGGCACTGCAGTCTGAACAAAGCCCATGATTGAAAAGTGATTTGATGAATTTGCTGTTTATTAATCAAACTCAGAGTCTCATAATGTGGAAATAAACTGGATTCAAATCTGAATCAGGGGCTGTGGTTACATGCACACTGATTTGGCAAAGTCTGATTGTTAACAGATTTTTGGAGCTAAATGATTATTACACCTTGTGTTGTCATGTAGTACTACAGGAAGTGTCACTGTGTTTTTAAACTCCATACACCTTTACTAAAATCATTTGGATGATTATATCCCTGGAATTGCTCTACTGAACTAAAGGTAAAAGGACCTGTTAACTTAGACTAATAATAAAGGGTTACTCAAACATGTGTGAATGAAAAAACAACAACTTCAGTATGTTTTTGAGGCGCTAACAACATTATAAAATTGCTTAAGCTCACAAGAGTCAGTTTAGCATGATATAAGATCTCTAAGGGCTGGTACATTCACGCACAAAAACCAGTTTGGGTCACATGTTATTTGCAATTTGCCTCTCAAAAAATAATTTGAGAAAAATTTTGAATTGAACCTCCTGACCTGCAGTATGAATGTAGCCTCAGTGAAGTTTACATTTGTTCCAGATCTGGGAATAACAAATGTGGAAACATCTCTGGTTTTCTCGCCCAAATCCTTTCTGCCAAGATCCACCTCAGCCAACCTGACGGTGTATATGAACGGAAGAGCCTGCAACCTTCTTCAAGTGAGTTTAAAGGCTCATATTACACTTGCCACCAGGGGGTGGTAAGGCTGTGTTTAAGGGATTCTACACATGTATATTTGTGTCTTTCTTTTCAGATAAACACACACATATGCAAACCCACAAAGGCACACACACCCAACTACGTACAGCTGTAATAAACATCCCAAACTGTACAAGTGGAGTTTGCTTTTTTCCTTCTGACTGTGGAAAACTTAGTTGTAGATGAATCAGTGATCAGTGCATGCCAGATGCACACAGTACTTACATAATATACTTACATCTTATACTTACATACTAGACTTACATATTATACTTACATATTATACTCACATACTAGACTTACATACTACTTACATACCTCACATAATATTTTTCAGTTGCTTCAATCAAAATATTATAAATATTATAGTACAGGTATACCACTAGAAAGGTACCCTGAAAAGTACAATTAAGTGTAAAACTGATGCATTATTATAATAATGATGATGATGATGATGATGGTGATTAGTAGTAGTAGTATTAATTAGAGCCCGACCGATATATCGGTTGGCCGATATTACCGGCTGATATGGGCAACTTTAGGCATATCGGCTATCGGCTGATATGCTTGCTGATAGGGGCCGATATTTCAGGTGGGCATGTTATACCTCGTTATAAAGCTTAGACTCTCTACATTCTGTTCATTTAATCCAATTTACAGACAGATAAATGTCCTAATATGTGGCTCCACATCAGTATTTATCTACGGAGTCATTTGTCTGTGTGTGTCCGTACTGTCCCTGAACACACCACAGAGTCGCGTCACTCACGTCTGTTTGTTTACACCTGCAGACACAGATCCAAACACTGAGATTATATTCTTTTTACGGACAATCGGTTTGAGTCTGGATTAAAAGGACATTTATTAGTGCAGATTTGTGATGTGAGGAGGAGCCTGTATGAGCGGTGAGTGTTGGAAATATGTCGACTCTGAAGCTAGTTTTTGTCATTTGTTATGGGTTAGCTGCTGTAGCTCCCGCACATAAACAGACTGTTTTCTATTGGTCTGTTCTAAAGTGACTATATTGGCCGTATATTTGCTACTGGACCTGCACTGATATGTAAATGAGCTGTGAATTATGACATTTGCGCATATAATTAATTACCGCGGCGCGCACGTATTTACGGCTAAAGGCTAATAGCGCTACTTTCTTTACTAGTTATGGGTCCGTCGCGAACGAAATGACTCTTAGAGCCGGCTCTTTGAAGGGAACGACGGGAGCCTGATCCTTATTGGGAGCCGTGTTTTCTCTTTCTCTCACTTTTTTTCTCTTTCTCTCACTTTTTTTCTCTTCACGCCGCGTACAGATTCGTGGTTTGACAGCGGCAGCGGCTAAAAACGAAACTTTGAGAAATTTGCGTGTACGTAGGATTAAAAAACAAAAAAACAAAAAAAAAACTAGCATATTTGACTGTAGTTTAGCATAAAATAAATAAGTCCCAGTTTAGTCCTTTTTCAGTCCTGGTTTAGACCTGGTTCAGTCCTGATTCAGTCCTGGTTTAGTCCTGCTTTAGTCCTGCTTGCAACAAAACAATCTGAAGAGCCACTTGGGAGCCAAAAGAACCAGCAGCTTTTAGTGAGCCGAGCCAAAAGAGCCGGTTCTCTAAAAAGAACTGGAATACCCATCACTAGTGTCTAGAATGTGATGCAAAAATGCCATTAAGTCAACCTACTGTCTGTAAATATGATGTAAAGAGGCAGAATAACAATAAATGTTGCCTAAATAAACCCAATTTAAAATCCACCAGAGCCAAACCTAAGTTTTTTAAACAATTCAACATTTACAGTGAATTTTTACATCACTAAACATATCGGTGATTATATCGGCTATCGGCAGCTCCAACTTCCATTATATTGGTTTCATATCGGCCACAGCAAAATCCATATCGGTCGGGCTCTAGTATTAATGATGTTGTTGTTGTTGTTGTAAATATCAAAGTTGATGAGTGACTTTGATTGTCAGGAGAAAACTATGACTCTTGTTTGATGTGTATTAGGTGGACCTTCGGATAAAAAATGTGGAGGCTTTCTTCAAACACCTTTTTGGTCCTGAAAATGCAGAGGCAGAGTTTAGTCAAAAACCACAGGAACCCAAAAAGACAAAAAGGAAACAAACAGAAGACAGAAAAAGAGATGAAGACACGTGTTCATCTGGAGCAGAGCGTTATCTGAGCAAAGCTAGCTCTCTGGTGAGTGTCTCGCATTATACACTCAGGTGTTAAATCAGTGCTATTCTGCAAAATTGACTTTTCTGAATTTTTAACCATGTCATAGTTGTTTCTCACCACTTACTAACCTAAAGTTGTATTTGGACTGATTCATGTATGTTTGAGTCATCTTTAGTTGATTATTTTCAACTCCTGTCTTTCACCCCCATCGGTACACACCCACTGTGATGTACTCCAGTTGTATTTTCTTAGTTGGTGATACACGTACGATTCAGCAGACTTGCATAGTCATTTTAGAATAGAATAGAATAGAAAGCCTTTATTGTCATTATACATTATAATGAAATTCAGAGCTGCTCTGTGCAAGAATTAATAATAAATAAAACAAATTAACAGTTCTCATTAAGTATGGTGACAGCTTTGGGGAAGAAGCTGTCCCTGAGTCTGTTGGTCCTAGCTGGAATTGACCTGAAGCTCCTGTCACAAGGCAACAGGTTGAACAGGTTGAATCCAGGGCGTGTATTGTCTTTAATTATTTTTCTTACTCTGCTGAGACAGCGGGAGATGTTCTTAAGGAAGGCAGAGGGCAGCCAATCATGTCCTGTGCAGTGTTGGTCACCCTGTGCAGACAGTTTATGTCAGCCTCTCTGCAGCTAGAGTGCCACACTGTCACAGCAGAGGTCAGCAGGCTCTCAATGGTGGAACGATAGAAGGTCATCAGCAGCTCGTGTTTAGTTGTTCCTTCCTGAGCACCTCAGGAAGTGTAGCCGCTGCTGGGCTTTTTTGACCAGTGCTGAGGTGTTGACTGACCAGGAGAGATCCGCAGAGATGTGAACCCCAAGGAATTTGAAGGTCTCCACTCGCTCCAGACTTTGACCGTTGATGTACAGGGAGTCAGGGGTGGCTCAGTTTCGCCAAAAGTCCAGGATGAGTTCCTTAGTCTTGGTGATGTTCGGTGCCAAGTTATTATTTGAACACCACTCGCTGACTTTCAGGACCTCATCTCTGTAGGGCGCTTCATTCCCCTTTGTTATCAGCCCCACCACCGTCATGTCATCAGTGAATTTGACAATGATGTTCTGTGGGTGGGTGGGACTGCAGTCGTGAGTGTAGAGCGAGTAGAGGAGTGGGCTCAGCACACAGCCCAGGGGGGAGCCGGTGCTGAGAGTGCAGATGGACGATAGGTGGGGACCCACTTTCAACTGCTGGCTTCGATTGACCAGAAAGTCCTTAATCCAGGAGCAGGTGGATGGTGGAAGCCCCAGATTGGCCAACTTGGGGATCAGGATGTCTGGTATTATGTGTTAAAAGTGAAGAGCATCCTGACATAGCTCTCCCTTTTCTCCAGGTGGTTCAAATTTAGTTTCAAATGAAATAAATTTGCAGCTCACTAGTGTGATGTGCATCTGTCTATTGGAGGGGCTGAAAACTTCACGTCAATGTCATGTCAAAACACCACAGTTTTCAAATGCAGAAGATGGACTTGTTTCTTTTATTAAGTGGTTTTAGATGAATATTGTGATTTAAAAAAACGTGGTGAAGTTGTTTGGATATTGGACTGACTCCACTGCAGAATAATTCTACACAATATGGAGGATCGGGTACAGCAATTGATTATTGCCTTATGCATTGTTGTTTTTTTTTTATTACATTTTCTACAAAAATTTAGCTTTTTTTTCTGACTCCAAATGAATGCAGAATAATTGTACACCATTATTCCCTCGAGGGGATGCTCCCACACCAAGCCCTTGCCCACCGACTTGACAGTATCACTCTGATAAAATGGCACAAAAGCACACTAGCTCCACTGTTCCTCGCAGTGATTCAATACGCTTTAGCTCCACTATTTTTATAGAAACATGACATAATTCGGGGATGTAGTATGGCATGTCTGCCTTCTAGTGTTTGACAAAATTGGCCGTTCTTTCAGTGCGGCATCTTGTCAGTGTAAGTCGACTGTGGCTAGGTTTCATAAAAAATTTTAAATACGGATTTTCAAAAAAGTATTCGCTGTACCCATTGCCCCTTATTGTGCAGAATTGTTCTGCAATAGTTTGAAGTCAATGATTCACAAATCCTAAAAGCTATTGAATAAAAAAGTAATTTTGTGTAGTAAATTATTAATAAAAAATAATAATAAAAAAAAAAGATGATTTTCCAAAAAAATAATTTGTCATTCTCAATTCTCCTCATTGTGTAGATTTATTCTACACCCGTTTGGAATCAGTGGTTCATGAAACCTAAAAGCTATTGAAGAAAAACAATTTACCTATGTATTTATTATTTATGTTAATTATTGTTCATGTCTCAAAGTGACTAAACACCTTCACAACCCTAAATGGATTGTGAGCTTTAAACCATGTTATAATGTCAATTCCTCCTCAAAAACAGACCTGGAGTTTTGTTTTGTTTTATTCACACATGTCTGAGTAACACTTTATTAGTTAGTCTGTATGTGTAGTATTATTAGTCTGTCTTGTAATGTAGCCAGTCCATTACTTGGGCCTAGGGCTAGTTAAAAGGTAAAATGAGGAACTGAAACTAAATTTTAGAAATGTTTATTGAAAATTTACGTGCAGATTGAAGTTACCTGTAAAAGAAAAGGAAATAGTAAAAGTGCATTTAAATTGAAGTAATTGTACTTACCCCCTGGTGTGGTCTGCCTCAGGTGCTCCGGCCAAAAGAGTCCCCGGGGAGCCAGAGCACAAATTTTTAACTGGTTCTATTTAGTATTTTAAAACATTGAACACTGCTAATTTAAATAAAGATATATATATTTTTGTAATTAATGTAATTGGATGATGTTTGGGCACTGTTTTGATAGTTAGTTTTTAGATATTAAATGTACAAATTATTGGTGCTTACCTGATCGTTAAAGTGGGCTCACCCAATTAGGACAGGGCCTTTAAAAGAAGCCAGCCTCACCTTGTTCAGGGAGAGGTGCTGTGTGAGCGCAGGTAACTGCTATGCCTGTTTTTAACCTTTTTGGAACTTTTGTAAATAGTTTTTTGTTTTGTCTTTAATAAATGCACAGGGATCTGCACTGTAAACTGGCTCAACTTGACTCTGTTCCTCCTAAAACCGCTAAGGTTGCCACCAGGCGATTACATGTCTACATCTCCAAAGTTCAAAATGCTCTGTTCCACCTTGTGATGTCATCTAGTGGTACTGCTTTTACCTTTAGTATAGTAGATTTCCAATTTTAGGACTGAAACCATCCAAATGATCCTGGTGAATGTGAATGTGAATGTGAGTTTAAAAACACGATGAAGCAGTGTAATGTTTTTGATTTGAGAGAAGAACTTATCTTAAATGTGCAGGTTTCTGTGTTAAACATATGAAAGAAACAAAACACAACTGCAGATATGTTTTTGATGAGAAAACATTATAACGTAGATCAGAAAATAGTGTCATGGCAATGGGCCCTTTAAAGTGAATATGATGAATGCAACATTGTAAATAACACTCAGGTGTACATGTAATTCACTCTGACACTTGTTTTCAGTTTTTCACCAGGTCGAAAGAGGGGACACCCCGCCCACAGTGCTGGCTCAGTGTTAAGGTGTTTGGGAATGAAGTCACTGTGCTTTCATGTGAAGACGTTCACAGTGAAGTGAACCAGGTGTCTCTGAGCCTGGCACAACTCGCCATCAAACTCCTCAAGGTACACATACTCTAACTTCTGTTCCCCGAGGGCCACATACTGAGACTCCCGAGGGCCACATACTGAGCGCATTGGTAGTGGAGACTGGTGGTCAGTACAGTGAGTCAGATGTTTGGTGAGATGGATGTTTTTTACATATCTGACAGAACTACTGTACCTTACATAAGACTGGGTAAATTCATTAAGGTCTGAATCACAATACAATGTAATGTTACTGTGGGTAAAGTAATAGAATCACTTGAATTTGTAATACAAAAGTACGGCCTGTGATCATGTGGGCCAGTTTGGCAGGAGGTCTGAGGGCCAAGAAAAATTGGCCTGATGACTGCACAGCACATTTTCAGAAGAGTCTGTGTCCTGTTTAGGTGTTTGATTTTCAACAAAGCTCAGTTAAACTGCAATATAATGTGAGAGGAACTTGTTTAAAGGTACAGTATAAACCTTTCTGGAGGAGGTGTGTCACCTGCATGATGAAATGGAAGTAGAAAGGACATGGAAACAAGCAGGTTCTCCCCCATGCCAAATAAGTCATCCAAATTTGAAAATGCTTTTACTTAAGTCTGTGTTTTGACATTTTGGAGTTACTTTCTGGCTTTAAGGTCTGTGTATCATTTGTTCTTTTGAATTTCAATTAAGAATGAAAAACAATAAAAAGGAACACAGTTTGTTATTTCATTGTTCCATTTTAGTGTCAAAAAAAACAACAAAAAAACATGCTCCAGTTATGGCTCCAGTTGAAGTTATAAATATAATATTTACATGTTTGTTCATGAAACTGCAACAATTTTTCAGGTACGTTCTTCTAGCAGCAGGGGTAAATAAACCAGAGAGAATAAAATATTAAATTGAAATAGGCACTGAGACTGTTTTTTGATTGGTGTTATTTGAAATAAACTTTAAATCAAATATTGGTGCAGCAGATTAATTGCATATTTCAAGAGAATTGTTCATTGGTATAAAAGCATGAAATTTGGCACAGATACTCTGTAAGGGTCACTTTTTGGGAAAAAGGTGTCGGCCACCCAAATTTTTTTTTAAATGGTGGCCATTTTTTCACGATGGTCACTTTGTCTGTCAAATGCTCATTATGTTGGGCATTTAAACTGTGATGTAGGCAAAATATTTTGTGAAAATACTCTGTCATGAATGTTTTTAGGAGAATGGTGCTTGTCCCTCAAAAAATCGAGCCAAGGGTAACAATACATGACTTGTTCATGTGTGCTTACCCGGAAGGTGTGCAGATCACATGGGACTTAAATGGCACTGGATGAATGATCGGGCAGGTGTACGTGACCTGAACCTAGGTGTATCCTAGGTTCAGGTTGTAAATAAATGTTTACTATGTCTATGATTGAGGCGGTAAAATACAACATACAACAAAGGTGCTAATCATACCACAAACCTCCAAAATGTTAAATGAAAGTCCTATGTCAGTCAAGAGGCCAACTGATTGGATGAAATGTTGTGTTTGTCAGAAAAACACAAAGGAACCCCTCCAATCACCATCTACCCATCATGTGTCTCAACATGATGGCTATAAAACATTCCACTCTTTCACAAGTTCAACAAAATGCCAATGACTCTGGACCTGGAACGACTTGACGAGTGTGGTGGTATACACTGTTGGGCAAGTTACTTTGAAACTGTAATGCGCTATTTATTACCTATTACTGTCATTTCAAAGTAATTCGTCACATTACAATATTACTGCATTTAAAATGTAAGGCATTACATTACTATTGTATTACTTTAAGTTACTCTCACCAAAATAACTTTTGCGCTGTATATGGACTGAACCAGGACTAAACCAGGTCTAAACCAGGACTAAACCAGAGCTGAACCAGGACTAAAACAGAACTCACTGTCGGGACGGGTTCGAAGGTGACCGCAGGAGAAAGAAGCGGCTCTGCTCCGCACCTCACGGAGGTAAGAGCGGCTGTCACCGATGGCTCTTTATGGACACCCTGCTGCTTGGGCTCGCGGCCCTGATTTCAGCAACTATTTGCAGGTACCCAAGCCGGTGCAAGACTCTGTTACAGCGCGTAACTTCTACCTCTTTCAGCGTGTCCAGAAGTCCAACTTTTTGTGTGATGGTTTGCATCTTCCTCTGCCTTTTGGGTGCGAGTGCAGGAGCCTTTGTCGGTGCAGAACGTTTCGTCCACGTTGTGGGTTTCGTCGGGGAGAAAACTTGCAACCGTACAGCACTTCAGAATCACACTGCTAGAGATTGAACATGTATTTAAATTTGGCAGCTGAACATATTCTGTACTGTACAGGAGACAGGAGTCCCTTGGCCAGTCAGGACGCAGCGGGAGGAACGCAATACGCATTCATACAATGTAAAAAAAAAAAGGCATGCAAAATTGCACACAAAAAAAAAATCTGCGAAAGAGCGAGACCGCGAAAAGTGAACTGCGATAGAGGGAGGGACGAGTGTAAACCAGGTCTAAACCAGAACTGACCCAGGTCTAAACCAGGTCTAAACAGCGTGGAGTTCTTTGTCAGTCCTTTCGCCCGCGGTTACCTGAAGGTCTACGAGGGCGCATCTCCGGCGTTTCACCGCTGCTGATATCGAGGTGATTTTAGCGAATTTGTATGAAGAAAAACCTACCACTTCAATCCAGGTAAAAAAAAAACATTGTAACGCACGTTACTCACATTTGTACCGAGTAAAATTATTAGTATTACTATTTTTTTTCCCTGTAATGCCTTACATTACTGCGTTACAGCAAAAAGCAATGCATTACTGTAATTTGTTACTTTTATAACGCGTTACTCCCAACACTGGTGGTATAGAAGCTACTTTGACATGGAATCAACCAAAGAATCACTATAATTGGAAACAGTGACAATGAACATAGGACCGGAATGGCAGGCATCTTGAAAAATGATTTCCATCCTTACGGGCTTTTTCTAACAGTGGCCCCCTCCTCTCCTCACCTTACCGTGGTGGAGAGGCTTGTGTACTCTAATGAACCTGAGAGCTTTGCCAGCAAGGATTTATATCCCTGGCAAGTTTAATTAAGCTGGACAATTCAGAGGAGAGGAGGCAGACAAAACAGACATTATGACTATTTGACAGATATGGTGGCCATCTTGAAAATGGTCACCATCCTGAAGTTTTGAGTGGCACATACCTTTTTTCAAAAGAGTGTTCCTTGAAGTAAGTATTTCTGCCTGATTTTATGTTTGCACCACCACTTGAACAACTGAAATAATTAATATTCTACAGGAGCAGTGGCCATCTCGAATTTGTGAGAAGTATCTTTTTCCATTATCATGTCCTTTAGAGTGTTTCTATCAAATGCTGATATATTGAATTGAATATACTGAATATATTGTGAATGAGTTATATAATAACCATTTAATAGCAATGGCCATCTTGAAAAATGAATATTGAATTTTTGAATGGATTGGAAATAGAGATTCGAATCTGTATTTTGTTTGACACTAAACCAAAACAATGAAATAACAGTTTTTCCATTTAATTGTTTTTTGTTCTTAATTGAAATTCAAAAGAATGAAGGGTACACGGACCCTTTAACAGTTGTTGATTCCTTCTGGTCAGATTGTGTTAAAACAAAGCTCAAATTAAAGTCTAGCTTGAGTAAGCTTCAGACAGAGCAGTGCTTCACACCATCAGCGGAAAGTGGGAATTCTGAAAGTGTTGCATTGGCAGGGGAACGAGGTGCAGCTGGTGCACAGGTCAGTGGTGCTGAGCGAGCGGCTGGTGCTGCCGTCGGTATCTGGGCTGCCCCTCACACTGGCCCTCAACATGAGCACCCTGCTGTCAGTGCGACTTAGAGGCTCCGTCCACTACAGAGACTCCTCTCACTGGGCCCTCAGCGGATATGTCAAACCCAAGTACGTCTACATTCAGTCTTGTAGTAACCAATGCAGCACTTTGCAACCATGTTGTTAAGTGTTAAGGATTCAACAATTCCAGAGTATTCTGAAATATCTACAACTTTTTTCACATAAATGATGTTAAGATTAAAATAACATCACTCCTTGAATCAGCAAATGATTATTTCTAATGGTATTGTCCCTTATGCAATTGGTTATTATAGAATTCCCTTTCAAACGTTCTTTTGGTCACCTTGGGATCAAAATTTCTACAAAGTTGCTACAACCATATAACATGGTTAAAAAAATTAGCATATTTTGTCTTTCAATTCACATTCAATTCAGGTTTTGCACTTAATTTGAAAAAATCATTCAGCCCATAAAAGTCCCAAAGCATTCATTATGTTTGATTCTAAAGTGTAATGTTGTGCTCCATCAGTGCGTTTGTGGGTGTGGAAGCGAGGATGGGGGTGGACAGTGCCCTGGGGTTGGCTGCAGTGCAGTGGGACAGTGTCCTGAGGAGCGCCCTGAGTGTGGACGGGAGTGTCCAGTTACAGGAGGGACAGGACTTCAGACTCATGCTTAACACACCAGTGGACATGCTGGACATCCTCTCCTTCAGGTCAGACAGACATCTCAATGGCAACTCTCTGAGCCATTAAAGGTACAATGTTGAACCATGGAGATGTTATTATTTTCAACAATATAGTTTTAAAGTATATATATCCATGGGGACAAGCAGGTGACCCCATCAGGCTAAATTAAATGAGAAACCCCATCTCACTGTAAGAATGCAGCTTTCTCAAACTATTGAGGCAATATATATCGATATTCAGTGTTGGGGAGTAACGGATTACATGTACCGCCGTTACGTAATCAGAGTACAAATTATGAGTAACTGTATTCCGTTACAGTTACTGCTTCAATGAGTGGTAATTGGATTACAGTTACTTTGCTGAAATAAGTGGATTACAAGGCGGTATTTTCCTGTTTTCACATTTTGTGCTACATCCCATTTATTTATTTTTTTATTTCGGTAATTTCACTCATTGCCTGAAGCCCAAACAGAACGCGCGCAATAAAAGCGATAGAAACGTCATGTTAAAGTTGGCGGTGTCAGTCACACAGTGGAAGCAACAGTGCATTGGTAAAAACGCATTTGTGTCTTGGAAATTCTTCTCCCGATGTGAGATATATATATAAAAAAAACAAAAAACAAATATAAAATCGCCTACAACTTAAATGTGAAACAGGAGCTATTGGCGCTGGTGAAAACAACCTGCATAGACTCAATACCTGCACTACTGTCATATACACAAACACACACACAAACACACACAAAGACACACCTTCATCATCGTCATCAACCTGAGAACCCGCGGACCACGTCTCCTTCCGTAGTTACAGCGCGGACACCGCCGTCTCGTGCGCCGCGTGTGGACCGTGTTTTCTCGCGTAAATCGCGCTTCCCCCTGTGCGCCTCTAAACCAGAACTAACACCAAGACTAAACCAGAACTAATCCAGGACTAAACCAGGACTAATCCAGGACTGAACCAGGTTTAAACTAGGACTAAACCACGACTAAACCAGAACTAAAGACCTGATCTAGACCAGGTCTAAACCAGGTCTAAAATCAGGAGTAAACCAGGTCTAAAAATCAGGACTAAACCAGGACTAAACCAGGTCTAAACAACATGACACCTAACAGTAGGTTGACATAATTTAAGGTGATCTCATATAAAAAATAATTTCTCTATCAATAATATTTTTTAATATGGTTAAGGAAAGACTGATCTTGTTACTGTCTTTTAACAGACAAAACCTCTTATATTAAGATATCATGGTCTTTGTTTCTCTACAGCAAACAGTTGCTTATTCATGGAGACTTGGGCTCAGACAATTTGAAGACAACAAACAAGAATTTTCAGGATGTTGTCGCTACATTCATGTCGTTTAAAAAAACATGACAATATCAAGTAATCCAAAGTAATCAGATTACGTTACTCACTTTAAGTAATTTAATTTACGTTACAAACTACATTTTGGGATGTGTATTCTGTAATCTGTAGGGGATTACATTTTAAAAGTAACCTTCCCAACACTGTCGATATTAGAAATATATCGATCTAATTTTTCTTTCAAACTTTTTTTTCCCCTGTGTCCACTGCAGACAACTTCTTGTTACTCAGCATTTATTATAAAATTCACTCAGGAACTGTCCCAGACTAACCCCATGCTGTGTCTCCACAAAGGAAAGGGGTGTGTGGACTGTAGTGTCTCTCAAAAAAATGTATAAAGAAGCTAAATTATTAGCATCAGGAGTTGCCAACATAGCTATGCAGTACACTGCATTGTTTTTTTTAGTGACCTTTGTCCATGTTTTACCTCTAAAATAACCCTGTTTCAGAAATGCTCAAGTACTGCATGTATAAAACTGAGGAAACTGTTTGCCACACTTACACTGTAACTTGCTGTAGTAGGTCATTTAAAATAATTAAGCTATAACTGAGAGCAACTAACTTGTTGTGTATGATATTAGTTTGTGTTGGATCAGAAACAGCAAAACAAGTCTGATATTAACATTATTTATTTATTTATTTATTTTATCATCAGGCTATAGGGAAAAGATATTGACATATATAGCACATCTATTATTTCATGATATACATTTTTGTCTCTATTGCCCAGTCCTACCTTCAGTTAAGGAGAAAATGAGAAAAGTCAGTGTAAGCCTTAATAACTTTTGTTTGACCCCACCAGCTCCCATGTGTTTCAGCTGAGTGGGGACAACAGAGAGGAAATAAGAGGCTCTAAGAATCGTATCCAGAAGACCACATGTACACCCAAGACTTGTGAGTTTTAAATATGACTGACAAAAATCACTATGAAGGTAAGAAATACTGCACAAAGTAAATGTTGTCCCCTCACAGTGTCTAAGATGTTGGGCTGGCAGTTGTGCTCCAATACCTCGTACCCTGTCTCCGGCCTGTCCCTGCCCCCCTCTGGACCCTCCCACTTCTCTGTGCGCCTACTCAAACTGGACCAGGGGCTGCAATACTACCTGCTGGAGGCAGCGTACTCGCTGCTTACACAGGTCTGTTTACTCTGTTTACAGTCTGTTTACTCTGTTTACAGTCTGTTTACTCTGTTTACAGTCGGTTTACTCTGTTTACAGTCGGTTTACTCTGTTTACAGTCGGTTTACTCCGTTTACAGTCGGTTTACTCCGTTTACAGTCGGTTTACTCCGTTTACAGTCGGTTTTACTGTCTGTTGTCAGTCTGTTTACAGTCTCTTTAGTCTGTTTACTCTGTTTCTATCTGTTTACTGTCTGTTGTCAGTCTGTTTACTGTCTGTTGTCAGTCTGTTTGCTGTCTGTTGTCAGTCTGTTTGCTGTCTGTTGTCAGTCTGTTTACTGTCTTGTCAGTCTGTTTGCTGTCTGTTGTCAGTCTGTTTGCTGTCTTTTGTCAGTCTGTTTGCTGTCTGTTGTCAGTCTGTTTGCTGTCTGTTGTCAGTCTGTTTGCTGTCTGTTGTCAGTCTGTTTACTGTCTTGTTAGTCTGTTTACTGTCTGTTGTCAGTCTGTTTACTGTCTTTTGTCAGTCTGTTTGCTGTCTTTTGTCAGTCTGTTTGCTGTCTGTTGTCAGTCTGTTTGCTGTCTGTTGTCAGTCTGTTTACTGTCTGTTGCAGTCTGTGTATATGTTTGTGTGTAGTCTGCATATGTGGGTGACTGTGCATGTGTGTGTGTGTGTATTTGTGAGTGTGTGTATGTGTTTGTGTGTAGTCTGCATATGTGGGCGACTGTGTGCGTGTGTGTGTGTTTGTGTGTAGTCTATATGTGGGCGACTGTGTGCGTGTATGCGTGTGTGTTTGTGTGTAGTCTATATGTGGGCGACTGTGTGCGTGTGTGCGTGTGTGTTTGTGTGTAGTCTATATGTGGGCGACTGTGTGCGTGTGTGCGTGTGTGTTTGTGTGTAGTCTATATGTGGGCGACTGTGTGCGTGTGTGTGTGTGTGTGTGTGTGTGTGTGTGCGTGTGTGTCTGTGTTTGTGTGTGTGTGTGTGTGTGTGTAATTGAGCTTTGTGTTTCAGAGGGGCAGCTGGACTCCCACAGAGGCTTCCCTGCACCTCCTGTTGGCCACGCCCCAGTCCTCCGTCCCCAGGGACATGTCTCTGGACCTGGCCTTCAGTCCCCACAGAATCCTGCTCCGACTTAAGCACCCACTGAAAAGCATCATAATACAGGGTGAGCAGCAGGGTTAGGGGAACACCCAAACACACTGGAGAAATAGTCAAAGAAATATCAGTGCAATTCCATGCTAATTTACTTCTGCTTATTCTTTTTGAGAATTGTACTGTACTTTTTGAGAAAAGTACTGATGAAAGTGTACTTAGCTGTTGTTATACAGTTAAAGTGGTCTGGGTTTCTGTCAGGCCAAATCTGGCACACGATCACACAGCAGTAACGTAGATCATTTCTGTGTTATGGGAGAATACAACAGGGGTGGGTAATTACATGTTGGGAGCTTTAACTACTGACATAAGAGTGTGTACTATGTAAATACACTGCTCAAAAAATTAAAGGAACATTTTGAAAACACATCAGATTTCAATGTGAAAATATATGCTGGATAGCTATACAAATATGGACAGGACAATGTCTGAGGAACAAAAGGATGCCTCCTCTTTTAATGGAAATAAGAATTTCAGCCACAGAGGGCTTTAGTTTATAGACACTCTGAAAATCAAAGTGAAATAATGATGTGACAGGCTAGTCCATTTGGCCAAAATTTTTATTTTGGCAAATGCCAATGGTGCT
This sequence comes from Boleophthalmus pectinirostris, assembly GCF_026225935.1. Lineage (NCBI taxonomy): Eukaryota > Metazoa > Chordata > Actinopteri > Gobiiformes > Gobiidae > Boleophthalmus > Boleophthalmus pectinirostris. Next base: position 388,105 of record NW_026571447.1, read on the forward strand.
GAGCGGTGAGGAGAGGTGAACACAACTCTGCCTCATTCTTACTCCGTTCTGGTGTTTCGGTTGGTGATGGAATGATCCATTCTCTCCAAGTGTTTTCTTTGGAAGATCACATTTGCTGCCATGTATGGTTTAAAAAGCTTGTAGCAACTCAAATGTCCATTGCTAGGTCCTTTGATAACCTCTTGCACAATCTCCATAGATAATTTCACAAAATCCAACAGTCTTTTACTTGTGTCCTTTGAACTGCACATGCAGTAGTTCAGGGATCATCAAACTAACCAGCCCCCAACCCCTCTGTCCCCACCACATGAACTGGCCCTATGAGGCAGTCCTCAAAAGTTGTCATGACCTATTTTTTTTTAAATAATTTTAGGCAAATAATAACACATCTGCATCTTGTATTCTGTTGATAACTTTAATTTAGAAAATGATATTTGAAGTATTTATATTTACAGTATATTTAAATAATTATATGGTGTATCTGTTGCCAAATTTTTGTCACCTGACAAACTCTAGATTAAACAGTGACAGTCACGTGCAGAGAGTGCTGAGTTTTCAAAGAGCAGTAGATAACCGATTATTTTTTTGTTCAGTGTAAGGACCGTGCTGTTTGTCTGATATGTAAAGGAAGTGTGGTGATTTTCAAAGAATATAATCTGCATTGTCAGGGTCATTCACAATTCTGTTATACGACCAACCCGACCCCGGCCTCCATCACAGTCAGGAGCCATAATGTGGCCCCCAGAGAAAAAAGGTGATCTCTGTCTTAGTTTGTTAAAATCCCATGATATGATGTGAAAAACTGACCTCAAAAAGTACAAAGTTTAAAAAACTCCTCAGTGTGTGAGCCACAAAAGCAGCCAACCTAGTGATAATCACTAAACAAAACAGTAGTGATAATAACTTTAGCCAAAACCAGCACTGGAAAACCAGCCAAAAAAGACAAAGATGGAGAAACTTGAAATGACCTCCACATGCAAAACCAGCCATGTTTTAGGGACTGACTCATTCTTGCTACTCATTTGTTCATTTCCATTAAAAGAGGAGGCATTCTTCTGTTCCTAAGACAGTGACCTGTCCATAGTTGTATAGATATCCAGCATATATTTTCACAATGACATGTGATGTGTTTACAAAGTTCATGTAAATTTTTTGACCATTGTACAAATAGGACACTGGAGGACTCAATGATTTAGGAAAAAAAATCATATTTTCTGACAAGTATCACTATTGTACTTGGATTTTCAATTTATTGATTCATTCGCATTTCTGTAAATATGCCAGAATTAAGAGTTAACCATAAGACCTAATACAAACCTGTGCACTATTTGCAGGACAACTCGAACAGAACAGGAACATGAAGTCAGCCAAAGTGGAGATCATGGTCGATGGTGCTCATTTTTATATCATAGTAAGTGCTTTAAAAAGTTTGAATAATTGAAGTATTCCCACACATTAACACTAAATCCCCTTTTTACTACTAAACTTTATACCTGGTGTTTGAATAGTATTGTCTAGTGTTCCTAGTTTTTTTCAGTTTGAGTGTTGTAAATGTACCTAGTTTGCACTAAAAAACTGACTGTGCTGCCTCCAGTGGATAGTGCAATTTCAAGTACTCCATGACATCGCACAGCATGGACCTTATTGCAGCCAGGTTTTTCTGTTCCAAACTCTGGGCTGCAGGGCTGGTTTGAAGTATGGGATACGTGTTAGACCAATCAGTCCAGTCCATCAGCTCTATCTGAAATGTGGTTAAGTCCTACTTTAAAATAAACCCTTTCTGTCCTCTTTAGGGTTTCACTGATAAACAAACCATCGCAGCAGAGCAAAGGATCAGCTACCACTTGGAGGCCAGATTATCTGCCACTGGAGCTCCCTTGATTCTTTCTGCTAATGTCACTCGTGGTCTGGGCAGGAGGACCAGCTTTTCTGCATCATTGAAAAATATGTTCAGAGAGACAGCCTCAGTGTCAGGTATCAGTCCAGTACATTATATCACAGTAAAGTTTTTAACTCCATTTCAATACTTAGAAATTCACTCAGTACTTGATATTGAATGTGATAACACAATGAATATATATATGTGTATATATATATATATATATATATATATATATATATATATATATATATATATATATATATATATATATATATATATATATATATATATATATATGTATGTGTATGTATATATATATATATGTATATATATATATATATATATATATATATATATATATATATATATATAAAATATGCTCCTTTTTTAGCAATAAATAGAATGTAACTTTCTACACAAAATAATTATACTTTCTTTTTCTTAGCACAAGATATGTGCTAAGAATCTTATATTTGTTCTGAAAAAGCTCAAAAGGAGACTAAAACTGTTCAGGCAAGCTCAAAATTTGTCCTGTGTCACTTTTTTAGTTTCCATACCTGCTCAAATGCTTAGGCTCAAATTAGGTTTGGTATCAAGTAGGCCTGTCACAATCACTTCCATATCGATTTACAGATACAAATGAAGTACTAAGGGTTTCATTCAGCTTTTTATTTATTGCAGCTCATGTTTGTTTTGTACAATATTTTACATTTAGAGTAATTGTGTGGTTTCGATATTAGCGTTCATCATCTATCATTTCTTCAGCGATATATTGTGCTGCAAAATATCAATAAGTATGTGATTTTCAAGATACTTTTCACAGCCCTAATGTACATACAGTGCACTGAGGCCTTTTCTAGTATAGGGCCCATCCTAAAGCTGTGTTGTGCTGTGTGCAGTGGCTGTGGAGCGCAGGCGGGGCCCCAGCAGTCAGCAGTATTCTGTGGAGGGGGAGCTGCTGCTGCCGGGGCTGCTCGGGGGCAGGGTGTTGGGCCTCCTGGAGCAGAGAGCCTCACTGTGGAGCTCCGCACTCAGACTCAAGTACGGCCTGGGAGGTAAGAGACATGTGTACACTATATACTGCCTAGCAAGCAAGTGATGGACACCCAGCCAAAAAGTTGCATAGTGCACCTTTAAGTCTGAAAACTAAAAAAAAAAAAGGTTTTAAAGAGCAAATTTTCTGGCGCCTGTCACCAGTCCAAGAGCACATGGTTTGATTTTCAACAAATTTATTTCAGAGGGATTGGTTTAACAATCAAAATCAGTTCTGCTGTTGTAGTTTCAACCCAATCTGCTCTTTCTCATCAGAATGTGTTAAAATAAGGCTTAATTCATTTTAAATGATAAGCCTCAGGGAGAGCAGTGCCTATATTTAGCATCACACCATCAGCGAATGTTGATGAGATCAGCTGCAAAGTATCTAGTTGCAATTATTATTTCATGTTTCAACAATAATAAATACCACAGCATACACTTAGATCCATAAGTACATATGTGCATTAGAAGTAAAATAATGTTACATACACCAGCTGCCCTTTTGCCCAAACCCTCACCACATATTTCATATGGTTTAGGGAACTTCATTTTTTCTATAATTTTTTTCTACATATTGAATTAGAGAAATACACAATGATCTGCAAATTCCAATGATTTTAAAATCAGAAAAACTTGCTCAAAAATACTACCACTACTATTATTTGCTCCTCACTACATGTGCAGCCAGTCTTGGATGCTACAACAGAACTCTGATCACTCTAGGTAGTGCGGACTGGTTTTGACCTTTGACCTTTGCCCCTGCTGCAGAGGAAGCACGGGTCCTGCATCAGGAGTGCTTCACCTCTCAGAGATTGAAGAGTGAGAGAGACTCCAACCACAGCTACATCATGAGAGCCGAGCATCAGTTTTACTGCTCCAACACAGCAGCCGTCAACCACAAGGCAAGTGCACCTCAGCTGACAGTTAAAGCACACAGAGACATGTGGCCCTCTCCACTCACTTCTACACATTAGTCTGATTGGTCAAAGCAGAACTAGGCAAAAAAATCAAATTTTTGCTACAGTCAGCAGAGGGAAAAGCACACAGATCTTCTCTGTCCACAAATGCACACATTTTTGAGACTTTTGACAACCCGAATGTGGACAGGCTGTGCTCAGTGGATTAACTTTGTCTGCAGGTTCAGGTCACACATGAGGAGAGTTCAAGTCTCCTCAAATCACATCTGGATCTGAGCTACGGAAAACACTGGGATGAGCTCACCAACAAACACAGACTGATTCTGAGCCAGATGTTTGTGAACCAATCCAAACCAAACCACACCAGCTACACTCTGGAGGTAACCCTGCACTTTAAGAAATTATACTTTTAACAATACTCTTACTTTAGCACAATATTTGATTACTTTATCCACCTGTGACAGATAGATGTTATATTGTACTAAATAATCCTCCCGTCTCTCTTTTGTGGTCTGATGATCTGATAGTTCAGTGTGCAGATGACAGAGAAGAGCATCCACCACAGGACACAGTTGCTGCACTCTCACCTGAAGCTTCAGGGGGCAGCAGAGAGCAGCACTCACCTCAAAGTCCAGTACAACCAGCGCACTCCTCTGGTGATGGGTCTGCACTGGAGAGGCCCTCCCCACAGCGCCCCGCTAAGGAAGTGGGAAGGTGACAGTCCATGATGTTTACGATGTTCTTATATCATCTTTCTTCATATGGATTATAGTTAGGCTCACTTAAAGCTCCTATGTTACACAAGATTGACTCATGAGCTTTTAGCTAAGTTATAAAGCAGCTGCTTCTTCAAAAACATATCTGTTTTGTTTCATTTCTTGTATTATTACATGACATCACAAAGTGGGACAGAGCATTTTCTATTTGAGAGAAGAACTTAAATGTGCAGTTTTTGTGTGTTAAACATGTCTCACTGAAACAAAAGACAACTCCAGGTGTGTTTATGATGAGGAACCTACTTTAGGACATAGATCAGAATATATAATACATAGGGTGACCAAACACCCCAGACATGTCCGTTTTCCACGTCCTGTCCTCGCCATCCGGGTTTTTTGTTTCTTTATAAAGTGATGGAAATGTCCGTGTTTTCATTACCTTTCACTGGGCCATTAACTTGAGCATCTCTTGTAGCTTTGTGACTCAGAAGGAGCGAGCAGACACAGTCGGTCAGTCTGCAACATGCCGAAGGGCAAATGCGCATTTAACAATGACTTGAAATTCCCGGTCGGGACAAGTGGGAGGCCATGTGCACAGTGTACAAAGCAGACACATATGTTTTGGTGTCCAGTGGGGGTGGCAGGGACCTCAAAGCACCAGGACACTGAAAAACATTAAAAAGCTTTGCCAGGTGAGAGTAGTTCAATGTCGATGAAGAGGCCCCACCTCCCACCCCCCATACGGTGTCCTGGTTTTGACAAAATGAAATATGGTCACTCTATAATACAGGACCTATTCAAAGCGTCCTTACAGTTAGCTGGATGAACCTGTACAAGGCTCCGCCCATGAGCCTATTTCACCCATGTGCCCTCACGGCATTTTTCCATAAAAAAACATGATACAAAATAATGCACTACAACTTGACAAATCTGATGTGATGTGCAGTAGTCTCTTTAGTGGGATGGATGCTGATTGTGTTGTGATGTCACCCGTCCTCCTGCCTTTACCCCCTTCAGTCGCTCCGGATGGGGCAAAGGGAGGAGAAAAAAATGACACATCACGCACACATCATGTTTGTGAAGAATATAACTTGTAACAACATATGGTAACTGGTGACCTAAATAGTAAGAAAGTAACTAAGTAAAGTTTACTTATATAGCGCTTTGTAGTGCTTCACATACAAAAAATAAAAACAATTCATAATAAAATCAGTCATAGCAGCTCTAAACCTGAGGGGGCGGGAATGCTTGTTCAAAGAGAAACGTTTTCAGTTGCTTTTTAAAAGCATCTACATTAGAGTATTGTTTCCCAAAGACTGGGAAACAATCCCTCAGGTGGTTGGCAAGATTTGTTTTTTTTTGGTTGCCATGTCACGATCTGTATTCTGGATAAGCATTTCACCAGAATCTCCTGTCCTCAGTAGGGCTCAGTATTTCTGTGCTTATTCCTTTCACTACTGCATAAATGTGTGAATTGGGATTTTTTTGTGCTATTTTATTCCAGTATTGCTGGTTCAATTGAATGTTGAAAAGAAAAATAAATGTGTCTACATTTAATGTCCAAATAGCAACTGTTTTTCATTGTATAAAACTTGAATAATACTAATTGTTCAGGGAGACACGATCCCTCAGTCAACAATAAAATATCCTCATTAATGATCAAATCCTCCTTTATTTTGTGATTTATGAATAATGTCTATTGACTTGGGTCAGAAGGTGGCTTCTGTGACTTTTAAAATATGGGTCCCCAAAAAAAAGTTTGGGAAACACTGATCTAGAGAGCGTAGATAATGAGGCAGGTCATTCCAGAGTTTAGGGGAGATGGCTTGAAATTGTCTGTCGCCTCGCATTTTAAAACTTGTCCGAGGGACCATTATCAGGTTTTGGTTGGTAGACCAAACCTGCTAAACACAATATGCTTTGTGTTAATAATGAAAACCACACAGAAATCTACTAACTGTATTTGATCAAGTGCACGTGCTCATGCGGCTTCTTGTTGTCCCAGGCACGTTGAACATGGATTCTCCCTGGCTGTATGTCCACACCTCTCACAGGCTGAGCAGAGGGCCACACATGCTGCAGCTCAGCTCAGAGCTCACCTGCAGCAAGAGCCTGAGCCTGCCACACCTGACGCTGGAGGCTCTGTACAGACACAGGGGCCGAGAGACGGGGGCCCGGATGCACCTGCACTCTCCACATCTCACATACCTCCAGGTAATGCAGACAACACACACCATTTTAGAGTGCACTTATATTTTAAAACCAGTGTTTCTCAAACTGTGGTACACCAACACCTTCAGGTGGGACTTGGAGTTCTTCAGTTTGTGGGTTTGCCTCATTTAGAGTTAATTTGATCCACTTTTGGATAATCCCTTGTTTAGAACTACAGTGGAAATGAAACGTAATTACTTTGGTATCAGTGCTTGAGCACATCCTTGCTCAGTCCACAGCTCTAGAATATGAGATAAATAACACATGAAGCATACATTCATCTGAAAAGCCTAAAGCACTTAGGATCACTGACCCTTCTAAAGCTGTTTTCAGGCCGGTCAGAATGATGCTGATGTCAGTTCCCGCACCAGTTCCACTGGGAACCAAAGTGCTCACGGGTGAACGACCCGCGTTCAAACCATTTACATGAACCCATGACGCGTCATCAACAGAGGGAGTGGATTTACCACCAAATAAAAACAAGGCCATACGAAAACGGATGTCACAGGGAGGATAATAACAATCATGGATCACATCATCAATGCCAGTGAGCTTTTGTACTTATACAAGTCATTCTTTATGTGCGCCAAGCTCTGCTACAACATCCATCTGCTGTGGAGAAGACGACAGCGATGCCCAATCCAAACATGTAATCTTATCAGGCCAACACAGACACATGCAAGACCAACAATACGTAATAGTTTTTGTAGACTTAAAACTTTTAATTTCATACGTTTCAATTGCTCTTTGTTTGTTTATTTTACCACGTGTGACCAGGATGAACAAGATGACATCTTCTGTGTCCTCACAGTTCGCTTAGAAAAAACAAGTTTACTTTTTGATTCCCAGATGCTCTGATTTCCAGTGTGAACACGTGAGTTCAAGGTTATGTGCAGGAACCGGCACCAGCACGGTTCTCTGTCGGCCTGAAAACACCTTAAAAGAGGCCAACGCTGCAGATAAACAAAAGGTCCTACAGCAGGGGTGTCAAACTCATTTTGGTCCGGGGGTCGTATCCAACCTACTTTGATCCCAAAGGGGCCGGATCAGAAAACTCATAGCATATAAACCCCAAAAATAACAATAAGTTCAAATATTTGTGCAGAGAAACACAAATCTATTACAGAAATCTTTTTTAATTGATGAATTCTTTCTTTGAAAAAATATTATAATATTATGAACAATCTGAAACTTTAAGAAAAATGCAATTTCAACACAATGTTTTAATATTAACTTGTGTGCAAACAGGAATAAGTCAATTTTTCTTGTAAAATCCTGCACTCGGTTCCACTTTTCTCATTTTTGTCATTTTGCTGATGAGGGTGTCACGGTCAAGAGTCAAAACGATCGTCCTTTAAGAGCGTTTGGAAAGAGACAAGTCTTCATTTGTGCTGCTCTGGTGGGAGGGGCCACGTACAGAGACACTGGAGACACTGCTGTACTAAGCACCGCAGAAAATTGCCAATATGTTAATAGAAAATATAATTTAAATATTTTAGTAGAAAATCAGCCAAGGGCCAGATTAAAGGTCTTGGAGGACCGGTTCTGGCCCCCGGGCTGTATATTTGACACTCCTGGTCTATAGGTTAGACTACTCCATTTACTAAAACATTATTAAGATCATTATATTTCAAATTTTACAACATTTTTTTTTTCTTTTTTTTCAGTTTGGCCATTTTATTGGTTTATGTTACTCCCTGGTTGGAAATCATGATATCACACTAGGGAATTCCATAATTGTTACCTAGCAACCATGCTGTACACTGGGACAAAACCACAGACTATGAATGGAAGCGCTAACAGGCATGCCAAATAGGAAGTTCACATTGGGCTCTTCTGGCTCCTTTTGACTCTGGCTCCTATTGATTCTCATTAGGATCTTGTGGCTCCTCTCTCTGTAACTACTGCTGTGACCCTTGTCATTTTGGTCTTAAAATGTTCGTATTAACCCCCTCTACATGATCTTGTATTTGTTTTTTGTTTTTTCTTTGCTATTTTGCCTGTCAAAAAAATCCTTTTCATAGTATGGAGCCTTGCTCCAAATTGGGTTCTACAACCGTTTGATTGGCACTGAACACTACTGGTGACCCCAAAATCAATTAGTCCACTTTTAACACAGTCTATTATTTGACAAAAAAAAAAAAAAAAAAAAAAAAAAAAACAAAAAAAAAAACCACCTTAATCTTGTTGAAATAAGTATTTGTGGAAAAAAATATGTTTCTTTTGTAAACTGTGCCAACTTTTGATAGAATTCTTCCCTGTTGTCCATACAGGGAGAATTCTATTCTCCATCCTCACTATGTAATTCTTCAAAATAGAACTCTCTACATCCTGCAATTTTCAAAATATTTTTCTTCACAAATTGCTTCTTGATTTGTATAAAACTATAATTTATATTTACACAAGTATTATCCCCTCAAATTAGACAAGACTTAGACAAACTTTATTGATCCACAAGGGAAATAATTTGGACACAGGAGTTCACACATCACAATATATAATATCATAACAAAGAGAAAAAGTATAAATGGTAATAATAAATTCGAAATAAGTACCAAAAAAAGCAAGAGACAGGTGTGAAATAAGGCATAGTTATATAAATGTAAATGTACAAGTCAAAATAAAATAGAAAAATAAGTAATAAAATAAAATATATATAAAATCACAGTTTTATAGAAGAGGTCACAGGAAGACAGCGAAACATTGATGATTGACAGGACATAGGGTTATCTGTTCCATAAGGGTGAGTTGTACAGTCGTAGGGAGTATTATCTGTTCCATAAGGGTGAGTTGTTGTACAGTCCCTGACAATAGTTTTGTCGCTTATCCATTTTGTAGAAACAAAAGCTTATCACCTGACTTTAAATTAATCGACTGGTTTTAGAAATGTCTCATATGAAAGCTAAAACCCTCCCAAATTATGCTCAATATACTAAAATAAATTTGCTTCACTGAAGAAAGATTGATCATTTAATGAACACAGAAAGGTCAGATTTTGGCAAGACGCCTACAGAAAATTGAACAAATTGAACAAATAATTTACTTCAAATACAAAAATATGTTGCATAACGTCAGTGAATGAAGTAGTGGTGCTGTGAGATCCATATTTAATATCTTGTATGACTCCATGAGCTTGAAGGACGCATCCATGTGGTTTGACAATGATTCATACAATTTGTTGATGAAGTCATCAGGAATAGCAAAGACAGCAGTCTTACATGCCTCCCAGAGTTCATCAAGATTCTTTGGTTTTGCCTTCCATGCTTCCTCTTTCATTCTACCCCAGACATGCTCAATGATGTTCATGTCTGGTGACTGGGCTGGCCAGTCCTGGAGCAACTTGATCTTCTTCACCTTGAGAAACTTTGATGTAGAGATAGAAGTATGTGATGGAGCACCATCCTGCTGCAAAATTTGACCCCATTTATGGTTGGGAATGTAAGATGTAGCTAATACTTCTTAATATTTTAGGCTATTGATATTTGCCTTCCACCCTGCAAATGTCTCGCACAGCCCCATACTGGATGGAACCCCAGACCATGATTTTTCTGCCACCAAACTTAACTGTTTTCTGGGTGAATCTTGGATCCATGCAGGCTCCAGTAGGTCTCCTGCAATATTTGCGGCGGCTGTGATGTAATTCAACCGATTATTCATCTGAGAAATCCACCTTCTGCCACTTTTCCAGTGTCCATCCTTTTAGCAGGCTGTGGGCCTTGGCAAATGCCACACGGTTTTTTAATTGCCTTTTGTTTAGTGCTGGTTTCTGTGCACTGATTCGACCATGGAGGCCATTTCCAGACAGAATTCTACAAACTGTTGTGGTTGACACAGGGACTTGAGGTGACCAGGCCTGGTGGAGTCTGCTGCAGTGGAAAAGGGGCTGGCCTTGGATTTTCAAATCAACAAACGGTCCTCCTGAGCAGTTGTCTTGCGGGGTCTGCCGGACCTGGGCTTGTCAAAAACATCTCCAGTCATTTCAGATCTTTTTCTTATTCTTTGTACTTGACGCTGAGACACATTGAAGGTGTCACCACCTCAGCAGTGGATCTGGTCTTCAGCCTCTTGATAATTAATGCTTTGGTCTCAGGGTGGATCTTAGGCATGTTGTCAGAGGTCAAGTTGCAGTTGATGTGAAGGTCTGGTGTGCTGGGCTTCTTTTTATACACACCCACTAATTGATTGATCAGTAACTGATCACAGGTGAGGCTGTAATCTAGGATTGGGTGCATCATATGACAAGGCCACAAGACTTTTGTCTTGCCAAAATCTGACCTTTCTGTGTTCATTAAATGATCAATCTTTCTTCAGTGAAGCAAATTTATTTTAGTATATTGAGCATAATTTGGGAGGGTTTTAGCTTTCATATGAGACATTTCTAAAACCAGTCGATTAATTTAAAGTCAGGTTATAAGCGACAAGACTTTTGTCAGGGACTGTACAGTTGTAGGGAGTATTATCTGTATTAAGTCAAAATTTGAGAGTCATTCAGACTTGATGTCAGTTGTGTGTGATGGGACGTGCTCTCTTCAATGGGCTCCTGTGTGTGTTGTCAGAGCGGAGGGTGGGTGCTGGTGGGGAAGAGGAGCGTGCGGGCGTCCTGTTCCTGGGAGTGTGTGTGGACCCCTCGTCTGGGGGGGGGGATCTCTCTGGACACTTCTAGACTCAGCCACAGCCTGGAGATGACCTGCAGCTACGGCCAGTACAACGCTAGTGTGACCGCTGCACTCACCTCTGCGGACAAGGTACACTGACCCTCATGACCCTCATGACCACAGCACCGCAGACAAACTGACCCGTCAATCAGGTCATCTGTGCCTGTAGGACTTGATTCAATGAATCAGCCGATGTGTCTTAGTCCAGCAAAATGTGGATTAGTCGACTCACTGTATTTCGATGAGAAGGACTAAGGAGACCTGACAGTTTTTTTGTATTTCACACCTTTTCATTCAGTGCATGTTTTCTTTGTTAACTACATTTCACATTTTATTTGCTTACAGAAAACATCCCAAATGATGGCAAGTCCAAAAGATTTACATAACTTAGCAAAATATATTTTTATTAGGGCCGGGCACGTTAACACGTTAATTTTGTGTTAACTAATTAATTAATTAATGGCGACAATTAGTTTAACACTGTTAACGCAGTTTTTATTTATTTATTTATTTTTATTGTAAACGTCTGTCGCTCACTGGCTTTTATTTTGAAAAAGTCCACCGTGAGCGTTTTTTTAAGTTTGACGTCTTTTCTTTACACTTTTTTCACTTTTTTCTGACCACGTGAGCCTCCGCGCTCCAGGCTCTGAGCTTCTCCGGGCTCCTAGCTCCTTCTTCCAGACGCCCCTGAGGTGTCCTGTGACAAAGAGGGCCTTTGTCCCCATTTCTTTTCACTTTATTTCATTTACATCTATCAATCAACTAAACAGCGAAATGAGACTATCCCGGGTTTGTTTTATTTAGTCTTTGTTTAGTTTAATTGATCACATTCACACAGTTACTTTAAATTCATTTTATTTGGTTATATCCTTTTGTTTAAACTTACCACCTTACCTGTGACTCCACATGGTCTGGGAACAAAGAGGAGGCGTGTCTTTCGGCAGCCATATTTATAGGTTCAGGGGGAGGTGTTGGCCTAGACCAGTGCTTCTCAAATAGTGGGGCGCCCTGGGGGGGGCGCGAGGCTCCGTCAAGGGGGGCGCGTTTGACCTCGGGGAACATGCTTTTTTATTTTTTTATTTAGATTTTTTTTACTGTCTTAAGGGCCGTTCACACCAAAGCGTCAAAAAACGCCTTGACGCCTCTATTTGGACGCGTTTGCATTTGAGTTTAGACGCCCCCGACGCGCGTCTTTCACGCCGTGGACGAACGGGACAAAAATACTTGACGCGCGTCCGTTGCCCTGGAAACAAGAGCCCGGTCCCGGTCTTTTCCCGAAACAATGTCAGACCAGACTGAGAGAGTGTTTTTATGACATAAAACATCAACGGAGGAGATCGGGTCGACGACTGGGGCGTATATATATTTATACTCCGCTAATGACACTGGATCAGTCCCGGTCTAGTCCTGGTCTAATACCGGTCTGGTCCTGGTCTAATTACGGTCTAGTCCCGGTCTAGTCCTGGTCTAATCACGGTCTAGTCCCGGTCTGGTCCCGGTCTAGTCCCGGTCTAGTCCTGGTCTAGTCCTGGTCTAATCACGGTCTAGTCCTTGTTTAGTCTCGGTCTAGTCTCGGTCTAGTCCTTGTTTAGTCCCGGTCTAGTCCTGGTTTGGTCCTGGTCCGGTCCTGGTGTATTCCTCGCGATCGGCTCGGTGATTGTGGCGTATATATTTATTCTCCGCTCATGTTTGTGGTTCTTGTTCTGGTTCTCGGGTCTTTCTTCCTGATAATAACGTCGCTGCGTCTCTGGATACTCGTCCCTGATTGGTTGACGCGGCGCGTCTGACGCGAAAAGTTCAGCATTTTCAACTTCTTGACGCTGACGCCTTGGACGCGCGTCTTGGCCGCTGACGCCAAAACGCCGAAAACGCGCCGCAAAAACGCAGGACGCTCTAGTCGCGCGTCCACATAGACTTTACATAGAAAGTGGACGCTTTGACGCTTTGGTCTGAACGGGCCTTTAGAATAAAGTGCAATTGCACTTCCACTACATTAGGGGGCAGAGCGCTCTCATTGGCAGAGTGTGCGCAGGGAGCATTCGCTCGGTGGTGTAGGAGTTTTGTTTGCACTGAGCATGCGCGCTTTGCACACAGCACAGAGTTTGAGTATGAAGTGTAGACACGAAGTGTAGCAGACCCTCAAGTGACACCATGAAAAAATATTTAACAGGGATGAGAAGACAGACGAAGAGAAACGGAGATAAAGAGACAAACGAAAATCTCCCGAAAGCTAAGACGAGGAAATATGACGAAGCGTATGTAGCGCTTGGCTTCACTGTGACTACGGTGGGAGACGAGGAAAGACCGGTGTGCTTACTGTGTCTAAAAATGTTGGCAGCCGACAGCATGAAGCCCAATAAATTAAGGCGTCACTTAAATACATTACACCCCAATCACTCTGATAAGCCGCTTGAGATTTTTCAGCGAAAACGTGCCGAATATTGCCGACAATCATCCCGCTTGTGACTGCTACTTCAGTAAACCAGCGAGCATTGTTGGCGTCATATAAGGTGGCAGTGTTACGCAGAGGTGTACTTATAACAATTTTATAGACAAATGATACTATCTATAGTCACGCGGGGGGGCGCGAGATGTTTTATTCGTCCTAGGGGGGGCATGACAGAAAATAATTGAGAAGCACTGGCCTAGACCATGTGGAGGGAAGCATCAGAATTGGTTCTTTTTGTTTTATCAAATTGGTTTTCAGAATTTGGTTTTAGTGTTTCTAGTTGAGTTGGAGCACTGTTTAGTTTAAAGGGGGATTTAGGCCTCGTACGATAAACAAAGGTAGCACACCAGGAAAACAAGGAAGATGCAAGAATTTTACCTGCGAGTTGGTGTAAACCTAGGGGGAGGGACTTCCTCTCTGGGCTGTATAAAAGGAGAGGCAGTGTAATCAGTGGGAGGTTCACCATCAGTGCAGCCGGGTGCACGTGGGGTATTTTCTTTTGTTTCGTTACTTTCTGTTGCTTTTGCTTGAGTTAAGCACAGTTATTTTTGTAAATATGTAATTTAATTTTGCCCACTACTCGGTGAAGGATGTAATAAATCATTTTTGGTAACGGGACATTGTTTCATCCGACTCCTACTTCGACCACTTGGGCCAGCTTCCCCACATGTCCAAATCGAGGTGTCCAGTGTGGTTTTCGTTGCTGCGGTCTCACAAAGGCCCGGAGGATTTCGTGATATGATCCCGCTCATAACTCAATGAAATATGATTGGCTCAGACAACTGTCAATCTCAAACTTTGTTCCAGCCACAGAAGATCCTGCAGGTATTTGTTTAGTTCAGTGCTGCAGGGGGAGTCACTGATTTACCCAGATACCACTGGAAGAAAAATTGTGATTGGTCCATTCCATTATATTAACCCTTTGTTTCCCAAGAAATATCAGTCCAAGTTTATAACTATGATCAAGAAATTATTACTAGTAGTAGTGATTATTACTCACTGAATAAAAATACTGAGAAGATACATTAGTAGTAAAAAAAATTCATTCAATATTTTTTCTTGAGCCTTCAGTGAATACCTTGAAGGCTCTGAGGGTTCAACTCTGAAAGAAATGCTGTTTGCACAACAAATGTTTGACTCTTTCATTTACATTTCCAATAAAAGTGCCCTATACGCTACTTTTTAATTCATTAATTGGTTTTGCATATAACATGCAATTAATTGCAATTAATCACACTCAAACTTATGCAATTAATGCGATTAATATTTTTTATTTTTGCCCAGCCCTAATTTTTATATTTTATATTCAAATTCTCACAGCAATCATCCTTTGCTTTGTCGAAGGTGCTGCAAACTCTTGGCCTTCTCTCAAGCATTTTGAAGTCCCCTGAAATGGTTTTCACTTCCCAGATGTGACTTGTCAGGGTCAAGAAATGCTAAAAGTGCAAAGTTTTGAGTTTATTTTTTGTTTAATACATTCCCTATGTCATTCATAGTTTTGATACCTTCAGTGAGAATCCACATTATACAATGGCCTGGTGGTGACTACTTTGCCGATCTTTCCTCACCCCTTTGCCACAACTTTCCTCTTACACCAAAGCATTTACGATGACTTTGCTTCTTCCTCCCACTCGCCAAACTGAAGTAATATTACCAAAACTCCTGCTTCCATTTCCTGGCCGCTATGTTACATCATCTCCGAAATAGGGATTTCACAGCAACATCATCTGTTCCTCCACTTTTTCAGTGAAGGTGAGAGTGATCAGACACAGCACAGAGAATACAGCCTATCCATTCAGTCACACAACCAGTCTGGTGTGGGCAGGACTGACCTGAAGTCAAACTGCTCCTGTGTCGCCTGTAAACATCAGGTTCTCTGTGGTGTTGCTGCAGGAATCATCATATCTTGGTTAAATAAAGCACAAAAAGCAGGAAATAGAAGTTTGAGCAGCTCCTTGACAGCACCACAACCACTGCGGGAGGTGACGGCATAGGCTACTTTCTATACAGACTTGGCGTTTATTTGGAACGGCGGTTATTTATCAAAATATACACCTACACCTGGCATTTAACGGGGACCCAGTGGTTAATTGAAACCCGACTGTTATTCAGTATTTTACAGTTTGTCAAATACAAAGAGAAACAGAATAATTTTGAGAGATTTTTCCATACCCCCTTTTTCATGTGATTTTTATATGATCTTTCCTTTTTCTAAAGAAACTGAGGAAGAGGCACGCTATACTAAAGATGTCCTGGTGTGAGCTCCCTGGACCTCCCTCTGACCTTCTGCTGGAAGGAGAAGTAGAGGAGCTGAAGAGGGACAAAAAGATTTTTCAGAAAATGGCAAAGCTCTATATCCGGTGTGTGCCTCTCCCTCAATCACTTAACCCTCTTCAGTTAAAGTGTGTATGACAGGACTGACTGCTCCTTTCACACAAACAACTTCATTTCATTATATTTAAGTATTTACCTAAAATATTGCCTATTTTTTTTTCTAGTTTTCAAAAACTCGTTTAACTCATTAGGACACGTACAGCAGATACAATATATGTAGAGGTCATTCTGTAGCTGTAACCTAGCAACCATAATGTAAACAAAAGCCAAACTGTATCACACAATAGTTCCGATCACACTTGTTAAAATAGATGACAACAGCTTAATTTTCTTTAATAACAGTTTTAAATGTCTTCTTTGTGTAAATTGTTCTTGTATTTTTTGAGGGGAATGATGACATGACTAGAAGTATTCTATTTCTGAATCCAGCGCTACTTTTGTGGAATCAGTTTTGAGTCACATAGTACAAAAAACGTTTTTAAAACATCAAGCAAAAAAGTATAAATCAAAATACCAAATAAAAAAAAAATTACAAAATAAGTAAAATAAAATAAAATAAATAAATTTGCAATCAAATTGTTTGTGTAATTATGTAAAATATCTGTCTTTGCCTCTTTTGTTTTTGTTCCGCGTCTGTCTCAGTTTTTGTTTGATGCTGTTTTCTTTGGTTCTGATTATCCTTCTCATTTGACTTTTTGGTGCAGTTTTGGCACAAACATGACAGGTGGGCGGGATTTCCAAGGGTGCATTCCCATTGGCTATATTACGTTTGACGGACAGCTGAGCTTGGACATTGCTGTTGTGGACGTTTTCTGTTGAAATTTTAACAGTTTGGCATTTGTCCAGTACTTCTACTGTACAGAAGAACTGTCCACTTGAGAACGGTGAATATTAGAAAACATCTGAGCGCCAACTTTTATTTTTTGTTAGATTTTATTTACTTGGTATTTTGATTTATAATAGTTTTTTGCTTTATGTTTTAAAAGTGTTCTTTGTACTATTTGACTCAAAATTGATATACTTCCTGTATTTTTGTACTTTTCTTCTCAGCTTTTTTTCACTTAACTGATGTAAAAATATGATACATATTTACCACAGTTACTATAAAAAAACAAACCAAGCTATAACTAGAAAACCATGAAAACTTGTCATATGCACTTTAAGCAGAACATGGATGTGTAATATCTTATTTGGGTTCATCCATAGGAAATCAGCCGCTCTCCCCTACGAGCCATCTCAGATTTGGCTGAAAAATTTCAAAAAATTTCAAAAATTACTAGATGAAAGAATCTAAAATTTTAGCTCAATTCCTTGAGTCATTCCTGAGTTATGGCCTGTTGAAATTTTGGGGCCATGCTCACTTTTTCTGAAGCCTTAATTTATAAGCATGTTTGAGAGAGCATGTTGAGGGCTATGGGCCCCTATAATCTCAAATTTGGTTGCTGCTCTTTTTTTTTTTTTTGATGTCCAAGATTTATTTACTCCAAGCAAATATTTACAAACTAACTGCTGAACCTGAATATTTGGGAAAATGACCATTTCTGACAACAATCAGAAATGGGAGATTGCTGTCAGAAATAGTCATTTTCTCAAATATTCAGGACTGCATCTCCCTTAATAAAGTTACCCAATATTTAACAACAGATTCAGAATCTATGACTAAGAATCTACAATAATACAAATTTAGCTTTATAGCTCTATTTTTTATGAAGTTATGGTCTCTCAAAAAATGCTTATAAACTAAGGTTTCTGAAAAAGTGAGCATGGCCCCAAAATTTCAATGAGTCATAACTCAGAAATGACTCAAGGGATTGAGCTAAAATTTTAGATTCTTTAACCTGGTAATTTTAGAAATTTTTTGAATTTTTTTTTCCGTCAAATCTGAGATGGTTCATAGGGGAGATTCCTTCCACTAAGACTAAAAATGGTGGACAAAGAGAGAGCTGTTATAGAAGTGTGTTCCTGCACAGACAGCCCTTCCAGTCCTTCACCTACAGCCTGGTTCTGGAGGAGATGTTCACAGCAGATTCTCTCAGAGGCCTCTACACTCTCGAGTCCAGAGCCACGATCAGCGGAGACAAGGAGCTGCTCCACACACTCACCATCAGCCCTCGAAGCCCACAAGCTTTTGTGAGATCTCTTCTTTGTTTAGTAACAGGCAATTTAATTTGAAGTGGAAACGATCACTCATATCACATATTTTTGCAGATTTGCTCTGCACTGATTCATCCGTTCAGTTCCAGCCGTCTCCCATCTGAATCAGAAATGTGTCTGAACTTATTTAATAACCAGGTACCGTCCCAATAACTTAAAGCTGCACTATAAAACCTTTCTAGTGAAGGGTCAGACATCTGCTTGTTTCCATGGAGGTGCTATTGCTTTACCCAGAATGTACACAGTATAGCATTAGACTTATATGTCTATATACAGTATATTATATTTATAGAGAGAGGACAAGCAGGGAATACCGACAGGTCCAATAATACAAGAACAATGCATGTTGTTTCTTTATTTTGGAGCAATAAAATACAAATCAATATAGAGTAATAGAGAGTAGATGATGTCATTTCCAGGTCCAACCAGAAACTACACAGTTGATTTCTAGCTTGTTCTTTATTCATCAAACAAGACCGTTACCTTTCAAAAGTGGATCTTTAACCACTTTATGTAAATAATGTAGTAATAATCTTTCGTAACATATGATTAGCAGTATTTATATCTCACTAACTGCTTGTTACCTCATCCTCCCTCGTACACTTTCTGTAATACTTATAACCATAGATCCATGCTTATGACCGTGTTCGCTTTAAATCACCACTGTCTCTTTGTGTGTCGCTAAAAACCATTACAGCTTTGCCTGGAATGTTCCTCAGGTTTTCTTCATGGACATGAGCAGATGGCGGACTCCCCACCAGAAAACTGACATTTTTAAAACACAGCAGCTCCAGCACTTGCATTGTTTCTAAATGTGTCTTCCTGTGTAGACGCAGAAACAAATCTCTGGACAGTTACGTGGTGCTGGCAAAGACATGCTTTCTTTTTATGGACATGTTCATTTGAAAGAGCCGCCACTCACAGGAATTCAAATTACAGCTAATTTGAGTCATCAGCTACAGGTAAACGTAATATGTTGTAGAGGTTTCAGCTGTGGTTATCTCAACACTGTTTTTCAGCTCCATACAGAAGCCATTTCACATTTGATGGGACTGGCCATAGACAGGATTTACGCTCCTGAAGTGATGTTTTAAAAACATTGTGTACTGTTACTAGTCATTGTTGGCAACTTTAGTGCAAACTAAACTTTCAGCATTCTGGTCAAGAGCATCTGAATTTAAGTTTGTGCTGTCTTCAGAGACTGCTGCCATTTCCAGTAGTTGGTGACCTCACACAGTACTAGCCTAATAATAAAGGCCAAGTGTTATAAACACCTGGCTGCAGGGGCAGAATTTGAAGTGTGAATACCTGTTAGACCAATGACACCGTTCCTCATATGTCCAAAACACAACTCTGAGTATATCAGCATAGTAGCATAGATCAGAAAATGATCTTTAAATGGTTTGTGGTTAAATGAAGGTGGACAGTGGACTGCACGCCTGAATTTGCTTGTCTTCTGTGATGATTTATAAAACTTTTTTTACCCTAGTGTAAAATGGCTGTGGGAATCATTCCCATAACAGCATGTCCAGCTGTGTGCAGTATAGTTTAGAATGCCAGGAGCCAAACACGTGACTGCTGTTGGTGTTACAGCTGCAGCTCCCCTCTGCTGCTCTAATGGAGGGACATGTGTACTGGACCAGTCCAAACCACACAGGCTTCGACTATCAGGCCAAAGGGGAGCTCCAGATCCAGCGACACCAGTGCCAAGTGAGTGCAAGTTTCTCTATGTCCATTCACAGAGAAATATGAGTGAGCTAATCAAACTCAAATGGTCTTTGTCCTAAAAACCTGCCAGAGCACTTTTGTCCCAGTAGGTCAAAGAACCGAAAAGGTGTGAACGGGGGCTATGAGACATTTAGGTGCATCTCATAATTTAGCATTAAAACATTGCAGCCATTATTGCTAATAAATGACTAGTATACATATAACCAGGCTTTGGGCAGAAATAGATAAACAACATCTTATTTCCACTAAGCATTTGATTTTCAGACATGACCTGTGTTATTCACAAGTTACTTTCTCTTTGCAACACAAATAAACTCAGTGAAGCTCCGAGAGTTTTTATTTTCACTTTAAAGGTTCCATATTACACTATTTTCTGTCTGATATGTTATATTGTTGCCTCATCAAATACATGTTGCCCAGACCTGGAGTTATTCTCTCATCTGAAAACACTCTGTTTCACTTTGTGATGTCATGTGGCAATACAGGAAGTGCTCCACTAGGTTTTTAAACTCCATACATCTTCAGGCTTAAAGCGCACAGGAGTCAGTTTTGTGTAATATAGGACCTTTAACATAATGGATGAAAATAAAATGATATGTGCTAGTCCTCATGGATGGCCTGTAGTTTTGTTTCTATTTCTTACCCTGTGCAATTGAATGCCTCTCCTAGTCTACTCTAATATAAATCAGACTGTGCTACTTGCAGCAGGTATCTGAGTATGTATTGGTTTCTTCAGATGTGTTATTGGGAGCTTTTCAAACCATGAAACCTCAATCATAGTAGTGGGTTTACAGGCATTTAGATGAGTTCAAAGTGGAGTAGAGCACTGGTCCTGTTTCCGTGACGTACATGTAAACAGAGTGATTACTGTGTATCTATTTCTTATATAATCATTTAGTTGCACTGTGGTGTTTCAGGTTTGTTTTCAGCTCAATGGGACATCAAGCAAAATTGGTGTCTTTTCATCCCTGAGTCATCCCTTTAAGTCAAATCTTCCTAAAATATTGGAGGTGAGACTGTCTACTTTCAAACTTGATTCACATATTGTGCATGTATTTCGACCTGTTTTGTCATTTGGATCCTCTGCAGGCCCGAGCCACAGCAGACATGTGGACTGTTCCTGGAGGAGGCCACACTTCACTTCACCTAAGGGCTGATGGGAAAGAGCAGCTGACCATGGACGCCCAAGTGTTCCACTCTTTACAGACAGCAGAAAGAGCATTGGGACTCAGGATGAATGTGCTCCAGAATCTGTTTCCAACCACTAAAGAGCTGTTTGTGGATATGGGTGCCAACATGTCTGCACAAAGGTCTGTCAGTCACACATGCAGTGATTTACGCTGGGTTCTAGATGTATCTCTATGTTGGAATATTTAGCAATTCCCATGGTGACACAATGGACATAATAGCTGCCAAAAAATAAAAAATACCAAATCGATTCAAACAACAGATTTTCAGGAGCTTATATGTACTGTAGCTGTAACTCAGATAAAATAATAATAATCATAATAATAATCATAATAATAATACACCAGACTTATATAGCACTTTTTTGGTCACTCAAAGATGCTTTACAAACAAATATGTGAAGTTGTGGATATGACGTCATTTGACAGCAGCGGCTTTACTAAAACTCTGCAAAACTAGTGACGAAAAACGACCTCAGCCTGTGGAAAAGTCTGTATTATTATATAAAATATGAATCATCATTTATATTCACTAGGTTTGCAGAGTTTTGCTAAAGCTGCTGCCATCAGCTGAGCGGAAATGACCTCATATTATTTCTGCAAAAATGATAATTAATAGTTTTAGAAATAAACTTGCATAAATTAAAATTGTCACAGTACAAAATAGCACAAACAAAAATACAAAGGTTTGGTTTAATTTTTTACCTGTTTTGGGGCTATTTAAGATTTTTGAGGGGCTGGATGACGACATCGGCCCAAAAAATTAAACTGCGAATATCTTAAGAACCAGAATCATACAAACAGCACAAAACGAAGCACAAACGAATGACCCCATTTTGTGCCATTTTAGAGCATTCTGAAGCTTCCTGGGGGCTGGCTGACCCTAATTTCACCTACAAAAGAACTGGTAATATCTCAAAAACTAAAGCAGCGCAATTTTCTTTGCAGCACAAAACAGTACAAACAATCGACATAGTTTTTGTTTAGGTTTGCATTTGATGGGGGGGCCAACTTCACGCAGGTGGAAGCACACTGTAGAAACATGGGGTAAATGCCAGATTTAACAGGTGAGTTTTTAGTCGTGATTTGAAGAGCTGCAGTGAGTCTGAGTTCCTGATGGATTATGGGCGTTCCAGAGGAAGGGAGTGGCGGCAGCAAAAGCTTGACCCCCCCTCTATGGTCAAATTGCTCAGATTAAAGTGTAACAAAGCCTGATCTCGTCAGATCTCAGAAGTTACACAGGTTAGTACTTGTGTGACGATGTGTCCTTAGGCAAGACCCTTCATCAATAAAGGCTTATTTTACCAACACAAGTATGAATGTGGTGTGTGCTGGTGGTGGTTGGGGGCTGATAAGCACTATATAAGCCTAGTGCATTATGATGATGATGATGATGATGATGATGATGATGATTATTCTACATTTTAAAAGATTGTGTTTGTTGCCTGTTTGTTTTGTTGATTTCAGTGTTCACCTCTATGGCTCCCACAAACGAGGCCATCAGACTCTACTCACTCACATCACATATTTTTGTAAGAACATGTCTAGAGTTCAGGCAGAGGTGTCCGGGGAGCTACGCCACAACATGAGCAGTCTGCGTTCTGTACCCTCGGCTGTGGGACTGTACGGGACAGTGGGCAGGACCGCCGGTTTGGTGGAGGGTAGGCTCTTTTCAATATCCACTTTGAATAGGCACACACAACACAGAATGTTGAGAACCAAGAAAATATGAAATATTTGTATGATTTTCTCTTTTTGACTAAACTTGTTTGTGGAATAATTGTTGCTGTTAATACAAATAATAGTTTTACATCAGTGAAGTAGCAGAAAAGCAAAAGAAAAGTATGTTGAACTACAGGGAGTAGAGCAGAGACCACTGACAACATTACACATTAATTCAATAACATACAGGGGTTTTATTTTTATTAGTTTTTAATTATTTTTTTTTTTAGGGATTATATTTTATTTGTCAAGTTATAATTACCTTTTTGGTCTAGTGTACTGTGATATAATTTGCAATCAGGAAGTAAAATTGGGACAAACTTGACAAACAAAATTTGTAACATTTATTTTAGCAAAGTCCTAAATGTACACAGTGTGCACAATTATTAGTATTAGTATTTTGACCATATCATGATTTTTATGCATATTCTCCAACTCCAAGCTTTATAAACTCAAATACATATTGGATTTAAGCAGATCAGGTGATGTGTATTGTCTAACAAGTGACCTAAGGAGATCAATACGCTTTATCGAGGTGTGAAAATGATTAGACAGCTTGTTTTCCTCAGGCAGAATGGGCCAAAAAGGAGATTTAATTGACTCTGAAAAGCTAAATATTGTAAAAAGTCTTTCAGAAGGATACAGCGCTCTTGAAACTGCCAAAATATTGGTGGTTGGTCACGGTCAACAGTGTTGCAAAAACTGTGAGGAAAAAAAGGTACAAATTAACTGCAAGAGATTTAAGAAGAATCAAACTTTAAGCTACCAGGAACCTATCATATTTCAGAACAGCAACCTACCTGGAAAGCCCAGAAGTTCAATGAGTTCAGCTCTTAGAAATGGCCAAGGTAAGGAAGGTTGAGTTGAACAGATCTAGAAATTGACAAACTTCATGAATGAAACGGAAGAAGGAGGGTGCTTATACTGGTAATTTTTCATTTAGTTGCATATTAATTCTGCACACTAATAGTTCTGCACACGAATAACTGTGCACACATAGAATATAGAATTTGTCCTAAGAAAGCCAAAACCTCACTTCTACTTTCTTAAATATTCAGGATTGAACTTTATTCACATTTTGGACTGACCAAGAGCACTGTGGTTGTTCAATTATAAAATTAATGCTCATAAATTCAACTTGCATAATAATTGTGCACACAGGATCTAGGAACTTAAACTTTAGATTCTGAGAGGTTTTGTTGGATAAGTTGAAAGGTTCTGTCCACTGCTGTTGTTGCAGGACTGCTGAGAGTGAAAGTGTCAGATTCCGTGTATGGAGTGGACCTTAGACATAACAGTGTTGCGGAGGAGTTGCACAGAAGAGGAGAAACAAACCAGAGTCTTCGTGGTGACTGGCTGTGTGTTTGGTCTTCAGAGCATAATCTGTGTGTCAATGTGAGCCACAGTGTGAGCCAGCAGGGGGCGCAACTGTACACTGTCCTGTCTCACAACTCTGACAAGCTAAACGTCTCAGGTAATCCCCCTGAGCACAGGGCTACAAGAACACGCTTCATTACATAGTCACATGTAGAATATAGAATGTGTCCAGAGGTCAGTAGTACTCAGTTACTGTAGTTTTCGGACTATAAGTTGCATCAGTCAAAACTCGGCGACCTCCGGAGGTACACGGAGCGCTGCTTTCTCTTCTGCGTGGCTGTTGTCAGACTCAGCATCAGTTCCAGTTAGAATTATTCCGGCCTTTCTTAAGGATGGTTTCGGTGTCACTGAAGTCCAGGCTTTGTCTATCCATCCAGTGACTTTAGGTTGTCTTCTGGTTGTCGTGAAGCTGTGTTCTCCATCTCCACTTTCTGGCCAACCTTGTTCTGCCAGTCCCCTCACAAGTTTCTCACTCAATCCAAACTTTCTTTTTGCTGCTCAATTACCGTTTTCAGTTGAATATTTCACTACTTGCAGCAGGACAGCAGCTCATTGAGCAGGAGACATGTGCAGTAGAGTGAAGTGACAGCGGTACAGGAGTAATAGACTCGTATTACTCCTGTACCGCTGTCACTTCACTAAGCAGATACTGACACACAAGACTAGAGCGCCCTTTCGCGGCTCTCAGAGTGAAATTTTTTATATATAAATTACACCGGAGTATAAATTGCAGGATCACCCAAACCATCAAAAAAAGTACAATTTATAATCTGAAAAATACAGTACATTTGCTCAAAGTAACCTTTTAAGGAAATTGTACTTTTTAGAGAGCTTTTTTAGCAGCATACTTTTACTCCTGTTCAAGAGTATTGTTATTTCAATAGAATTCCTTCCAATATGATTTAGCTTGTCTAATTTTTGAGTCTGTCTTTTCAAAAACACCAGATTTATGCATTATTTAATGTTTTGTCCTTCAACTTACATTAACTTAAAATTATAAAACAAATATCTCTTTAATTTGCTCTTGCTTGAGCCAGTTTTCCTACTTTTTACTATCACTTGAGTCATTTCTTGAGCCACCATTTCGTACTTTGACTTAATATTATTTTGAAGGACATTTCTCTTGAGCACAATTTTTGGCTATTCTACCCACTTCTGCACGTGTCACAAACACGTATTCTCGTTTTTAGGGGTCCCATCAAGCAGCAGTGTCAAACTGAGCTGGGCACGGGACAGTGGGTGGATGTCCGGTGCAGCAGAAGTCCAGTCTGGAGAGGAGCATGTTAAAGCGGAGTTTAATGGAGGTAGAGATAGTGACCTTTGGGTGTTTGACACCAGACTAGAGCATCAAGTGAAAGCCCTGCTCAAAAGAGGCATTGCAAACTCAGTCCAAGCCAGAGCACATTATAAGGTTCCATTTTCACATTTGTACAGACATATACTACAGACGTATAATACTACTACTGCACTGTAACTTTCACCGTGTCTCTTTTCAGGTAGAATCAGATGAATTGTTCTCAGGGGTGACGTTTTCTGTGGACAACAGAAAAGTTATTGACAGCATTTTAAACATCAGCTCAAAGAACAGTTCTGGTGTATTAGCAGTGTCACTGTGGCAACAAATCCAGCTGCAACAGGGTGGGGTACCTACAGCAGTACAGGTAAAAGCTCCATTTTAACCTTTGCATGTACACTTTGTATTTAAAGTCCTGTATTACACAATATTGCCTCTTGTGATCTTTACGCCAATGTAATATTGCTTCCTCAGAAACAGACCTGGAATTGTGCTTTGTTTTATTCACACATGTTTGAGTGACTCTTTTTTATGAGTCCGTCTACATCACCAACTCTGTTCTAATTTGTGATGTCATGAAGTGGGAGTTTTCAAGTGAACAGCTCCTTCTGCCTTTAGTTCAGTAGAGAGTGGCAATTCCAGGGCTGAAATCATCCAAATTATTGTAATGAAGGTGTGTGGAGTTTAGAAACGCAGTGGAGCACTTGTATTGCCACATGACATCACAAGGTGGAACAGCGAAGAACTCAGTCAAATATACAGGGTTTAAGTGTTAAACATGTGTGAATAAAACAAAACATTAAAAGGAAACTATGTTAGAACAGATCAGAATATAGAGTAATATGGATCCTTTGACTTAGATTGATTAAACATTTTTTATAACTGAAAAGATTTCTTTACGCTATTGTCCAACAAGACTACTTATTTCACTTTCAGTCTGGCTGATTAGCTTTGTCTCCATCATAATAAACTCCAAAGGGGAAAGGATGAGCCTGGCTATCAGCAGACAAGTATAGTCTCACATACTGACTGAGCCAAAAGAGTGGTTTTTATTCTGGATTAGTGCTAGATAGCCAGGTCCAGAGGGAAGCGATCACATAGCTCAGGTTGCCATGGTAATGTGTTAGCATCTGTAGTCAGATATAATAGGAACAAGCACTGAGCATCTCCACTGTATTGCCATGCAAAGTGCATGAACAGAGGGTACGGGTGTGACTGTACGGGCATGTAGCACCACAGGGCGTGACTGTGGACAAATTGACCACAGCGCAGAACACCCACCCGTCAATCTGACTGTTTGGGACTGATGGGGTGTTAGCTGTCAACACATAGCATATTTAGATTACCATGTTGCCTTTTATTATTTTGAAAATAAGTTTCTTAAAAGTATAAGTTTAACTTTTGGTTTTGATGCTCTGAGTTTCCCCTCGCTTTGCTACTCATGTTAAGTCACTCCCTCTTCAGAGCGCTATCACAACACAATCAGCATGAATTCCTCTAATAAAACTACTGCACATCACATCAGGTTTGTCAAGTTGCTGTGTACAGTTTTGTGTGATGCTTTTGCATGTTTATGGAGAATTGTTGTGTGGAAGCATGGATGACCTGGCCTTTGGGCTGAGCATTGCACAGAATTTTACAGCTAACCGTAAGGAAGGTTTGAATAGGACCGGAAAGAGATTTCTAAATTACTCAAACATGCCTGGATGGCATCTGAAAGGCATGGTTTGGGTGAGGGAACAATGTTATAACATTATAGAAAGCTGGGATGGTTCTGTTCCTGGACAGCAGGAAAAGGAATCTATGATTATCTGGTGAACGGCTCAATACACTTGGCTACAGGCTTTTGTTTTGACAGATGAACTGCACAGGGGACATCTCTGCTGACTGCCTCTCTGTCCAGTGGGATGAAGGTGTGGAAGGCCCTGCAGAGGTATGAGTCTTTGGCTCTACTGGACCTATAGCAGACCCATAGTAAACCTGTAGTAAACCTATAGTAGACCCATAATACACTCATAATACACCCATAATACACCCCTAGTACACCCTGTAGTAGACCCTGTAGTAGATCTGTCGTAGACCAATAGTAGACGTATACTAACCCACAGTAGACCCGTAGTAAGCCCATAGTAGACCTGCAGTAGACCCATAGTAGACACGTAGTAGACCTTTAGTAGACCTGTAGTAGACCTGTAATAGCCCTGTAGTAGACCTGTAGTAGACCTGAAGTAGACCTGTAGTAGACCTATAGCAGCCCCATAGTAGACCCGTAGTAAAGTTGTAGTAAACTGTAGTAAACTGTAGTAGACCTGTAGTAAACTGTAGTAGTAGTCCTGTATAAACTGTAGTAGAACTGTAGTAAACTGTAGTAAACTGTAGTAAACTGTAGTAAGTAGTAGTAGACTGTAGTAAACTGTAGTAAGTAGTAAACCTGTAGTAAACTGTAGTAGTACCTGTAGTAAACTGTAGTAAACTGTAGTAAACTGTAGTAGTAACTGTAGTAAACTGTAGTAGACTGTAGTAAACTGTACCTGTAGTAAACTGTAGTAGACCTGTAGTAAACTGTAGTAGACCTGTAGTAGTACCTGTACTGTAGTAAACTGTAGTAGACCTGTAGTAAACTGTAGTAACTGTAGTAACCTGTAGTAAACTGTAGTAGTACCTGTAGTAAACTGTAGTAGTAGTACCTGTAGTAAACTGTAGTAGAACTGTAGTAGACTGTAGTAAACTGTAGTAGAACTGTAGTAGACCTGTAGTAAACTGTAGTAGACCTGTAGTAAACTGTAGTAGACCTGTAGTAAACTGTAGTAAACTGTAGTAGTAGTAAACTGTAGTAGACTGTAGTAAACTGTAGTAGACTGTAGTAGTAAAGTAAACTGTAGTAAACTGTAGTAAACTGTAGTAGACCTGTAGTAAACTGTAGTAGTAGACCTGTAGTAAACTGTAGTAAACTGTAGTAGTACCTGTAGTAAACTGTAGTAGAACTGTAGTAGCCTGTAGTAGACCTGTAGTAAAGTAGTAGTAGACCTGTAGTAGTAGTAACTGTAGTAAACCTGTAGTAAACTGTAGTAGACCTGTAGTAAACTGTAGTAAACTGTAGTAAACTGTAGTAGACCTGTAGTAGTAAACTGTAGTAAACTGTAGTAAACCTGTAGTAAACTGTAGTAAACTGTAGTAGACCTGTAGTAAACTGTAGTAGAACTGTAGTAGACTGTAGTAAACTGTAGTAGTAGTACTGTAGTAGTACCTGTAGTAGTAACTGTAGTAAACTGTAGTAGTAAAACTGTACTGTAGTAAACTGTAGTAGTACCTGTAGTAAACTGTAGTAGTACCTGTAGTAAAGTAGTAGACCTGTAGTAAACTGTAGTAAACTGTAGTAAACTGTAGTAACCTGTAGTAAACTGTAGTAGTAACCTGTAGTAAACTGTAGTAGTACTGTAGTAGTACTGTAGTAAACTGTAGTACTGTAGTAGACCTGTATAAACTGTAGTAACCTGTAGTAGTACCTGTAGTAAACTGTAGTAGACTGTAGTAGTAGTAAACTGTAGTAAAACTGTAGTAAACTGTAGTAAAGTAAACCTGTAGTAGTAACTGTAGTAGACCTGTAGTAGTAAACTGTAGTAACTGTAGTAACTGTAGTAAACTGTAGTAGAACCTGTAGTAAACTGTAGTAGACCTGTAGTAAACCTGTAGTAGTAACCTGTAGTAAACTGTAGTAGACCTGTAGTAAACTGTAGTAAATGTAGTAGACCTGTAGTAAACTGTAGTAGACCTGTAGTAAACTGTAGTAACCTGTAGTAAACTGTAGTAACTGTAGTAGACTGTAGTAAACTGTAGTAAACTGTAGTAGTACTGTAGTAGTACCTAGTAGACCTGTATAAACTGTAGTAGACCTGTAAGTAAACTGTAGTAAACTGTAGTAGACCTGTAGTAAACTGTAGTAGAACCTGTAGTAAACTGTCTGTAGTAAACTGTAGTAAACTGTAGTAAACTGTAGTAGAACTGTAGTAGACCTGTAGTAAACTGTAGTAGTAGTAAACTGTAGTAAAACTGTAGTAACCTGTAGTAAACCTGTAGTAACTGTAGTAGTAGTACCTGTAGTAACTGTAGTAGACTGTAGTAGTAAACCTGTAGTAAACTGTAGTAGACCTGTAGTAAACTGTAGTAAACTGTAGTAGACCTGTATAAACTGTAGTAGACCCTGTAGTAAACTGTAGTAGAACTGTAGTAGTACCTGTAGTAGTAACTGTAGTAGAGTACTGTCTGTAGTAAACTGTAGTAGACCTGTAGTAAACTGTAGTAGTAAACTGTAGTAGACCTGTAGTAAACTGTAGTAGACTGTAGTAAACTGTAGTAGTAGTAAACTGTAGTAGTAGTACCTGTAGTAAACTGTAGTAAACTGTAGTAGTAAACTGTAGTAAACTGTAGTAGACTGTAGTAAACTGTAGTAGACCTGTAGTAGTAGACTGTAGTAAACTGTAGTAGACCTGTAGTAAACTGTAGTAAAGTACCTGTAGTAAACTGTAGTAAACTGTAGTAGACCTGTAGTAGTAGACCTGTAGTAAACTGTAGTAAACTGTAGTAAACTGTAGTAAGCCTGTAGTAAACTGTAGTAGACCTGTAGTAGTACCTGTAGTAGTAACTGTAGTAAACTGTAGTAGACCTGTAGTAAACTGTAGTAGACTGTAGTAAACTGTAGTAGAACCTGTAGTAAACTGTACTGTAGTAGTACCTGTAGTAGACTGTAGTAGTACCTGTAGTAAACTGTAGTAAACTGCTGTAGTAAACCTGTAGTAAACTGTAGTAGTGTAGTAAACTGTAGTAAACCTGTAGTAAACTGTAGTAGACCTGTAGTAAAACTGTAGTAGAACCTGTAGTAAACTGTAGTAAACTGTGTAGTAAAACTGTAGTAAACTGTAGTAGACCTGTAGTAAACTGTAGTAGACCTGTAGTAAACTGTAGTAAACTGTAGTAGACCTGTATAAACTGTAGTAGACCTGTAGTAAACTGTAGTAGACCTGTAGTAAACTGTAGTAAACTGTAGTAGACCTGTAGTAAACTGTAGTAGACCTGTAGTAAACTGTAGTAGACCTGTAGTAAACTGTACTGTAGTAAACTGTAGTAAACTGTAGTAGACCTGTAGTAAACTGTAGTAAACTGTAGTAGACCTGTAGTAAACTGTAGTAAAACTGTACCTGTAGTAAACTGTAGTAGTAGTAAACTGTAGTAGACCTGTAGTAGTAGTAGACCTGTAGTAAACTGTAGTAGAGTAAAACTGTAGTAACTGTAGTAAACTGTAGTAGTACCTGTAGTAAACTGTAGTAGACCTGTAGTAAACTGTAGTAGAACTGTAGTGTAGTAGACCTGTAGTAGTAACTGTAGTAGTAGACCTGTAGTAAACTGTAGTAAAACTGTAGTAGATGTAGTAAACTGTAGTAAACCTGTAGTAAACTGTAGTAGACTGTAGTAACCTGTAGTGTAGTAGAGTAGTAAACTGTAGTAAACTGTAGTAGACCTGTAGTAACTGTAGTAGTACTGTAGTAAACTGTAGTAGACCTGTAGTAAACTGTAGTAGACCTGTAGTAAAACTGTAGTAGACCTGTAGTAAACTGTAGTAGACTGTAGTAAACTGTAGTAGAACTGTAGTAGACCTAGTAGTACCCTGTAGTAAACTGTAGTAGACCTGTAACTGTAGTAGTAAACTGTAGTAGACCTGTAGTAAACTGTAGTAGTAGTAAACCTGTAGTAAACTGTAGTAAACTGTAGTAAACTGTAGTAGTACCTGTAGTAACCTGTAGTAGTAGTAAACTGTAGTAGTACCTGTAGTAAACTGTAGTAGACCTGTAGTAAACTGTAGTAACTGTAGTAGTAGTAGACCTGTAGTAACCTGTAGTAGTACTGTAGTAAACTGTAGTAAACTGTAGTAGACCTGTATAAACTGTAGTAGACTGTACTGTAGTAAACTGTAGTAGACCTGTAGTAAACTGTAGTAGTAGTAAACTGTAGTAAACTGTAGTAGACCTGTAGTAAACTGTAGTAGACCTGTAGTAAACTGTAGTAAACTGTAGTAGACCTGTAGTAAACTGTAGTAGACCTGTAGTAAACTGTAGTAAACTGTAGTAGACCTGTATAAACTGTAGTAGAACCTGTAGTAAACTGTAGTAGACCTGTAGTAAACTGTAGTAGACCTGTAGTAAACTGTAGTAAACTGTAGTAGACCTGTAGTAAACTGTAGTAAACTGTAGTAAACTGTAGTAGACCTGTAGTAAACTGTAGTAGACCTGTAGTAAACTGTAGTAAACTGTAGTAGACCTGTATAAACTGTAGTAGAAACTGTAGTAGACCTGTAGTAAACTGTAGTAGTAAAACTGTAGTAGACCTGTAGTAAAACTGTAGTAAAACTGTAGTGTAGTAGTAGTAGTAAACCTGTAGTAAACTGTAGTAGACCTGTAGTAAACTGTAGTAGACTGTAGTAAACTGTAGTAGACCTGTATAAACTGTAGTAAACTGTAGTAGACCTGTATAAACTGTAGTAGACCTGTAGTAAACTGTAGTAAACTGTAGTAGACCTGTAGTAAACTGTAGTAGACCTGTAGTAAACTGTAGTAGACCTGTAGTAAACTGTAGTAGACCTGTAGTAAACTGTAGTAGACCTGTAGTAAACTGTAGTAAACTGTAGTAAACTGTAGTAGACCTGTATAAACTGTAGTAGACCTGTAGTAAACTGTAGTAAACTGTAGTAGACCTGTATAAACTGTAGTAAACTGTAGTAGACCTGTATAAACTGTAGTAGACCTGTAGTAAACTGTAGTAAACTGTAGTAAACTGTAGTAAACTGTAGTAGACCTGTAGTAAACTGTAGTAAACTGTAGTAAACTGTAGTAGACCTGTAGTAAACTGTAGTAGACCTGTAGTAAACTGTAGTAGACCTGTAGTAAACTGTAGTAAACTGTAGTAGACCTGTAGTAAACTGTAGTAAACTGTAGTAGACCTGTAGTAGTAGTAACTGTAGTAGTACCTGTAGTAAACTGTAGTAGTAACTGTAGTAGTAGACTGTAGTAGTAAAACTGTAGTAGACCTGTAGTAAACTGTAGTAAACTGTAGTAGTAAACTGTAGTAGTAGTAGTAACTGTAGTAGTACCTGTAGTAAACTGTAGTAGTACCTGTAGTAAACTGTAGTAGTACCTGTAGTAAACTGTAGTAGACTGTAGTAGTAGTAAACTGTAGTAGACCTGTAGTAAACTGTAGTAGACCTGTAGTAAACTGTAGTAAACTGTAGTAGTAAACTGTAGTAACTGTAGTAGACTGTAGTAAACTGTAGTAGACCTGTAGTAAACTGTAGTAGACATGTAGTACCTGTAGTAAACTGTAGTAAACTGTAGTAGACCTGTATAAACTGTAGTGTAGTACTGTAGTAAACTGTAGTAGGTACCTGTAGTAAACTGTAGTAAACTGTAGTAAACTGTAGTAGACCTGTAGTAAACTGTAGTAGACCTGTAGTAAAACTGTAGTAGACCTGTAGTAGTAGTACTGTAGTAAACTGTAGTAAACTGTAGTAGACTGTAGTAAACTGTAGTAGTACCTGTAGTAAACTGTAGTAACTGTACTGTAGTAGACCTGTAGTAAACTGTAGTAGAACCTGTAGTAAAAAGTACTGTAGTAGACCTGTAGTAAACTGTAGTAAACTGTAGTAACCTGTAGTAAACCTGTAGTAAACTGTAGTAGACCTGTAGTAAACTGTAGTAAACTGTAGTAGAGTACTGTAGTAAACTGTAGTAGTAAACTGTAGTAGTAACTGTAGTAAACTGACCTGTAGTACCTGTAGTAAACTGTAGTAGACCTGTAGTAAACTGTAGTAAAACCTGTAGTAAACTGTAGTAGACCTGTAGTTAAACTGTAGTAGACCTGTATAAACTGTAGTAGACCTGTAGTAAACTGTAGTAGACCTGTAGTAAACTGTAGTAAACTGTAGTAGACCTGTATAAACTGTAGTAGACCTGTAGTAAACTGTAGTAGACCTGTAGTAAACTGTAGTATACCTGTAGTAAACTGTAGTAAACTGTAGTAGACCTGTAGTAAACTGTAGTAGACCTGTAGTAAACTGTAGTAGACCTGTAGTAAACTGTAGTAGACCTGTAGTAAACTGTAGTAAACTGTAGTAGAGTAACTGTAGTAGTAAACTGTAGTAAACTGTAGTAGACCTGTATAAACTGTAGTAGACTGTACTGTAGTAGTAACTGTAGTAAACTGTAGTAAACTGTAGTAGACCTGTAGTAAAACTGTAGTAGACCTGTAGTAACTGTAGTAAACTGTAGTAGTAGTAGTACTGTAGTAAACTGTAGTAGACCTGTAGTAAACTGTAGTAGACCTGTAGTACTGTAGTAGACTGTAGTAAACTGTAGTAAACTGTAGTAGACCTGTAGTAAACTGTAGTAGACTGTAGTAAACTGTAGTAGTAACCTGTAGTAGTAGACCTGTAGTAAACTGTAGTAGACCTGTAGTAAACTGTAGTAGACCTGTAGTAAACTGTAGTAGTAGTAAACTGTAGTAGACCTGTATAAACTGTAGTAGACCTGTAGTAAACTGTAGTAGACCTGTAGTAAACTGTAGTAGACCTGTAAGTAGTAACCTGTAGTAGTACCTGTAGTAAACTGTAGTAGACCTGTAGTAAACTGTAGTAAACTGTAGTAGACCTGTAGTAAACTGTAGTAGACCTGTAGTAAACTGTAGTAGACCTGTAGTAAACTGTAGTAAACTGTAGTAAACTGTAGTAGACCTGTATAAACTGTAGTAGACCTGTAGTAAACTGTAGTAGACCTGTAGTAGAACTGTAGTAGAACTGTAGTAAACTGTAGTAGACCTGTAGTAAACTGTAGTAGACCTGTAGTAAACTGTAGTAAACTGTAGTAGTAGTAGACCTGTAGCTGTAGTAAGTAGTAACTGTAGTAGTAGTAACCTGTAGTAAACTGTAGTAGTAACTGTAGTAGACCTGTAGTAAACTGTAGTAGTACCTGTAGTAGTACCTGTAGTAAACTGTAGTAGACCTGTAAACTGTAGTAGAACCTGTAGTAAACTGTAGTAGACTGTAGTAACTGTAGTAGTAAACTGTAGTAGACCTGTAGTAAACTGTAGTAAACCTGTAGTAAACTGTAGTAGTAAACTGTAGTAAACTGTAGTAGACCTGTAGTAAACTGTAGTAGACCTGTAGTAAACTGTAGTAGACCTGTAGTAAACTGTAGTAAACTGTAGTAGACCTGTAGTAGACCTGTAGTAAACTGTAGTAGACCTGTAGTAAACTGTAGTAAACTGTAGTAGACCTGTAGTAAACTGTAGTAAACTGTAGTAGACCTGTATAAACTGTAGTAGACCTGTAGTAAACTGTAGTAAACTGTAGTAGACCTGTATAAACTGTAGTAGACCTGTAGTAGTAGACCTGTAGTAAACTGTAGTAGACCTGTAGTAAACTGTAGTAAAACTGTACCTGTAGTAAACTGTAGTAGACCTGTAGTTAGTAACTGTAGTAGACCTGTAGTAAACTAGTAAACTGTAGTAAACTGTAGTAGACCTGTAGTAAAACTGTAGTAGACCTGTAGTAGTAACCTGTAGTAAACTGTAGTAGACCTGTAGTAAACTGTAGTAAACTGTAGTAGACCTGTAGTAAACTGTAGTAGACCTGTAGTAAACTGTAGTAAACTGTAGTAAACTGTAGTAGACCTGTAGTAAACTGTAGTAGACCTGTAGTAAACTGTAGTAGACCTGTAGTAAACTGTAGTAGACCTGTATAAACTGTAGTAGACCTGTAGTAAACTGTAGTAGACCTGTAGTAGTAGTAGTAGAACTGTAGTAGACCTGTAGTAAACTGTAGTAGACCTGTAGTAAACTGTAGTAGACCTGTAGTAAACTGTAGTAGAACTGTAGTAGTGTAGTAAACTGTAGTCTGTAGTAAACTGTAGTAGTACCTGTAGTAAACTGTAGTAAACTGTAGTAGAACTGTAGTAGACCTGTAGTAAAACTGTAGTAGACCTGTAGTAAACTGTAGTAGTACCTGTAGTAAACTGTACTGTAGTAACCTGTAGTAAACCTGTAGTAACCTGTAGTAGAACTGTAGTAGACCTGTAGTAAACTGTAGTAAACCTGTAGTAACCTGTAGTAAACTGTAGTAGTAGTAGAACTGTAGTAGTACCTGTAGTAGTAACTGTAGTAAACTGTAGTAAACTGTAGTAGTAGTAAACCTGTAGTAGACTGTAGTAAACTGTAGTAGACCTGTAGTAAACTGTAGTAGACCTGTAGTAGAACCTGTAGTAAACTGTAGTAGAACTGTAGTAGAACTGTAGTAGTAACCTGTAGTAAACTGTAGTAGACTGTAGTAGTAAACTGTAGTAAACTGTAGTAGTAGTACCTGTAGTAAACTGTAGTAGACCTGTAGTAAACTGTAGTAGAACTGTAGTAGAACTGTAGTAAACTGTAGTAGTAAACCTGTAGTAAACCTGTAGTAAACTGTAGTAAACTGTAGTAGACCTGTAGTAGTAAACTGTAGTAAACTGTAGTAGACCTGTAGTAGTAGTAAACTGTAGTAGACCTGTAGTAAAACTGTAGTAGACCTGTAGTAGTAGTACCTGTAGTAAACTGTAGTAAAACTGTAGTAGAACCTGTAGTAAAGTAAACTGTAGTAAGTAGTAGTAAACTGTAGTAAACTGTAGTAAACTGTAGTAAACTGTAGTAGACCTGTAGTAAACTGTAGTAGACCTGTAGTAAACTGTAGTAGACCTGTAGTAAACTGTAGTAAACTGTAGTAGACCTGTAGTAAACTGTAGTAAACTGTAGTAGACCTGTAGTAAACTGTAGTAGACCTGTAGTAAACTGTAGTAGACCTGTAGTAAACTGTAGTAGACCTGTAGTAAACTGTAGTAAACTGTAGTAGACCTGTAGTAAACTGTAGTAACTGTACTGTAGTAAACTGTAGTAAAGTAAACTGTAGTAACTGTAGTAGAACTGTAGTAAACTGTAGTAGACTGTAGTAGTACCTGTAGTAAACTGTAGTAAACTGTAGTAAACTGTAGTAGAACTGTAGTAGAACTGTAGTAGTAGTACCTGTAGTAACTGTAGTAAACTGTAGTAGACCTGTAGTAACTGTAGTAAACTGTAGTAGTACCTGTAGTAAACTGTAGTAGTAGTAAACCTGTAGTAAACTGTAAAACTGTAGTAGACCTGTAGTAAACTGTAGTAGTAGTAGACTGTAGTAAACTGTAGTAAACTGTAGTAGACCTGTATAAACTGTAGTAGTAGTAACTGTAGTAGTACCTGTAGTAAACTGTAGTAGTAAACCTGTAGTAGAACTGTAGTAAACTGTAGTAGACCTGTATAAACTGTAGTAGTACTGTAGTAAACTGTAGTAGTACCTGTAGTAAACTGTAGTAAACTGTAGTAGTACCTGTAGTAAACTGTAGTAGACCCTGTAGTAAACTGTAGAGACTGTAGTAGTACCTGTTAGTAAACTGTAGTAGACCTGTAGTAAACTGTAGTAGACCTGTAGTAAACTGTAGTAGACCTGTAGTAAACTGTAGTAAACTGTAGTAGACCTGTAGTAAACTGTAGTAAACTGTAGTAGACCTGTATAAACTGTAGTAAACTGTAGTAGACCTGTATAAACTGTAGTAGACCTGTATAAACTGTAGTAGACCTGTAGTAAACTGTAGTAGACCTGTAGTAAACTGTAGTAGACCTGTATAAACTGTAGTAGATCTGTAGTAAACTGTAGTAGACCTGTAGTCAACTGTAGTAAACTGTAGTAGACCTGTAGTAAACTGTAGTTAACTGTAGTGAACTGTAATAGATCTGTAGTAAACTGTAGTAGATCTGTAGTAAACTGTAGTAAACTGTAGTAGACCTGTAGTAAACTGTAGTTAACTGTAGTGAACTGTAATAGATCTGTAGTAAACTGTAGTAGATCTGTAGTAAACTGTAGTAGACCTGTAGTAAACTGTAGTAGACCTGTAGTAAACTGTAGTAGACCTGTAGTAAACTGTAGTAGACCTGTATAAACTGTGGTAGACCTGTAGTAAACTGTGGTAGACCTGTAGTAAACTGTAGTAGACCTGTATAAACTGTAGTAGACCTGTAGTAAACTGTAGTAAACTGTAGTGAACTGTAGTATATCTGTAGTAAACTGTAGTAGACCTGTATAAACTGTAGTAGACCTGTAGTAAACTGTAGTAAACTGTAGTGAACTGTAGTAGATCTGTAGTAAACTGTAGTAAACTGTAGTAGACCTGTAGTAAACTGTAGTAGACCTGTAGTAAACTGTAGTAGATCTGTAGTAAACTGTAGTAGATCTGTAGTAAACTGTAGTAGATCTGTAGTAAACTGTAGTAAACTGTAGTAGACCTGTATAAACTGTAGTAGACCTGCACAAATGTATTTATTTTGAATAACACCAGTGTCCATCTTGTGTTGTTTGCTAGACACCCGTCACTCCCCCTGGCTGTGGCCGCTGTGCTGTGGGCTTCCTGGGTGTGTGGCTCCAGTGGGGGTCCAGGGTCCACTTTAGGGCCTCAGTGCATCAGTCTGTGGACCTCCTGCAGACTCTGGGACTTCCTGCGCATGGAGAGGTCACTGTGAGCCCCTCCCCTCCTGAGAGCCCTGGGCTGGAGCTTAGGCTGCAGCTGGGAGACTGTCACTTCAGAGGGCATTTAGGGCAAACTGTGGATGAGTACACAGCCAATGCTACCAGTTATTGTCCACCTCTGCAGGTGTGTGTACTACCGCTGTCCTAATGCTAAATAATCATCAGTTAGTTAGCAGCCACCTCTTCTAAACTAGTTCATTTTAAATGGTTTGCCACTGCAAACCATTTAAAATTTAAATTTAAGTTATTCCTCACTTATCTTTAGCACTTATGCACTGCTCTTATGCACTATCCTAATTATTCACAGCATTTTCTTTTTTTTTTCTTTTTTTTTCCACAAATCTGACACCAGAGTGGAGTTTACTGTGATGGTAAAACTAACAACGTGCACTTCCTGATCATCAAACATTAAAACACATCATCTTTAGATGTACACAGTGGGTTTATTTTAACATCAAGAGCTGCTTATTCAATATATCTTAAACAATTATACAATTATACAATGGGTCTTAAACGGATCTTACAGAATGTTTACTTTAAATTTTTAACTGGAACTTCTTAATTAGACTAAAATCTACAGTGCAGAAATTTTAACAAGTTTTTGTGGCATTTTATACAGAGCACTGCCCAAGTATATGATTTGCAGTACTCATCTTCACACTCAATCCTTGTGCCAGCTCTTATCATTTCTATAACCACAGGCTGGTACAGTAGTGAAAATTACTCATCTTAAAAGTTACTCAAGTAAATGTAAATCTGAGTACTTCACACCTCTACATCTGCCAAATCTATATCTGTCTATAACCATCATCATTGTCTACAGGACAGCTGGGTGCCCGTGTCACTGGTGGTTGGCGTTGGTCTCCGGAGGGACACCCCTTCTGGACTGACCCTCTCCTGGGCTCTGAGCGCAGATGAGCAGGCCCTGAGCATGCTCCTGCACCGTTCCTGCTCTCCTCCTCATATTTCTGCCTCTCTCACTCACTCCTTCAGACAGCTGAGGAGGAGAGGACTGCCCCAGGAGCTCACTGTACAGGCCACTGCTCCCTGGACCCCCCACCATCCAGGGGTCCTGCTCATCCAAGTGGGTCCGTGTCATCTTAAAGCCAATAGGGTCCAACAGGATGGTGAGAAGACCCAGATTTGGGCTGTGCAGTCCGACTGTCCACTGTCAAAGGTGGGTCAAATGTATGAACTGTTTTTTATGACACCAGTGGATTATTATATGCTTCATTGTTACACTACCAGTCAAACGTTTGGATATACCCTTTTTTCTTAAGTTTACTACATTATATTATCTACTTACATATAAATAACTTTGAAAACACATCAGGTCTCAGTGTGAAAATTTGCATTCCTT
The DNA here is from genome assembly GCF_026225935.1 of Boleophthalmus pectinirostris. Classification (NCBI taxonomy): domain Eukaryota; kingdom Metazoa; phylum Chordata; class Actinopteri; order Gobiiformes; family Gobiidae; genus Boleophthalmus; species Boleophthalmus pectinirostris. Next base: position 427,751 of record NW_026571447.1, read on the forward strand.
AATCATACAAACGTTGGACAGATTGTCAACCTTCTGTAGGGTTAAGAAAGAACTTCTCTAACGTGCCTTTGAAGGAGATTTAATGTGACTGTAGTAGGTCCTCAGCCCATCAGCAGGATCATATCTGCTCCTTTGTGCAGGACAGGCTGAGCACTGCTGTACCCTACAGACTGACCTCCAGCAGGACACTGATGAGAATGTCTCTGCCCAAACAATCACAAAGAGACGTTGTGAGTGGGCCCTATGCTCAGGACTGTGGAGCTCCATTGGCATTTGCTAGATGATACCAGAATTGACAAGTCCACCATCAGTGCCCTGTGTTCTTCACAGATGAGAACAGGTTCACCCTGAGCACCTGTGATAGACATGAAAGAGTATGGACAAGGAGAACACTCTGCTCCCTGCAACATGGTTCAGCATGAACGGTTTGGTGGTGGGTCAGTGATGATCTGGGGAGGGACATGTGTACATGTGTCTATGTCCATGGATTGACATACAGATCTCTACAGGCTAGAAAACAGCAGTCTGACTGCCATTAGTTTATCAGGATGAAATCCTTGAACCCACTGTCAGACTCAGGTGCAGTAGGTCCTGGGTTCCTCCTGATGCATGACAATGTCCGACCATGTTTTTTTTTTATTTGTAGTCACCCGTCCTTTCAGGAGCAGTGGGCAGCACATGGGGCTACCGTGGACCATCTCCATGATCGTGTTGCAAGGCTTGGTCAGCACTGCCTTAGCTGGAGGATTTTACCTATGGTGCAAAGACCTGAGTGACCCGAGGGTTGAACCTGGCTACTGAGCCACCATGCTGCACTGAATGGCCCTCACAATCACCTGACTTTAACCTGATAGAACAACATTATGTCTGGGTCCATCAGATGCTGCCAGGTTGCTCCTCAGACTCTACAGGAGCTCAGTGATGTCCCTACACAGATCTGGGAGGACATCCCACAAGACTCCATCCATCGTCTCTTTAGGAGCGAGACACGACGTTGTCAAACATGCACACAAGCACGTGGAGCCACACAAGAGATTGAGACACATTTTGAGTTGCAGAAATTAAAAATGGACAGGCCTGCCACATCATTACTTCACTTTGATTTTCGGAGTGTCTATAAATTGAAACCCTCTGTGGTTGAAAATTGTATTTCCATTAAAAGAGGAGGCATCCTTCTGTTCCTAAGTCATTTTTTCACATTGAGATCTGATGTGTTTTCAAAGTGTTGCTTTAAATTATTTTGAGCAGTGTAGAAGACATTAAATATATGATACAAGATGTGTGGGATTATGTAGCAAATATTTGTTTATATTTTATATTCAAATCCTCCAAGTATCCACCCTTTGCTTTGTCAACAGCGTTACAAAAATGAACTTCTTGATGAAGTCTCCTGAAATAATTTTCATTTCTTATCATGGACAACTAATGTCTAAAGTGCATGCCAGGGTTCAAAGCAAAGGTTGGCTATTTTTATTATTTTTAATAACCTCAAAGCTTGTTTTAGATGTTTTGTGTTTATTGTATGTGTCATGTATTCATATTTTTGATACCTTCAGTGAGAATCTACAGTATACATCTGATTAAAACTTTGGACTGATAGAGTTTATTATATAGTACAGACCAATGACATCAAGTGAGTCAACAGTAATTATTGCAGAACTATGTGTGACAGATTTGACTATGTCTCAGGTTGAGTGTCAGTTTGGTCAGTGCTTTTGGTCCCCCTCTGCAGGCACACATAAATGGGTCGTTGGTGCTGGGTCAGGGGGTGTGGACAGTGTCTGTGGAGGCTGGTGTGGAGGGCCAGCAGGCTCTCCTGAGGATCACCGCACGAGCCCGGCCTGAGCTGCTCCTGGACGGTGAGCTTGTCCATAACCTGCCGGGATTAGGACAGGTCCCAAAGCGCTGCAGTCTGACAGTGAGCACGCAAACAGGGACACCGCCCTACACAGCAGAGGCAGTCCTGCACATGGACCACTGCGCTGTGAGGGTCAGAGCACAGGCACAGCACGGCCTACAGGGGAAGATGCTCTACCACCACAACTGCACATTCCTACAGGTACAAACCATATATAAATGCACATAGGTAACCTGCTAGCCGACACATTCCAAATAGGAAGTGTGCAAGGGCACAATATAACTGCTGCTGTCAGGCTCATCATTTTGGTCTTAAAATATAAGTATTAACCCTCTCTACATGATCCTGTGCTTTTTATTTTGTATTAATAACAAACAAATCAGGTGTTAGCGCCCGCTCTCTGCTTAACCAGCGGACCTTTACTGGCCTCACTCCTGAATGGCTCTTTGGTTGCTATGATACTCTTAGTCGGAATTCCATATTGGTCGGAATTCCATATTTGGAACTCTGCCCCAAATTTGTCCCTATAGCCACTAGATGTGTGAAGAACCCCTCGTCCAGGTAGAATCCATGTCAAGGATCACTTTGTCGACTGGACAAAAGTTAGTTTGGTTGAATATATTGCGGAGCTTATTCAAACTCCTTTTCAGAGTAGTTAGTTAGTTCCTCCCTGCAGACAGATATAAGGAAGTGTCCACCAGCATCTGACCAGAACTGAAGAAGCAGCTTGGATGAGCTGCAAAACGTCTTCAACCAAACTAATTTTTGTCCTGTCGACAAACAGATTTTTCTTCTCGCTATAGCCACTGGCCTCTATTTCTTTCATTTGTAGCTGAATGATGTGGGTGACTTCACATTCCTTTAGTCCACTTCTTAATACAGTCTATGGAACAGATACACAAACAATATGCATTTAATAATTTAACTTGGACACAAAAGAATCCTTACACATCTGTCCTGGATGTAGACATGGGGGAGCCCTCTCAGTGTGCAAGCGTCTGGCTCTGTGCTCGTGTCCTCCGCTCTGAGCAGGTCTCAGGTGAACATGACTGTGGACGACATGGAGCTGCACACATCTCTGTCCCTCTGTAATACTGAGGTACACAGGAGGATGTTCATGTAAGTGTGGGCAGTACAACCCTCATGAAGGAAATGATTTTTTCTTAGAACAAAAAGGAAGTCAGTCTTCTTCTGCACCATGATGTGTCCTTTCTGAAGAAGCTGGGTCTCCCACCAAATGCCTCAGTTACAATGCATTGTGGGAGTCATGGAAACAATTCCTTCAGTTATGCTTTACAGAGCAGATTGGGAACTCAAGAGGTAGGACAGCTCTGATGTGGACTTTACTAATATATTTTTAAAAAAAACTGTTATGTTTTATATTTTTAATATTTGGTGTGTCTTTGTCAGCTGCACCAACAGTTGCAGCTCTTCAGACAGTCTGAAGCAGTGCGAGTGCAGAGCACCTGCACACATACACTGGATGCTCTGAGGACACACGGAGTCCCTGCAAACAGCACCATACAGGTGAGACTCCCAAACAGAGATGGGGATGGAGGGAATCTGAATCTGACTCAAGTTGTGTGTGCAGGTTGAGCTCAGGTCTGGTGAGGAGAAGGCCCTGATGGTGCAGTCTTGGTTTGATAATAAACTCTCTGGAATAAAGTTCCAGATGAAATGTGTGCACCTGCTCAGAGAGCTTAAAGGGTCTGTGTGGCACAGCTGGTCCTGGTTACAGGGCAGCGGAGTGCCCAGCACCACACAGGTACACAACAGTCAACACACACTCTTAGTCTTACTACTATTACTACTACTACTACTACTACTACTACTACTACTACTACTACTACTACTACTACTACTACTTAGATGTGATGTTGCTCCTGATAGGGTCTGCTTAGCTTCCATGGACACTTCCCTGAGCTGCAGGCCACAGGTCAGCTCATTGTGGAAGGGCTCAAAGTGCTCCACTCTGGTCTCAACATGAGTGCAGTTGCTGGACATGTCTCTGTGCTTCTGTCCTATGTCCCCCCAGCGTCCAACCAAACAGCACAGCCCTGGCTCCAGGCTGCCATGGCAACGCACTTCAATGGTCTGCTCATCATCTGTGTTCTTAATCACATGTATATTCCAGTAGTGTAATGTCCCTGTTGTGAGCAGGCCCCATGCGCAGTGCCTCTGTGAACATCGTCTCCCCTCACTGGAGGACACTGCTCACAGGAGATGTGGGCGGCTGGGGTGGCAGCAGAGGATCCAGAGAAGCCCGGGTCACTGTGAGGCACACCATGCACAGCCAGAGCAGTCCCATCTTTCAGGTGAGCACCTATCTATCAGGTAAACACCTGCCTGTCAGATGAGCACCCTGCCTGTCACGATAACAAATGCTGAAGTCTGATATATTGCAGACCAAGCATACTTCAGCCCGTGTGGTCGCAGAGGCAGAAACCAAAAACAAAATTTTAAAAAATTAAATAAAATAAAAAAAAAAAAAAAACAAGAGGTGGGAGGAGTTTGGAGAGGTCATGGAGGAGGACTATCGGTTTGTCTCAGAGAAATTCTGGCAAGCCATCCAGTGCTTCAGGAGGTGGAAGCAATGTTTAACAACACTGTTTACTTACTGTGTGGGTGAGGAGCTGAAGGCATTTGACCATGTCCCTCATAGTGTCCTGTGGGGGGTGCTTCGGGAGTATGGGGTTTGTGGAGTTTGTGGATCTTTGGGTCTTCACAAGTGATGGGAGGATGAAGTGAAACTGACAGGTGCAGTGTCAGCAGTGATGCAGTCTCTATTGGACTGTTGTGGTGAAGAAGTAGCTGAGTCCCAAGCTCTCGATTCCGTCAGTCTATGTTCCTACTCTCACCCATGGTCATGAGCTTTGGGTAATGTGAGAAGCTCAGATAATTGGGTGGAACTCGGAGTAGTAGTCCAGGAGGCATCAGCTGCTCCTCACAATGTAGAGGAGCAGCTGATGCCTCCTGGACACCTCTATGGGGAGAAACCCCTGCGTGTCCCATTGGAAGGAAGCCCCGGGAAAGACCTAGTACAGACCGGAGGGACGTGGAAGTGCCTTTTGGTCCCCCAGAGGAGCTGAAGGAGGTGTCTGGGGTGAAGAAAGTTTATGTTTGACTGCTCCCTCGTGACCTGACAGAATTACCACAGTTGCTATACACAAAACATTTAGTGGTTTGTTGTTATAATGTCTTAGAAGTTATTTAGTAAAAAAAAATGTGTAGATTAAATCGTATAGTGCAGAAAAATAGCAAAAAGAAAGTTATAGTACAATGAAAAAGTATGCGAAATAAATATTAACCTCCAAAAATGATAGTTCCATCTATCATGTGTGAAATAAGTCGATATACTAATTATCATGACAGGCCTATGAGTACCTTCCTGTCAGGTGTACCTTATCACAAAAACACAGAGTTGTGGGTGTGTTTGTTTCAGGTGGAGATGTGGGGCAGATGCACAGAGTCCCAGTTGCGCTGCTCCATGGCTCTGAACCCTCAGCTTAGTTCTTCTGTGGCTCTGATCCTGCAGGGACATCAGCTCCCACACAGGTGAGCCAACTATAACACACACACAATTTTAACTATAGAGAATATATATATTTTTTTTTTTAGAGATTTAAATGTTATAAAACACTGTAAAACTCACAAACACATTCAAATCCTATTCTGAAGTTAAGGAGAAGGACAGAAGTTATGTGAGCAGTTTGGGGGTTTTTTTGTATCCTTGGTAAGCCTGAATGCAGCGAGCTATGTTCACCAGATATCTCTGAAATGCTTATGACTTTTTACAACCAAATATAACCGTAGACGTTCCAGAGGGAATGTCCCATCACCAACAGAGCAGAGAGAGGTTTAGGAGAGGCTTTCCTGTTGTGTGCCCAGAGCTCACCTGCTCCACCTGGAGGCTGCTGTGATGCGGCAGGATACAGAGGAGGGACACTTTTGTCCTGAGGCCTGTTGCACACCTCACACTGCCCTAACACAGGATCTAATGACCCTGCCTGAGCTGTACTGAGACTCTTGTTTGAGCTTTTGTATTATGATTGTGTTTTACCGCTCAATGTGCTTAAACTGCCCCTCGGGGGCATACAAAGTGATATTGATTGACTGATTCATTCTGTGGAATATCCAGGAAAAGCAATAAGTTCTCCATGTGGACAAGCACATTGGTGCTGCACATTGGTGACTTTCTCTTCCTCACTCATCACCTCTCTCTTTATAGTAAAGACCTGGTGCTCAAAGTCGTCCAGAAGATCCCCAGAGTGCTCATGTATCTGCCATCTCAACTCAGTGTCCGAACACAGGTAGAGTCTCACTGTAATGTTCGTGTATTTTGTAGTGTTACTATGAGAACATGGGTAGACTCACAGGCATATACTGTAAGTGTGCACACGTAAGAGTTTTACTGTATATGTGCAAACATTATTCGAAAAAGTTTTACTTGATTTGATACTAAGATACCAAGACTTGATATTCAATACCAATTCTGACAGAATCACAAAACACACTTTAATAGACAATTGATGTACTGTATAGAATTGTAGTACTATTCTATTCCCATGCGGCTTTATATCTGTAATCCCTCAGGGGTCCAGGTAGGTTCCATAGTGGCCCATGGGTGTATACTAGTCTGTGTGCTCAAGATCATTCTAAAGCTATTCAGGAAAGGTTCATTTTTGACCTGTGAATGTGAGTTTTTAAGTAAAGATACCTGCTGACATGAGTATCTACTTCTGATTGCAGTTTTAGTATCGATTAGTATCTGATTTTCAACCCTAATGTGCTGTGCAGCTGAACCAATCCTGGTCCAGTGTATCCAGTGCTCTGGAAGTGCTCTCGGGGCGGAGGCGTCTCTGGGCCTTTGGAGAGTTGTGTGCCTTTGGGAGTGGCTACAGACAGACTGTAGAGCTCACACACTCCTATCCACAGGTACTCCCTCTGTCTCATGGAGTACTAGCCATCCTTTTTGCCTGTTAAAAAACACATATTGTTCTTGTGCCTGCTATATAATAAAAACATTACATATATGTTTTATTTATATATATATATATATATATATATATATATATATATATATATATATATATATATATATATATATATATATATATATATATATATATATTAGTGCTGTCATGCGATTAATTAATTATGATCTGTAATTAATTATTAATCTAATTAATCTCATTTTAATCTCACCTAAAAATTGCTGAGAAAAGCCTTCAATTTGAGGTATTTTCATTTAAATTCATTATTACATTATTGTGGCAGATCAAAAGACTGATATAGAACAAAAAAAAGTGACTTTATAAAGTCATTTATTGTTTAATAAATCTCTTCAAATTGGCTGTTGAGCCCAAGTCTCCATGAATATGTTTGCTGTAAAGACAAGGAAATCTGAACATTATAACTTTTGTCTACTTAAAGACAATAAAAAGTCCAGTCTTTCCTTAACCATATTAAAATATTATTGATAGAGAAATGCTTTATATTTGAGATCACTGGTTTTAGTCCTTGTTTTAGTCCTGGTTTAGACCTGCTTTAGTCCTACTTTAGTCCCAGTTTAGTCCTGGAATGGATTAATCCTGATTTTAGTCCAGGTGTTAGTTCTGGTTTAGACCTGGTTTTAGTTCTGGTTTTAGTTCTGGTTTTAGTTCTGGTTTTAGTCCTGGTTTAGACCTGGTTTAGTCCTGGTTTAGTCCTGGACTGGATTAGTCCTGGTTTTAGTCTTGGTGTTAGTTCTGGTTTAGAGGTGCACAGGAGGAAGCGCAGTTTACGCGAGAAAACACGATCCACACGCGTCTCACGGGAGCACGTCGGTGTCCGCGCTGTAACTACGGAAGGAAACGTGGTCCGCACGTTCTCAGGTTGATGACGATGATGAAGGTGTGTGTTTGTGTTTGTGTGTGTTTGTGTGCGTGTCCCCTCATGTGGCAGGTCACTATAGGACAGTAGTGCAGACATCATGAGCCTATGCAGGTTTTCACCAGTGACATTTAAATTGTAGGCGATGTTATATTTGTTATTTTCTTTTATATTTCACGTCGGGAGAATAATTTCCAAGACACGAATGTGTTTTTACCTGTGCACTGCTGCCTCTGTTCTACTTGCTCTTCAACCTCGTCCATTGTGACTGACGCCGCCAACGTGAACATGACGTTTACATCGCTCTTACTGCGCGCGTTTTGTGTGGGTTTCCAGCAATGAGTGGAATTACCGAAATAAAAAAATTTATAAATGTGGTTTTTTTGTGTGTGTGTGTGTGTGTGTTATTATAAAACCTGTTTTTATAATAAAGCAACTCGCATACAGAAACACTAAAGTTAGAGATTAAAAATGAGATTAACGCGATTAAAAAATGCGCTAAATATGACTGTAATTAATTAATCGCAATTAACGCGATAATTTGACACCCTTAATATATATATATATCCACACTGTTGGGCAAGTTACTTTGAAACTGTAATGCGCTATTTATTACCTATTACTGTCATTTCAAAGTAATTCGTCACATTACAATATTACTGCATTTAAAATGTAAGGCATTACATTACTATTGTATTACTTTAAGTTACTCTCACCAAAATAACTTTTGCGCTGTATATGGACTGAACCAGGACTAAACCAGGTCTAAACCAGGACTAAACCAGAGCTGAACCAGGACTAAAACAGGACTCACTGTCGGGACGGGTTCGAAGGTGACCGCAGGAGAAAGAAGCGGCTCTGCTCCGCACCTCACGGAGGTAAGAGCGGCTGTCACCGATGGCTCTTTATGGACACCCTGCTGCTTGGGCTCGCGGCCCTGATTTCAGCAACTATTTGCAGGTACCCAAGCCGGTGCAAGACTCTGTTACAGCGCATAACTTCTACCTCTTTCAGCGTGTCCAGATGTCCAACTTTTTGTGTGATGGTTTGCATCTTCCTCTGCCTTTTGGGTGCGAGTGCAGGAGCCTTTGTCGGTGCAGAACGTTTCGTCCACGTTGTGGGTTTCGTCGGGGAGAAAACTTGCAACCGTACAGCACTTCAGAATCACACTGCTAGAGATTGAACATGTATTTAAATTTGGCAGCTGAACACATTCTGTGCTGTACTGTACAGGAGACAGGAGTCCCTTGGCCAGTCAGGACGCAGCGGGAGGAACGCAATACGCATTCATACAATGTAAAAAAAAAGGCATGCAAAATTGCACACACAAAAAAAAAAGTGAACTGCGATAGAGGGAGGGACGAGTGTAAACCAGGTCTAAACCAGAACTGACCCAGGTCTAAACCAGGTCTAAACAGCGTGGAGTTCTTTGTCGGTCCTTTCGCCCGCGGTTACCTGAAGGTCTACGAGGGGCATCTCCGGCGTTTCACCGCTGCTGATATCGAGGTGATTTTAGCGAATTTGTATGAAGAAAAACCCACCACTTCAATCCAGGTAAAAAAAAAAACATTGTAACGCGCGTTACTCACATTTGTACCGAGTAAAATATTACTATTTTTTTCCCCTGTAATGCCTTACATTACTGCGTTACAGCTAAAAGCAATGCATTACTGTAATTCGTTACTTTTATAACGCGTTACTCCCAACACTGTATATATATATCTATATATAAAATAAACTGAAACGATGAAAGAAACCAGTAGACACAGACTTCCATGTTAGAAAACTGTGGTGCACAAAGGGAGTTGACAACAAAGAACTGTGAAGTTGTCAGCACCAACAACAACAGTTGACAGCACCAGCTGACAATCACACTAGCAAGTAGTCAGATTTTAAAAATTTGTACCAATTATGGCTGCCACGTCCTACTTGCATCACCAATTTAAAAAAATAAATTAGAGCACAAAGTAAGTACAGAGCAGTGGGCATGTACCCCTGCCGATAATGGGAAAATGGGAGTTGTTTGGCAATACGGCATCTTGAAAATTAAAAATGCTCAAACATGCCCTAATCATTTCAAATACAATTCTGGGTGAGAACATGGAAACACTAACATGGTTAAAAACTCCATTATAGGGTTGCTTTAAACAGTATTTGTGTTTCAGTTCAAACCGCTGCCCAGGACTGTAAGAATGCGGACCATGTATGAAAGAAGAGCCTGGAGCTACCGCGTTGAGCATGATGCAGTGTGGGGTACACAGGAGCTCTCCCTCAGTGGACTCCTCTCTGCTCCTCCAGCGCTGCATCTGGGGAACCACACAGTGCAGGGTAAATCTGTCAACAAAGCAAAACAATATCACTTTATTTGTCCCCAAGGGGCAGTTCAAGCACATCAGCAGTAAAATGCAATCATAATAGAAAAGCTCAAACAACAGGTCGAGTCATCAGATCTAGTGTCAGAGCAGTTTGAGAGCACCGATGCTCAGGACAAACGTGTCCCTGCTCTGTGTCCTCTGTGTTATGCCACATAACAGTAGCCTTCATAAGGAGCCAGAGTTCACCTCTGGAGACACAACAGGAAAGCCTGTCCTATACTATATCCTAAGCCCCTCTCTCAGCTCTGTTGTTTTAGTGAGTGAGATGGGACATTCCTTTTGGAACATCTTCTCCAATATTTGGTGTTGAAACCTGTTGCATTGTTGTAAAAAGTCTGTAGCATTTCAGAGCAAGCTGGTTAGTATAGCTAAATCCAAAACAAATTGCTCACATCTCACATTCTAAGAGCCTGTAGGGTAAAATCACCAGCCCCTGTCAGACCCTCACACAGGACTTCAGCTAAAGCCTTGTACTGTTGTTCTCCCACAGTTCACATTAGCTCTGTTCCTCGGAGGATCAGTCTGGACGTGAGCCTCGAGCACTTTCCTCAGGGAAGGATGGACAGCTTCTCCCTGGACTGGACCAGACATGGACAACTTGAGCAGGTCTGAAACACAGGGAAACCGCTGTGTGGCTCAGCTGTAAAACAAGGGCACATATGCAGCTGAAGGTCTCTTAGCTTTACAGTGTGTGATTTTGTGTGGTTTTAAGATATTCCAAAGTATTCCCAAACTCACATTGTGTGACTGAATCTCATACAAAGCTCACAACTGGAGTGTGCACACTGTATGTAGCAATGGTTGTATACATTGACCTCACACTCTCAACTCACACGAAATATCAAACTTGTCTGATAATCCTGCCACTGCACAATCAGCTGCACCATCAGCAGTCGTGCACTCATCGAGAGCAGGTGATTGAAGCAGAAGAGAAGTGTAGAGACCTTTCACCTTTAGTCCTCCAGACCCTGCCGCTCCTCTCCCCTCACTCTCCCCTTTAATCCTCCAGACCCCCCCCCCCCCCCCAGCTAAAGTTTGATTATCACTAAAGAAACTTTTGGTGTTTCTTTGTTTCAGGTGCGGGTGCTGAGTTTGTGGAGCAGGTCAGAGGAGGTGAATGAGACCAGACTGGAGGTAAAGCAGCCATTTTCACCTCAAATTCAGCGTCTTTCTGTGTCCTCGGTGTCTCAGAGCTCAGGGAGAGAGCAACGCCACAGCCAAAAGGTCAGACTCACACTCATGAATGTAAATGTAATCTGCTCCCAAACAGGCAGAATGGCAGAATCTTGTGCAATTCTTAAATAATCCATATTACACTATGTTCTAATGTAGTTTCCTCATCACAAATAGACCTGGAGGTGTGGTGTTTCATTCACACATTTAACACACAAGCCCTGCACATTTAGGCTGGATTCTTCTCTCACACTGCAGAACACGCTGTTCCACCTTTTGATGTTATGTTTTAATACAGGAAGTGCTTCATTGTGTTTCTAAATTCCATACACCATCATAAGAATCATTTGGATCATTTCAACCCTGGAATTGCAATTTCTATTGAACAAAAGGTAAAAGGAGCTGTTAACTAGAAAACTACCTTGTGTGAATGAAACCAAAGATACCAAACCAGGTATGTTTCTGGTGAGGTAACATCATTATAACATACTGAAAGCTCACAGGAGTCAACTATGAGGGATATAGGACCTGAAAATGGGACTAAACACCTCCCACAACCACATTTCAAACAGAGCTACTAAACTGCACAGTGCCTGGAGGAATAAAGGGGAGAGTGGGGGGGAGGGGTGGGGTCTGGAGGACTAAAGGGGAGAGTGGGGGGGTCTGGAGAACTAAAAGGGAGAATGAGGGGGGAGAAGGAGCAGAATCTGTGTGTATAATGAACATTGTGATTGGCTAAACAGGTACCCACACTTCACACTGCCCCTGCAGCCAGATGTTTGTAATCAGAAATACTTGGCTATAATTGAGGCAGTCCTGTGTGATGTCATCAACTACTTGAATTTGCTGAGGCCAATGAAGGCAGCACACACACTTAGATTTAGGCATTTTAGACCAGAAAGTCGTCTAGTTTGCTCTAAAGCCCCCCAAAAAGTGACTATGTTCCACTTTAAACAGATCACCATACAGACGTTTTGTTGTGATGTTGCAGATACTGTTATTATGGGATGGCTCAGTCAATGTGTCTCTGGACTTTCACAAACAGTTGCAGCACAAAACCAGTAGGGGGCAAGCATGTGCAGGGTTCTCTTCACAGGTGAGTCAGATCACTCTGTCCTGTCTGGTACTCTGTGGTCATCACTGTTGTTGTATGTTCTGGTTGTGTGGTTGTTTAGGCGTCTCCTTCCCCTGTCAAAGCCTGTGTGTCTGCAGCTCAAGAGGGAAATTCATATTCTCAGAACACAGAGTTACGATGGGACAACAGGAGCGTGAAGCAAGCCGTCAAGTATCAGGTAATGAACAGTTTAAAAAGGAATGCACTGAGATCAGTCCTGGTATCGAATATCCGCACCAGTACTGAAAATTAGCTGGATCAGGTATCAGTTCCATGATAACGGTTAAGAGAATATTCTGCTTGGGCCTTTCACTGGCTCTAATAAGACTATTTTATTTACAGGCTGATTTTGGCCTAGAACTCATAATATTTGAACTTTTCTTCATATGAAGATGTTCAGTAGTGATGTGAAGGATAAATAAAAGTTACATTAAATTTCTTGTGTAATAATCAGCAGATACTTAAGTCAGAGTATCGATATCAGTATCGGAACTGAAAAAGCTGGATCCCTAGGTTAAACACAACTTTAAAGGAGACATATTGTACAAAATCAACTTTTTTCACCATGTTGTAGTTGTTTCCTTCTCAGTGACCCTCTGAAGTTGTATTTAGAGTGATTCGTGAATGTTTGAAAGAGAATAAAGGGGCCTTCACCTCCGATGTCTCCGGTACGTGCCCACTGTGATGTACATACTTCTCCAAATATATTTTCTTAATCAGTGATACACATGGGTTTCAGCAGCGTTCTGTAGTCATTTTGCCACAAATTTTATAGTATCTGCTGCTTGCTGTCGTGCTGTGCAGCTCTCCAAGGAGCTGGTGGTATGCAATGTGATGAGGTTAACAAAGGGACTTTTTTAGTTTTTTTAGATCAATATTGTGATTTAAAATGTGCATATTATAACATAATGATTCATGGATGTCATACATTGGGTGTCATACATCAGAAGTATATGGCAGACACAAGCAAGATGGGGTATTATGCAGAACTTGCGTGTTGGAGCTTTCTACCATGTTCTAACATTGGTCCCTCCTCAAAAACATCTGAAGTGGTTTTAGACATCACCCACGTAATAATGTAGCAATCTCTCTCAGGGCCTATTTGTCCCCTTTTTAGGGTTAGCTGTAAGATTCTGAGCCATGCTCAAGTTTCATTAGCATGTTGATTTTGTCTTTTCAAAAACAAAAATTAAACTAGTAAAACATGCAATATGTTGTTTTTGGCCAATATACCATTTTCAAAACAAGGTAATATGGTGATTTAAATGTTATAACTTATAGAAGTGTAATACCCTCTCTTCTAATTAAAAGCCACGCCTGCACTGCCAGCACTTGTGTGCACATCTTAAAGCTCATGTCTGCTTTGTCCTGCGTGTGTGCAGAGAGGAGAGGGTGGAGTGCACAGTCTCCAGGTGAACGTGTGGCTGGAGCGTGTCTCTCCTCTTCCCTGCTCATCTCACTCTCTTCAGGCCAAAATACAAACCAACCTCAGGAACCAAATGGACCACACCCTGACGTTGAACATCTGCCCTTCTCAACCTGTGAGTTAAACTATTATTTTCATCTCTAAAGCACAATATAACACACGTTCAAGTGTACTTCTAATGTAGAGTATCAACACATGTCCAAGTGTACTTCTAATGTAGAGTATAACACATGTCCAAGTGTACTTCTAATGTAGGTCATGTAATGTAACAGATTCAAGTGTACTCCAAAGAGATCATTAAAGGTAAAGGAGGACTAATTACTGAGCCCCTGTAGTCTGTTGTGCTGCAGTGGTAATACTTCAGTTAAGATTACAGCTACTGGTATTGATTGACAGTTGTATGTGCTGTTACTGCTGTTCTGACAACTGTTATCAGCTCCCACTACTATTGTGTAACTTGTTGTGTAACAGCATTACTGTGACTCTCTGTGCAGGCCGTGTGGTGGTCGGGCTCCCACAGAGTCAGCTCAGGACAGGAGCTCTTCTTTACTCAGTCCCGTTTGTCCCTGACACAGCGCCCCCTTCAGTGCAGCATCACTATTGCCCTCACCAACTCCTCATCTCCTCACAGAAGCAATATCTCGCTGTTCTCAGAGGTAAACCAAACTCATCTCACACAGAAGAGATACATGGATTTCTCTAGTCAAACCATACACTGTATATGTAATGGACATTGCTAACCTGATAACCACTGCGTTCCAAACAGGAAGTTTGAGCATGGGCCTGCATCCTGCTCCATTATTAAACATTAAAAATTTTTATTAACCTGCTCTACATGATCCTGGGCTTTTTATTATGCAATTTTGTCCCTAAATCAAAGTATGAACATTAAAAAGAGACAAATCAGATGCCTTCTTTCCCCAAGGTCGCTCCTTGCCAAAGCAGAGATGTGGGCAGGAAGGGGCGTTACCTTCAACAACCTAGGACTGGCTCTTTGGTTGCAATGACACTTGCCTTCGTAATTCAAAATTTGGAACTCTTCTTTAAATTACTCACTATAAATGCTAGCCTCAATGAGCTTCATTTGGAGTCGAATGCTGTGGGTGACGTTACACTCCCTCCCTCCACTTCTTTATCTATGGGTCAGACAAGGTGCATAAAGTCATTCTGCCAGATGCCCTAAAGGAGTATAAAGTATGGACTGTAAAAGTACTTTATTGACAAAAAATGGGGAAGGTCTGAAATGTGATTCTACGGTAACACTGAAGTGCAGTGAGACACATGCTGTCATGTCAGCATCTGTCTGTGGGTGGAGAGAACGTGTCCAGAATGAGGCTGAAGAAGGATTTGAGTGAGGTTCAAAGGTCACTGAGCCCGTCTCCCTAGCACCTCAGCACGAGCCAGCACTACTCATCTCTAATGAATGCTGCTTGTGTCATAATACTAGTAGACAGTGACCGTGAATAATGCACATATTTATCTCAGTATACGTTAAGGTTCAGCTACACTTATCCAGTGTCTTTGGTGTGACTCTAAAGTCCAGGTTTGGAAACTGGTCCATTGAAGTGGGGGGCACGGCTCAGACATGGCCCAGAGGCTCCGGCGTCCAACTACAAGCCCGAGTGGACAGAAGGGAGAAGGTGTGGCTCAACAGCACTATCACAGGGAGATGTCTTCAGACCACAGCAGGTTTTATCAAGGGTAAATATGCCACACCAGGAGTTTAGGCAGTTTCCAGTGCATACATAGGACAGAACTGAAAGTTTTGATTTTTTTCAAGCTTGCTCATTTTTTAGGCTTAAAATTGTATTTCTTGGTTGGAAATCATGGCATCACACTAGGGTATTCCATAACTGTTACCTTAGAAACCATGTAGTTTACTGGGCCAAAACCCCTTTTGTACGCAAAGGTTAATATTTGACAAATGAAATGATAAGAATACACCTTTATTTGAATTTACTTTAAACTGACGTTAACTCTTTGTGTAAATTGTGTTGTGTCAAACATCTGGACAGAATTCTCCTCTGTGCGATCAATTGATTTGTGTAAAATAATAGAAGTAGAAATGAGAGAATGACTCAAACTTATCACCTGTTGTAGGTGGAGGCCCGCGTGAGGACATCCGTGTGAGTGTGTGTGTGGGGACAGAGCACAGGTTCTCTGTACATGTGGAGGGGACAGACCACAGTGCACCCCCATTGGCCAGTATGTCTGTAGGGACAGCCAATCAGAGGCTGGCCCTCAGAGCTCACGGCTGTGTGGAGAGCTTCATGTCATTGGAGGTATCAGTAACAGCTTATCTTTTTGATTGTGTATTGCTGGTTTCAGATGACATCAGACCATTCTATAGGCCAATATTAATGAATACAGTGAGTTCTTGGATTTAGTCAATAATACCAGGTTCAACATTTGTGAATTTACCTTTTGAATATTTCATTGTAAAGTACAATGTGATCAACAGAAAAATCTGTCTCTTGTCTCCATCTGAGAGTGTGACATCATCACATCCCAGTTATGGCAGTATTCGAGATACGTGCACACTGAGAAATCAGGATGCTAATGATCAAATGGAGTAACCCGGTTTCTTGACATAATCTTACAAATGTGCAAGTGAAAAAATGAATTTAATTTAAATTAATAAACCAGGAAAAATACAAACCATGAGCTCCTTTAGCATAAGAAGCTCGGGAGGTTTAACCAGCGGTTAAGAGCTACGAGATATCCTACAATCCACTGCACAGATCAAACCCAACAGATTCTTCATTAAAATCTTCTGCATAAATAAACTCAATTTTACAACATATAAACCAGAACCACTGTAGAGCCACATCAGCCCGTCTGATAATTCAGTTTTGATCACATTTGTTTACGTTTTACAGAAACGAAACTTAATACCACATGGCTAATTTGCATAAACTGTTAGTGCTGATAAAAAAAGCTCACTCCTTGTGCCTCATTCTTTTGGACTAAAGGACATGACTCAGTGGAGTATATGTGTGTTCTTTTTGTGACAGAAGAGGTGCGTATATCATGTTAGAGATAGTTCATGTTTTAGCTTTTCAGCGACCAGGTCATACGAGTGCAGATTGTACATGTGCAGGTTTAGCGCAGCTCTTTATTTTACAGTCATTTCACTCATGTATGCTCACTTTTTGTCACTATTGTTGTGGTGAAAAGACTGGAAAGTGTTTGTCTTTTGGACACATGCGCACTCAACTTTATGTTGCAGTATTCGGGATACTGCGTATACATGCCACAGTATCCCGGTTACTATCGGAATAAACCAGGTACAGTAACCCGGTTTCTGATAACCGGAACACTGCCATAACCAGGATACTGAAACCTGGATACTGCATATACATGCACCATGAAGAAACCAAGATACTCAACAAACCCGATCATAACCGGGACACTGATGTGCATGTATACGCACTCAATATAGAAAGTAAAATAAATTGTTGTTGGGTGAATGAATGTATTCTTTGTTTTACAGGCACAGGTTGAGTACTGGAGCTCTCACATGAAGGCCAAGCTCCAGGAGAAAGTCCAAACACTGCAGCATCTTCTGAAAGAGTTCAGACGACAGGTGAGGAGACAGTGAGGAGACCGTTGTGAACCATAGACTGCATACCTGAACCTTGTTTTCCATTGGTTCACTTTGGAGCGCATTAGTACGGTCTGACCACAGTCCTCCACTGTCTTATGAGAACCATACCACCCTGAGGGGTACTAGCCCCCAGAGGGCTCTGGGTACTTTTTAGCTATAAAGGGGACAAAAAGCAGATAAACACATAAAAATCATTTCTCACCAAACACTGACTTGATCTGGATAAACCTCTCCATTTCCAGTGATTGAGCTGATATGCCTCACAAAACAGAGCAGGTCCACTTCACAACCGCTGTTTCCTGTTTAATGCAAAGCATTCACATGACCACACCAAAGTGACCTATGTCAATGCAGCCCTAAGTGAACAGTATCAATGGAAAAGAGGGTCTATGCCCTAACGCACACTGGGCCTATGAGCCTGTTTCCTCATCTCTATAACTCTTGTGTTTTGTCTGTGTCTTCAGTCTGGTGAGAGTGCGCTTGCTCTACAGTACAGTGCCATGTGTGTGCGTGCACTGGACAGACTGGAGGCTCTGCTGTCTTCTCACACATTTGTGGAGTGGCACAAAAGCTCCGCTCGTCGTTTCCTCACTGAACAAGTGCCACAGTTTGTGAGTTTTCTGCAGCACGCCTCTCTGCTCGGACAGCACGAGCTCCACAGTGAGTCAGCCTCCTCCTCCTCATCTGCACTGTCCCAAAAACATCTGTAGTCCAACGTCCAAATCACTTTCATTCATTACTGAAACTTTGCTGCTGATATCATCAACATTCTTTGGGGCTGAAACTAACTAGAGGCATTGCTTTGTCTGAAGCTCTGTTACTCAAGTTAGAATAAAGCTGAGCTTTGTTTTAAAGCTCATGATTTTGATTTTAAATTCCATAAACATGACCAGTGTCCCCAGATATGAGGTAAACACGGTCATGTCACTGCAAAATATCAAGATGCATTTATTTTGACCCGCTCCAGGACCCCTTGCTACCCTGGCAGGCGTGTATCAAGACCTGAGGGGCCAGCGGCTGGAGGCTCTGTGGGGGGAGGTGTTGTGGACAGATATTGTGAGGGAGGTGGTCGTGGTGTACAGCCCTCAGCTCGTGTCTGTGCTCCGGCTCTGTGCCACTGGACTCAGGATCACTGCAGACGTGGTAAGAATATGCTTGTTTTGACTCTTTTCCTGAGGGAACGTCATCTTGGACTCAACATTTGCCACATGACAGTGAAGACAACAGCAAACATTCAACAGCAGCAAAGATTCACTCCAAATTCATTCTTAAAACTACTATCCATATGTTGATATTTTTCACCAGTAAATGGCAGATGTATTCCCACCTGGCCCTTCTCCTCACCTGACCCCTTTCTTCCTGGCCCCCCTCTCCTGGTCCCTCCCCTGACCCCTCGCCTTACTATTTAACATTACTAATACTTTCAACAGAACACTGTAATTTAGGATGTGATTAGAACCTAGTACTACACATGGCCTTGAAAACTTTCACCTAGTTTCACTTCATGATCATGTTATTTGTGGTCAATAAATGCAGGAAAACTTCAAATAAATATGCAGCAAATGAGTATGCATATGATATGCATGCAAATTTAGCCTTCATGAAATCAGTAATTATACATAAAAACATGAGTGCAATCAGGCCTTGTTCATTTTCTCACCCAGCAAAGGCAAAGCTTCACTTATTATCCACAACTGCATTCAAATCAAGACCACAGACACATGTGGAGTAAACTTACGTCATACTGTCCAAGTGTCCTTGAGCTGTCCATGTGTCCACATGTCCTCACGCTGTCACTGAGGTGTGTTTGTGAGTGAGGGAGGAGGGAGGGGTCCAGGGCAGTGTGTTGTACAAACAATTTGAATCAATCATAATATTCAATATTATTATTCAATCATAATATTACACCAAGGAGCAAAGCAGAGCCTTGTTTTCTCATAACTACATATAGACTAACAGACAGACAAGAATGATTAAAGTATAGGGACCTTTGCAGCTGCGGGTCCCTACACAAACTGTATAGTCTGTGCATAAGAAGGTCTGGCTCTGTGTACACATTAGAAAGTAGAGTAAAGTCTGTTTACAGTGTGTTGTCCTATTACACCAGGCAGCTCAGCAGTCGTATCAGTGGCTGGAGAGCAGACTGGCCCTGGCTCTATCTGGAGTCCGGAAACGGTTGTCCTCTGTGTACAGGTTCAGCCCCAGGTACTGCACCTGTCCATCTATGTATTCTAAACATGACTCTGTTACATTTAATAGTATTTAGAAATCACTGTGACATGCCCCTGCTGTTTTCAGGGAGTGCTCTGTGTCCATGTCTGTGCCCCTGCCCCAGCTGCACTGGCTTGGGGCAGACGAGTCAGATCTGGTGCAGGGCGTCCTGGAGGTGTGGCTCTTCAGACCGCTGCAGTCTTTGGCCTCCATCAGACCTGTGGCTGAGTTCTATCGCCTCAAGAGGAGAATTGTGGACAGCCCCTTCATATGTAAGACCACCTCACGACCATCCAAAGTTTGGACACTGTTTGTCATGTATGCTTCTTTATTTCCACGATGATTTACATAGTGGTGAAAACCATTTCATGTGAATTCATCAAGAAAATCATTGAGGGAAGGCCAAGGGTTGACAAAGCAAAGGGTGGACACTGAGGACTTTAATATACAATATAACTAATATTTTTAGTTTAGTTTTTTTTTTTTTTTGGGGGGGGGGTTTGCTACACGATTCAATAAATCTTTCTTCACATGTATCAAATATGTATGTATGTAATGTAGAAAGTAGTAAACTCAAAAGGTCCTATATCATACAAAAAAAGACTCTGAGCTTTAAGCCATGTTATAATGTGACCTCCTTACATTGCAAGGTGGAACAGAGTGTTGGATGTGATGAGGAAAACTACTTTCTAACATGCATCAGAAAACAGCATAATAAGGGTCCTTTAAAGAAAAAATACAGAAAAAAGGTGTCCAAACTTTTGAGTGGTTGTGTATAATATACAGTGGATATAAAAAGTCTACACACCCCTGTTCAAATGCCAGGTTTTTGTCATGTAAAATAATGACAGCAAGACAAATTATTTCACAACTTTTTCCACCTTTAATGTGACCTATAACATGTACAATGCAATTGAAAAACAAACTGAAAACTTTAAAGGGGAAAAATATAAAATAAAAAACTTGAAATAACCTGGTGGCATAAATATGCACAGCCTTAAACTAAAACATTGTTGCAGCACCTTTGGCTTTTATTACAGCACTCAGTCTTTTTGGGTAGGAGTCTATCAGTGTGGCACATCTTGATGTGGCAATATTTGCCCACTCTTCTTTGCAAAACCACTCCAAATCTGACAGATTGCGAGGGCATCTCCTGTGCACAGCCCTCTTCAGATCACCCCACAGGTGTTCGATGGGATTCAGGTCTGGACTCTGGCTGGACCATTCCAAAACCTCAATCTTATTCCAGTGAAGCCATTCTTGTGTTGATTTAGATGTGTGCTTTGGGTCATTGTCGTGCTGAAAGATGAAGTTCGTCTTCATCTTCAGCTTTCTAACAGAAGGCCGAAGGTTTTGTGCCAACACTGACTGGTATTTGGAACTGTTCATAATTCCCTCCACCCTGACTAAAGCCCCAGTTCCAGTTGAAGAAAAACAGCCCCAAAGCATGAAGCTGCCACCACCATGCTTCACTGTAGGTGTGGTGTTATTTTGGTGATGAGCAGTGTTGTTTTTGCGCTAAATATACCTTTTGGAATTATGTCCAAAAAGTTCAACCTTGGTGTCATCAGACCATAACACATTTTCCCACATGCGTTTGGGAGAGTTCAGATGTCTTTTTGCAAAATTAAGTTGGGCTTGGATGTTTTTCTTTGCAAGATAAGGCTTCCGTCTTGCCACCCTACCCCATAGCCCAGACATATGAAGAAGACGGGAGATTGTTGTCACATGTACTACACAGCCAGTACTTGCCAGAAATTCCTGCAGCTCCTTCAGTGTTGCTGTCGTCCTCTTGGCAGCCTCCCTCACTAGTTTTCTTCTTGTCTTATCATCAACTTTGGACGGACGTCCGGTTCTTGACAATGACGGTCTTCACTGTGTTCCATGGTATATTTAATTCCTTGGAAATTCTTTTGTAGCCTTCACCTGACTGATATCTTTGAATAATGAGATCCCTCTGATGCTTTGGAAGCTCTCTGCGGACCATGGCTTGTGCTGGAAGATGTGGCTACAAAAATGTGAGGAAAAGCCGACAAGAACAGCTCACCTTTATTTGGGGTTGATCAGAGGCACTTTAATTGGTGACAGGTGTGTGCTGACTTCACTTTAACATGAGTTTGAATGTAATTGGTTAAATATGAACATGGCCACATCCCCAGTTATAAAAGGGTGTGCACACTTATGCAATCACATTATCTCAGTTGTTTATTTTTATTTAACCTACCTGAAAGATTTCTGTTTGTTTCTCAATTGCGTTGTATGGGATATAGGTCACATGAAAGGTGGAAAAAATTGTGAAATTATTTATCTTGATGTGTTTTTTTTACATGACAAAAACCTAGCATTTGAACAGGGGTGTGTAGACTTTTTATATCCACTGTAGTATGTCTAATCCCTCTTATCGTGTGTGTGCTCAGACCAGGCCCTGCTGGTGTCTGACCTCTTTGTTGTCACTTATGATGGTCAGATAGTGGAGCTGCCGTGCTCTTGTCCTCTGCTGCTCGCCCACAGCCTCTCTGCCTCCTTCACGCTCATGTTAAACCCAAACTCGAGCTCTTTTGTCCTCATTCAAATGAAGAACCACAGCATCAATATTCAACACAATGGACAGGTACAACTTTCTTATGAACATTTCAGGTGCACATGTGTGCAGTGCATGCTTTTCTAATTGTGAGCTGGTTTGGTGGAGAGCCCCTGTGCTGAATCTGTATCAAAGCTTTACACCAGTTCAGTGACAATTGTGGAAAAGAACAAAAATACAGAAAGTGTGTATGAGCTGTTAAACAGAATCCCTCTGCCTATGTCATCAACAGGCAAACTATTCAAAATGCAGAGACAGTTTACACACAAGGAAGACATTTTCTGACATTTTAAACTTTTATTTAACAAAACACAAGGGTTGTCATACCCTTTCTAGATATTTTATAACAAACAGACAGACACACGCACACACACAGACACACACACACCCCGACACACACACACAGACACACACACAGACACACACACACACAGACACACAGACACAGACAGACACACACACACACACACACACACAGACAGAGAGACAGACACACACACACAGACACACACAGAGACAGAGAGACAGACACACACACATGCATGCACACACACACATACACACACACAGACACAGATAGATGGATAGATAGATACATTGTGTTATGGAATTACCTCTATGTATGTCTGTAGTGTAAAGCGCTTTGGGCGCTATATAAATGCAATGATTAATTCAATAATGATTCATTCAAATACACGTGTGTCTGTGCAGGTGTGGGTCGACTGTCACAGTCTTGTCTCAAACATGTTCCACACTGATGGTGTGTCTGTCAGAAGAACAGCTCAAGTTGTGGAGGTGACCAATCAGAATGGTGCATCATTGTCATGTGACCTATGGGATGGGCTGTGCAGTTTGACTCTGGATGGATGGCTGCATGGTACGACATGCATATATATGCTGTACATACTACACGTACATACATATGCTGTACATACTACACGTACATACATATGCTGTACATACTACACGTACATACATATGCTGTACATACTACACGTACATACATATGCTGTACATACTACACGTACATACATATGCTGTACATACTACACGTACATACATATGCTGTACATACTACACGTACTAGTATGTTAGAGTGACTGTGCACGTGTGTCTGTGTGGATGTTAGTGACTGTGCACGTGTGTCTGCGCAGATGTTAGTGACTGTGCACGTGTGTCTGCGCAGATGTTAGTGACTGTGCACGTGTGTCTGCGCAGGCACCAGCGCTGGTCTCATGGGAACCAATGACAATGAAGCAGGAAATGACCTGACCCTCCCTAATGGATCATTTGCTGCAAACCACAGATCCTTTGTATCCAGCTGGAAGGTGAGAGTGATTTATGAAACCTCATGTATAGTGACTTAGTAAGAGTCTGTAATCTGATCAGTGTTTTAAGCAGCTTGCTTTAAGCAATGTTATTTGTTTAACAAACCCCTGAACCGCCACCTTAACGTGGTGGAGGGGTTTGAGTGCCCGAATGATCCGGGAGCTATGTTGTCAGGGGCTTTATGCCCCTGGTAGGGTCACCCAAGACAAACACGTCTGGGGTGAACCTGGGGGTCAGACTAAGAGCACTTCAGAAGCCCTTATGCCAAGAGGAACAGCAAGGCCAGTTACGTCTCCGGGATTGCCACCACCAGGGGCCCCACCCAGGAGCCAGGCCTGGGGTGAATGCTCGACTGCGAGCATCTGGTGGCCATTCCTTTCCCCACGGGGCCCAGCTGGGCACAGCCTGAAAGAGGGACATGGGGCCGTGGGAGTTTACAGACTCTCCATGAAGGACAGAAGAGGAGGTCGGCTTTCCGGGCGATGAACAATTGAGGTCAACAGCAGGAAAAGAGCTGTTTGACCTCGACTGGGGATTAGGAAGCCAAGGCTGGGGACTCAGAGGTGGACTCGTCCATCACCCTGGCTGAGGTCACTGAGGTGGTTGACAAGCTCCATGGTGGCAAAACTCTCTGGGTGGATGAGATCAAACCATAATTCTGAACCTGATCATTTCTATTAGTGGTGGGATTCTACATGTCACAAGGTAAAAACACATACACATTTAACAAAATACATTTTATCTGCTTTCATCTCTATCAAATGTGATTGGAAAGTTGTGATGTCATCTGAAACACAGCAGTAGTTTAACTGTCAGATGCAGATGTGTTGGCCTGGTTTCTGGTTCATATTTCTGTAATTACTGCCAATCCACATGAAACAAAAACTGGCACAAAGTAAAACAACTTCAGAAAGTGGTGCCATTATTCAGCTCCAAAAACGTGAGTGTTTAATCCATAAGATTAATATGACAAGAAAAGAATGAGATGATTTGACATTTGTAGATGAGAAATTTGGAGATTTCTTTCAAATCAGTGAATCTTCCACAGCATTATCTAAGTCCTGCACAACATCTGAATTGTGACATATTTTGTAGAACATGAGGATGATCAATGCTTGGTGCTTCTTTTGCTATTTCCAGTGCAGTATCTTCTTCTGATTGTCTGAATGCAGGTCTGGCTCTGCTCTCCTCTTTAACCCACAGTGACTGGCTCCATTTCCTCTGCACATGTCTGTGTTCTGTATAGATCTCCTCAGAGTGCAGTGACACTCCAGTGCTGAAGGGGCAGTCTGTGAGCACAGCTGTAGGTCCTCTGAGCTGTGACCATCTCTTCTCCTCTCTGGACTCTCCGCTCAGCACCTGCTTCAGGGTGGTAAGAGCATGGCAGGTGGTTTATGATGCTCTTAAAATTTAAAGAGGGGGTATTATGCAAAAGTGGAAATTTCTACCATTTTATGATGTTGTTCCCTCATCAAAAACAGGCCTGAAGTGGTTTTAGATGATATATGGATGTTTGAGTAATCTAGTGATCTCTGACAAGCCTATGTCACTCACACGATAATTCTCCATAAATATAGAAAAACATGATACAAAAGTGTACACAGCAATTTGACAAAGCTGATGTGATGTGCACGTCAGAGCATCAGCGAAACTGATTAAACATGTCAGTGCTTTGTTTTGGGTGAATATAGTAACATGGAGATCGAAATATGTAATGTGTTACAGTTAATACTCCATAGAAGTCAAATCCTCCCTCTTTAAAGGTGTGTGGAGCCTTCTGCACATATATGCTTGTACAATTTCAGGTACTGTGCTGAAACTTTCACTAAAACAGTTACAATTCAGTTCAGTGTCATTTTTTAGAGCCAAAATGACAGCAGCAGTCTCCTCACAGGACTCCACTAAACTGTTGACTAAACCAACAGAAAGTGAGAAAATCCAACAGTGAACACCTCTACAGACAGGTTGACCAACATTCACAGGAAACAAGCATGTAGAGACCTGTTCCAGACCCCCCCCCTGTCCTCAGACCCTCCTAATGCAGGAACAACTCCACTTACAGTTATTTTTAATCCATTAACTAAGCGGCCATATTTGTTTTGATACGATTGGACCATGTATGTCACTGATTGGCTAATCCACCTGTCAATCATGCCCATCTGAATTTAGGGAGCTTCACCAGTGTCAAGATCATCTTCAGAAAGAAATGTGTGTTCTGGATCCCGGGCGACACAAGGAGCTGGGCTTAAAAGACACAGCTGTAGTTTCCACGTGAACAGCTCCTTTTACCTGCAGATTTTGGAGATTAGAAATGTTTTCTGTGAAAGATCTCAGCCTAAATATGCAGCGTTTTGTATTAAACATGAGTGAATGAAACAAAACACATAGATCAGAATACAGTGTAATATGGCCTCTTGTTTATAGTGGATCTAGTACCAGTCCCATTGGCCACTGAAGTCATTTTACACTATGTCTGTTTCAGGTGGACCCGAGTGCGTTCCTGTCCGTGTGCAGGGGCAGTCCTCACAGAGCAGCTCCCTGTCATCTGGCCTCTGCTTTTTCTCATGTGTGTCACCAGAACTATGTCCCCCTGGAAATGCCGGTCCAGTGCAGAGAGTCCCACTGAGACAGGGACACACACACCTCCTGATGCCTCTGCTGTGTGCCTGTGTTCCCTGCTGACATGTGAAAGGGGCTGTGAAGTGATGTGACATTCCTGAATGAGTCAGCTCTTTTGAACACTTCCTTATCATGAATGGTGGAATCCGGATCTCATCTTTTTATTTTTATTTTCAAACGTGTACAGTCCCTGACAAAGGTTTTGTCGCTTATCCATTTTGTAGAAACAAAAGCTTATAACCTGACTTTAAATTAATCGATTGGTTTTAGAAATGTCTCATATGAAAGCTAAAACCCTCCCAAATTATGCTCAATATACTAAAATAAATTTGCTTCACTGAAGAAAGATTGATCATTTAATGAACACAGAAAGGTCAGATTTTGGCAAGACAAAAGTTTTGTCGCCAACAAATAATTTACTTCAAATACAAAAATATGTTGCATAACGTCAGTGAATGAAGTAGTGGTGCTGTGAGATCCATATTTAATATCTTGTATGACTTCCGTGAGCTTGAAGGACACATCCATGCGGTTCGACAATGATTCATACAATTTGTTGATGAAGTCATCAGGAATAGCAAAGAAAGCGTCTTACATGCCTCCCAGAGTTCATCAAGATTCTTTGGTTTTGCCTTCCATGCTTCCTCTTTCATTCTACCCCAGACATGCTCAATGATGTTCATGTCTGGTGACTGGGCTGGCCAGTCCTGGACCACCTTGATCTTCTTCGCCTTGAGAAACTTTGATGTAGAGATAGAAGTATGTGATGGAGCACCATCCTGCTGCAAAATTTGACCCCTTTTATGGTTGGAAATGTAAGAGGAGCTAATACTTCTTGATATTTTAGGATATTGATATTTACCTTCCACCCTGCAAATGTCTCGCATAGCCCCATACTGGATGGAACCCCAGACCATGATTTTTCTGCCACCAAACTTAACTGTTTTCTGGGTGAATCTTGGATCCATGCAGGCTCCAGTAGGTCTCCTGCAATATTTGCGGCGGCTGTGATGTAATTCAACCGATTATTCATCTGAGAAATCCACCTTCTGCCACTTTTCCAGTGTCCATCCTTTTAGCAGGCTGTGGGCCTTGGCAAATGCCACATGGTTTTTTAATTGCCTTTTGTTTAGTGCTGGTTTCTGTGCACTGATTCGACCATGGAGGCCATTTCGAGACAGAATTCTACAAACTGTTGTGGTTGACACAGGGACTTGAGGTGACCAGGCCTGGTGGAGTCTGCTGCAGTGGAAAAGGGGCTGGCCTTGGATTTTCGAATCAACAAACGGTCCTACCGAGCAGTTGTCTTGTGGGGTCTGCCGGACCTGGGCTTGTCAAAAACATCTCCAGTCATTTCAGATCTTTTTCTTATTCTTTGTACTTGATGCTGAGACACATTGAAGGTGTCAGCCACCTCAGCAGTGGATCTGGTCTTCAGCCTCTTGATAATTAATGCTTTGGTCTCAGGGTGGATCTTAGGCATGTTGTCAGAGGTCAAGTTGCAGTTGATGTGAAGGTCTGGTGTGCTGGGCTTCTTTTTATACACACCCACTAATTGATTGATCAGTAACTGATCACAGGTGAGGCTGTAATCTAGGATTGGGTGCATCATATGACAAGGCCACAAGACTTTTGTCTTGCCAAAATCTGACCTTTCTGTGTTCATTAAATGATCAATCTTTCTTCAGTGAAGCAAATTTATTTTAGTATATTGAGCATAATTTGGGAGGGTTTTAGCTTTCATATGAGACATTTCTAAAACCAAACGATTAATTTAAAGTCAGGTTATAAGCTTTTGTTTCAACAAAATGGATAAGCGACAAGGCTTTTGTCAGGGACTGTATGTCTTTTTACACTGATTAATGCTGAACCAATACAAGAATCAGCACAGAAGCAGAGAAGGCAACACGAGTGAGATCTTTGTGCAGAAAAAACATATTTGGCATCATATTTTTGAATAATTATTACTGTAGTGCAACATTTGATTTAGAATTTCATGATTTTAAAGGGTAAATACACTTCCACTCTCAGTTTGAACCATTTTAAACAGGTTGAAGCCTAAATTGTCACATCGACTTCAGTCATTAAATAAATATAAAAAGAGATTTTTGAACAGCTCTTTGACATGAATGGGTCTGTCACATCACTAGCTCTGGGGCCACAGAGCAAAGACAGATTTAAGTTACACATTTTTTAGGAGCGCTTGTCAGAGCAGTAACCTCATTGTTATCAGTGGTCAAATGTAACAAAGTCACAGTACTGTTTCTTCAGGTGTTTGTTAAACTTGTGGGTTGTTGGTTGTGTATTTCACTGGAAAATCCAACTGTTACTCTTTGCCTTTGTGTGACAATTTCAGTGATTTGTACATGGGGACCTCATATGTCCTCAAATGTTTTCAAATACAGTGGTTGTGGTTTCCATTTCAGAGTTTTGTCTGCTTCAACATGCTGAACATACAGCGTATCGTGTCGTATCCTGCTGTTCCACCTCAGGACGACAGAACTGCACCATTTGATTCTGGCCTATTTAACTGAACATGGCTGATTTAAACCGAGGTCTTACACAGAGTGAAGATAGAGTCTGACTGCTGACCTCCACCCAGAGAACCCTATCCTCCACCAGGACGCACTTCCACCCACACGTCTCACCATTTCTTTTTAGAAGCAAAATCCAGGGTTCACACTCTTTTTCAATGACAAAATATCAAAACTTTTCCATGACTTTTTCATGACCTGATGTGAATTTTCCATGACTTTACGGCACCTACATGTTTAGAATTGATCAGACTTTTAGTCTAAATATGAAATGTTAACACTTTCCACTCACCTTATGGTTTTGATTATATATATATATATTTTTTTATATTCAAAATCCTGTCAGTGCGTTTATTGTCGTCTCTTTAAACAAAAGGTACAGGACGTTCAGAAATAATCAGAACACACTCACGAGAACTTAACAGAACACTGAAGTTGAGTGAAAGAGATTCTAAAATTCAACAGCTTTTCCAAAACTTTCATGAATTTACAAAATTCCATGACTTTCCAGGCCTGGAAAATGACATTTTCAATTTCCACAACTTTTCCAGGATTTCCATGATTGTGGAAACCTTGAAATTCACTAGTAAGGACCACACCACAACAATAGAATAAGATAAAGTTATTTATTGATGGTGGGGCTCCGTCTCCCAGCTGAGAGAACCCCCTCCTTAAAGATGGTAAATGGTCACATTTTTCTATAGTGCTTTTCCACCTTCAAGGCACTTAAAGCGCTTTACAACAAGGAACCACTCACCCATTCACACACCAGTGTATGCAGACACTGTGGGTTAAGTGTCTTGCCCAAGGACACAACGGCAGCATTCATCTGTGGGAGCTGGAATCACACCAGCAACCTGTGGGTCAGTGGATCTGACCGCTCAACCTGTGATGTTTATGTGGAGAGCTGGAATCGAACCGCCAACCTTCAGATTAGTGTGCGAATGCTCTACCAACTGAACTACTGTCTACAGACTGAAGGATGGACGAGAGATAAAGTGGGAGGGACGGAGCTGACGCTGACGGTGATGTCGAGATGTGTTAGGGTTAGTCATTAAATGGGGATATCATATTAACTCCACTTGATGACAGCTTTTATCACTATCAGGTCTTAGTTCATAATTAAATGTTAATCAAAGCTCATTTCAATGTTTGCACTTATCAGCACTGCAAGTGTTTGAAAGTATCTTTGAAAGTATCTTGGTGTCTCTGCTCCAGAGTTGGAACCAAGTCATTGTTTTGAAAGTCTCAAGTCCAAGTCAAGTGCCAAGTCAAAGACAAGTCCAAGTCGACTCAAGTCGTCTGCTTTGAGCTTCAAGTCATTTCAAGTCTTTAAACCAACTGTATTTAAAAAGTCATGGTATATTTGTATATGACTATTTATATTAATCAATTTTTTTCCTTTTTAAATGTGTTGACAAGATCTTACAGCAGAAATGAAAGTCTTCTCAAGTCACAAGGCTCAAGTCTTGGTCTATTTTAACAAGTCTCAAGTCCTAAAAATAGTGACTCAAGTCTGACTTGAGTCCAGGTCATGACTTGCAAGTCCCCACTTCTGGAATGAAAGGAGTCAGGTGACGGTCCTCAAGGTGGAGGGAGGTCTGTGGCCAGCATGCAGGCATCAACATTGTAAATTCATTTTAAATCAGACCCAATGCAGCTGCTTTTCTCGTGAGGGTCCCAGCTCTGCCTCAGCACATGGTAAACTCCACACATCTTCACTAGAACCATTTAGATCATTTCAGCCCTGGAACTGCCAGTCTCGACTAAACAAAAAGTAAAGGATTGGCTGTTACCTTAAAAGGAGATGTAGACAGACTTATTGCCAACATGGCTTAATGCTCAAGAGTCAGTTTTGCGTAATTTAGGACCTTTCATTTCTTTCGCCTCAGACTACTCGGCTAAACTAAGAGCTTTCTGTAATGTTTTACTCCTACATTCATGTTCTCTTGACATTGCAAGAGGTTTTAGAAGAAAGATGTTAAAAAAGTAAACTATAAAACAAAAAACAATGTTGACACTGCAGACAACAGTCTTTATTGATATTTGGTGAATAGATACAGGACATGGCAGGAGTCCCGCTGACAGACTGGAGCGTTTTAGGTCATCGGACATTTTAGTACATGATGATGAAGATGAGAGATGCAACACAACAGCACACAGAAAAACACACACAACATTACAAGTTTACTGCATAGTGTCTAGTTCATTCAATTCTGCCATCCATCTTTTGGCTATTTTGGTCATTTAAAGGGGTACTATGGAACTTTTCAGACAGACCAGGTCTATGCCATCAGCCAAGGAGATGTATAATATTGTCTGGAATTTGACATTAAACACATCCATCTCACATTTATTCAGTTAGTATTATTGGCACGAAAAATACTTCGAGTAAATGGGGCCACCTCTCCACAGACTTGACCTGTAACTTGTTTTCCACTGTGAAACATTCCAGACAAAGCAAAAACATCTCCATGGTGACAACTGTGGTTTGATTTGGTTCCTTTGTAATTTAACTCTTTGAAAAGTGTATTCTATGGTCAGCCAGCTGTAGACACACGTTTACTCTTAGAACTAGAAACAAAGGATCATATTTCACCAGAAACATAAAAGTTTTAATTATGCAGTCAGACTTAAATCAGCTGGTTATTTTCATGGACTTTGGTGCAAGCACAGAAGTTGCAATAGTAACCATATTTTGGACAAATCTAATTTGAGATTTGTGAATGTACACTGTTTTACTAATAACTGCTCAAAGTATGGACATGCTCAGTGTGAAAAACAGTGTCAAAATTGGTAAGATCCAAATCAGACAAACTTTTATCAGAAAAGTTCAATTGTGCTCCTTCAAGCCCTTTCACGCCCTCAGTGGACACACAGATAAAAGTAAAAGACATTTAAAAACATTCACATGTAGAATATTTGACCATGACGACGGCACGGTGAGTGCCTAATATAAAGTATGACTAAAGTAGTGAAAGTGTGTACATAAAGCTGAAGATGATAAAGTGCAGTGCACAGGGGGAGGGTTATTTGTTGTAAAACTTCTTATTGAGGAGGAAGATGAGGAGGTTGACGTTGACTTTGGCTTTGTCGAACATCTTCATCACAGCCACTCCATCGTACTGCAGCTGGAGCAGCTCCTGCACACAACAGCACAGAGGCACATTGTTTCAACCTTACATTAAAAAGCTTGAAAAAAAATGATTTTATATAATAGGTCCACTGTGAAATTCCAAATTCTAGATTTTAATATTGAGGGGGTCTTTATATATGAACACTTGGGGCTCTTTATTTACATACATCTTCTACAGATTGTCGTCTGATGTTGTCGTCAGTGAAAGAGTGGAGGAAAAAGGCTTTACTTGGTACGTGACGGTGAACTCCTCCATCTGAACTCCCAGGAATCGAGCTTTGACACTGAAGGTGCCCTTCTCTGTCCCAGGGACGATCTCAAACAGCACATTCTTAAACCTGACACACAGCACACAGACAGCAGTTAGTGCCCCATACAAGTGGAATGTCCCCACTTTAAGAAAGTGCCATGATTTTTATATATATATATATATATATATATATATATATATATATATATATATATATATATATATATATATATATATATATATATATATATATATATATATATATATATATATATATATATATATATATATATATATATATATATATATAATATTGTTTTTGAAAATGCTATATTCAGTGCTTGAACAATTCAGACGGCACACCCCTGAACAAAAGTGAGTGCTAGGACGAAGAGAAGGGAGAAGGAGCCGTTTGGGGAAAGCCCGCACTGTTATACCCCCCTCCTGCCGCCTCATTCTTCCCTTTAGTCCTCCAGCTACTGTTTTTGAGGAGGTAACAGCTTTATAAAATGACTTAAAGGTCACTAGAGTCCATTTTGTTTAATATAGGACCTTTAAAGCTGTCACACAGCACATGAGTATCTGACCAATCCCACGTGCCCTGTGGTGGTTCTTACTGTGTCTGGGGCAGGTCTTCTATCTCCAGCAGCACTCCCTTCTGCTGCAGCCTGGTGGCGCTGTAGCTCAGGCCCTTCTTCTTGCTCTTGCTGTCTGGGGCTTTGGGAGCAGTCAGTTTGTCCAGACAGGAAGTGATGTAGTGTCTGTAGAAATCCATCTGCTCGCTGTGGAAGCTGCTCTTGGCCTGCAGGCTGCTCAGGGTGTGTCTGAGCTTCATGAGCTCTGCTCCTCTCCTCTGTCTGTGGAGCCTCTGCTGCCGAATGTCCTGCAAATACATACATAAAGAAATTATTTTGGATATGCAGGGTCAAAATGAGAGTGCTGTGTGTTGTTGAATTGTACTTTTTTTTTTTCCTTGGTGGAATGTTCAGCATTTACCATGGTGATACAGTGCAAACATTAGCAAATACAGTGAAAAAACTTTTAAGATCTCTGAAAACATAAAGTTGCATGTAGAAAACCCCTGTAAAGTATCAATAGCACCCTGTGCTGGTTACCTTGGCGATCATAGTGAGTATAGCGCCCTCTGCAGTGGAAGCCCGGAGCACTCCCTGTGTCTCCAGCAGGCGCAGGTTGCGGAGGATCTTCCTCTTCTTGTGCTCCAGGCTCAGGTTGCTGTTGGCCATCAGAGACTCATTCCTCTTGAGTTTGTCGGGGGTGCGCGCATCCTGCCGCGCACGGCTCTGCACCAACCAGCTGTGGTGCTCAGTCTGCAGGGCCAGAGTGGGGAGGTTACAAGTTATTATGGTGAATCATGGTCAAACACGTTCATCTTAATCTAGTCAGCTCTGTTTCCATCCTAAGGAATAGACTCAGTACTGATTCCAGTAGCACGTTCTTTCTTTACACAATAGAATGACTGATGTTTGATTTTCAGCAATAAATGGTAGAAGTTTCTTTTCTATTCCCATGTGTTTTATATGTGTGTAAACCTCAGTGATCCAGGTAGGTTCATAGTGTCCATGGGCGTATACTGGTCTATGTGCTTCTACCTGTTCTCATACAGATAAAACTGTTCTGGAAAAGGTCATTTCCTGTGTCCTGTGAATGTAACTTTTTTTAGTATTATATTTGCTCTAATTATTGGTAGTATCTGATTTTCGATACTTGACATCCCTAGTCTATTCAAATGAACACATAATGAAAAGCATCTGGTCAGTGTAGCGCTGGACTGTATGACAAACATACCTCTTACTGATACATCTTTTACTATAAACAAATGGAAATGACTTTCATTTCCTGAAAATAAACAATACAGCCTTGACTGTAGACCTCTTCATTAAACATGATCTCGATTAAAACTGCGATGTGGAGTTCAAGTTTTAAAGATAACATTAACATTTTATGGTGTATAATCCACTATTTTTCTGAAAGGCCTATATACTATTAAAAGTCAGAAGAACATCTCTCCAAAAAGGTCTCCAATTCTGATCATGTACAGCAGACTGTGTTTCCTGTGCCAGTGAAAACATCATTTGTAATGTGTTTTAAAGCATTGTGTTGTGTAGAGTAGAGACCTGCTCCTGGGACGCAGACAAGCGGAGGATCTGGGCCAAAGAGTCTCCAGGCTGAGTGCGGATCACATCGATGATCATCTGCTTTGTGCTGTGTATAAAACATACGTATTATTCTGTACGCTTAAACAGCAGGGTGAGGAGGTGTGGAGGTGAGGAGGTGAGGAGGTGTGGAGTTGTGGAGGTGTGGAGGTGAGGAGGTACAGTATAAAGGACGGCTGACCTGAGCAGCAGCCCTCTGGTGTCCGACTGCTCGTACTCCTCATTGAAGATGTCAAACCTGTTGGTCAGAGTGAGAGACACCTCTGTCTTCCCCACATGAGTCTGGTCTCCGTCAGAAGAACACTCCTCTGCAGACAGAATCATAGACTCTTTTAGCCAATAAGATCAAGTAGCTAAAACCATTCTATTATCAGAAGTAAATTCTATTATCAGAAGTAAATTCTATTATCAGAAGTAAATTCTATTATCAGAAGTAAAGCTCAAATTCAAATCTCAAGGGACATGCCAAAGTGTGTCCTACCTGCAGTTCCACTGAGCTCCTGTAAGGTGGGCACGGAGCCCAGGTCTCGCAGCAGAGCTCGGAGAGGGTCGGCTGGGTCAGGACACAGGACAGACTGCTGCTCCACCAGTAGCTGTACGCACACACACATGCACACACATGCATACAGACACACATATACACACACATACACACATGGAGCAGGTGAGGCAGTGGGCAGTGACAGTCATTGTACATATTGTCCAGAGACCCCCCCCTGCTGTACCTGGTGAGTGTTGATGAGCTCGCTCAGGGAGATGTAGATCACTGGTTTATTCACATTCAGCAGCTCAGAATATTCATCCACACTGAACCTGTCCTCTGGCTCTGGCACATCACACACAGCTGCCAGGAACCTCCTGTCAGACACAACCCAGACACAAAAGCTGTACGAGCTGCAGGGCAATAGTCATTGAGGTCTATCTCCAGCCCCGCTGAGCCAAAGTCTACTGTCTACTGTCTCAGGTAGTGATCAGTGCTCTGCTTAGGACACCTCGGTCTCTGAAAGGGGGAGCCTAAGCCACAGACAGCCTACCCACAGTCTCACGTCCAGAGCCCTTCACCTGTTTGTGTCTTTGCTTCTGAGCAATACCCAGTACTGTGTGCTGGCCCCGGGGACCAGCACAGGGATAGTAGCAGGGCTGTTCCATGAGGAAAACATGGACAAAGATCAAATTTTTATTTATACTTTTCATCCAAATGTAACATCCAGTGTAGGCTGCACAGTTTGTACACCTGGCCACATGCTCCATTGTCCAGCTAACCTTTACACAAGGGATAGATTAGGCCCGCTGCATGACAGTGACGGCAGAAGAGCATCAGACAGGTTACTGGAGCAGAATTAGGATTATGCAGAGGCTGCTAAGTAGGTGTTATTAAACAAATCATTTCTTTACTGAAGGTGTAGGCTTTTGTCAATGACTGATGAGAGCTGCTTCTAGCTGTGTGCACAGCCCGTATGAAGACCACTGTTTTGTGAAATATCTTAAAAGGTTCGTGGGAAGTAGTCACAACCAGGCAATCACTATTTCACATCAATCAATGCCAGCACACAATGAAGCTAGAGTGAACGGGTCTGTCTATTCCCCGCTTAACATTGTTACAACAAGCTAGAATAACTGTGCCTGTTTATTCCCCGCTCAATAATTGTTACAATGAAGCTAGAACAAATGTGTCCGTTTACTCCCCGCTCAACATTGCAATCATCACACAATGAGGCTAGAATAAATATGTCCGTTTATTCCCCGCTCAACATTGTTACAATCATATCAATCAATCAATGGGTTTAAGCATCAATCATCACACAAACTGGCACATAAGAAAATCAAACTCACCGTTGACACTGGGCTGGAGAGCCAACAACCCACGGCAGAGTGGCTTAAACCCGGCTGGGCGTTCGTACGCAACCCGCAGCAGACTCTAAAGTGGGTGCTTTCCCTCCGCCTCTATATATTCTCTTCATGCACCTGTGCGTGCAGAGAGGGCCAGTCTCCACCGCGCACACATACATGGAGGCGCATTCCTGTCCCACGTCCAGTCTTTTGAAACTGGCAATGGGGCAGGGTGCCCTGTTTTTCGTAAACACAGTGTCCTTGGCACAATCCCCACTAGAAGATAGCGAGTTGTATAAGCATAATATTGACTTCGTGCAGGCATGCAGGCCTAGTGAATTGATCTCAGGACCATCTTATATGTTCCCACTACAACCACTACTAGCTATTGACATTTGAGATGCTACAGGGTTTTTATTCTACAGTATACATGGCAGCAAATGTGGTAGATCTCCCAGAGGAAACACTGAGGAAATTAACCATTTGGTAGTGACCAACGAAAACATGACAGCAGCGTAAGAACAAAGCCTTTCCTGTTTCCAGTAGGCACTGGGACTCAATCTGTGCATAAAGAGGGCGACTCAAGACATCTCCCATAGTCCATAGCTAGTTGAGTTCACTCAGTCATGGACTTGGATGTGGAAGTTATTTCAATGCTCCCTTATGGACTTATTTTACCACTAGCTGTTTTACATTATCAGATAGATAGATAATACTTTATTGATCCCCAAGGGGAAATTCAGAATCACTAGGCAAGTTATTATTATTATTTTTATAAACCCTGAATCCTTGTGCACACATTCTTAATGCACCGTCAGAAAACTCAAACTTCACTGGGACAGGACCAGAGAAAAGACGTAGACACAATGGCGTGTCAGCCAAAGTCCAGAAAGTGGACTTCAGGTCTCACAGGTGACTTTAGTACCTGAATTTCTGGTGCGTGTTGGTGATGTACTGGTTGAGCATGCGGACATGGTACCCATCTCCATGGAAACACTTGTTTGCAGCAGCATGCTGGAGCATGCGAGCAATAGCAGCCAGCAGGTGGCGCTGTTCAGAAGAGATAGTGGAGCCTACAGAGCGGTCTAGAACATCAAAGCCATCCGGGGCCACCACAGCTGGGTTCATGTAGCGATAGTACACCAGATTCCCCACCAGCTAAAACATGGGAATACAGATGAATCCATCATCAATCCATCATCAATCCATCATGAAGACATCATGAAGACATCATGAAGACATAGCTGCAGAAGCAGAGCTTACCTTGTAGAGGTCATCCTCAGAGGCCGCAGGAAACTTGTCCCTCAGAGCATCTCGCAGGACTTTGGCTGTGTAGCGCAGGCCGTAACTGAACACATCATGTACACAGACTGTCACAAATCTGAGACTTCTACCTCTACTTTTGACCATTTCAATTAACTACAGATGCACTTGGGTTTTTTATGCCAACGGGAGCAGATTATATGCTATTTTTTGTAGATACTACAGAAATGTAAGATGTGTTGCTTTGTGAATGAGTTGTACGGCAGGATGTGTGTGCTTGTTTCTGTGTGTGTGTGTTTGTAAGTCATACGGCAGGATGTGTGTGCTTGTTTCTGTGTGTGTGTGTTTGTGAGTCGTACGGCAGGATGTGTGTGCTTGTTTCTGTGTGTGTGTTTGTGAGTCGTACGGCAGGATGTGTGTGCTTGTTTCTGTGTGTGTGTGTGTGTGTGAGAGTCATACGGCAGGATGTGTGTGCTTGTTTCTGTGTGTGTGTGTTTGTGAGTCGTACGGCAGGATGTGTGTGCTTGTTTCTGTGTGTGTGTTTGTGAGTCGTACGGCAGGATGTGTGTGCTTGTTTCTGTGTGTGTGTGTGTGTGTGAGAGTCGTACGGCAGGATGTGTGTGCTTGTTTCTGTGTGTGTGTGTGTGTTTGTGAGTCGTACGGCAGAATGTGTGTGCTTGTTTCTGTGTGTGTGTGTTTGTGAGTCGTACGGCAGAATGTGTGTGCTTGTTTCTGTGTGTGTGTTTGTGAGTCGTACGGCAGGATGTGTGTGCTTGTTTCTGTGTGTGTGTGTGTGTGTGTTTGTGAGTCGTACGGCAGGATGTGTGTGCTTGTTTCTGTGTGTGTGTGTGTTTGTGAGTCGTACGGCAGAATGTGTGTGCTTGTTTCTGTGTGTGTGTGTGTGTGTGTGTTTGTGAGTCGTACGGCAGAATGTGTGTGCTTGTTTCTGTGTGTGTGTGTGTGTGTGTGTGTTTGTGAGTCGTACGGCAGAATGTGTGTGCTTGTTTCTGTGTGTGTGTGTGTGTGTGTGTTTGTGAGTCGTACGGCAGAATGTGTGTGCTTGTTTCTGTGTGTGTGTTTGTGAGTCGTACGGCAGGATGTGTGTGCTTGTTTCTGTGTGTGTGTGTGTGTGTGTGTGTGTGTGAGTCGTACAGCAGGATGTGTGTGTGTGTTTGTGAGTCGTACGGCAGGATGTGCAGGTTGGAGGTGATGGCTTTGAGCACTCGGTCAGTCAGGTTCTTCAGATTGACCATGGCCACATCGATTCTCCTCTGCACCTCAGGGTGAGACAGCGCCTCCTCTGGACTCACGTCATATGGAAGAGCACTACAACACAGTGTTAGGACTGAAACAGTTTCCTCTGGATAGTCTGGTGTTCTCTGGACACACTTTAAGGTGTAGTTAGGACCAGCTCTGAGAAGGCTGGAACAGTAGAATACTGGTGTAGCTCACCTCTTGTTTCCAGTCTGTGTCTCGGTCTGGTTCACCCAGGCCTTGTAGACCTCCAGAGGGTCGGTTCTGATGCTGAGGTTCTGCTCCAGGAGCAATTCTTTCAGGGCTGGGCCTAGAGTCTCTCTCAGAGCATTGTGTCCTCGAGCGTGACGGTAGAAGTTCACCAACATCTTTATGACCGTGGGGTTTCCTGTCACCACATGCTGTGGATGGTCCACCTTCAGCCTAAAACACACAACACCATGTTCTTCAGAAGAACTTTGAGCTGAGGGCCAGACAGGAGCCAAACATACAGGGGTCCAAACTTAATTACTTTTTGTGGTAAGAGCCCTCCCCACTGTGCTGGACAGTATAGAGGTTGGATATCCCTGTAGTGCAGGCCACAGTACTAACCTGATCTCATATCGGAGTGCCTGTGTGAAGAGCTGCAGCAGCAGGAAGGCCTCTCGTCGGTCTGAGCCATAGTTAAACAGGCTGAACACCAACATCTCCATGAAAGCTGTGGACTTGCTCTGAGGCATGAGGAACACCAGCTGGGCCAAGTACCGGGGCTGTGTCTGCAACAAGGAGAACATCCAGGCTCTGTGCTCACACACGCAGCGTCTGTGCTCACACACGCAGCGTCTGTGCTCACACACGCAGCGTCTGTGCTCACACACGCAGCGTCTGTGCTCACACACGCAGCGTCTGTGCTCACACACGCAGCGTGTGGAGTACCTGCAGTAGATAGAAGAGGTGCTGGTAGGCGTCTAGTCTCTCGCGCCGCTCACGGCTCAGAGCCTTCAGACCTTTGCTCTTCTCCAGGTCCATCATGCCCGAGAGCAGCGCCTTGTTCTTCTTGGTCAGCTTTTTATAGTGAGAGGCCACCTCCTGAGAAGGAGCCCAGAGAATATTTATCATTTATGAATCAATACATATAGAGCTCAATTTTCACTAGAATCCACATTTTTGGATACATATTTTATGATGTCTCACTCTCCTCAAAGACAATCTTAAATGAACTAAAAGCCCAAAAATATTGTTTTGGGGCTTGTTTTTTTTTTTTTTTTTTTTTTTTTGGGGCTAACAATCAGATGATTTTAAGTAACACTCACACATACTCCAGGCATACCAGGGAAAAAAAAGGGATTGTCTTGCTCATTAGACATAATGAATGAACACACAGATCAGAGCTTGGATCAAACTGCTGACAGCTTATCCTCTAAGACAGACATGTCAAACTCAGGCCCAGGGACAAAATTTGGCCCGTGATATAATTATATTTGGCCCGCGAGATCATATCAAATATGTATGAGAGCTGGCCCACCGGCTATAGAGTCATTATTTAAAATTCTGCTATTATTTTATATTTTGCTTGTTCTGGGTTCAATGTTTAAGCAAAACTATTATTAAACATTTGTTTTAATAAGAAAAAAATTAACATTACATATCTCGAAAGAAGAGAAAACAAGCAGATGTTGTTGAAAATGTTTAATAAATACTTAGTTTGGCCCATGACTTAGTCCCAGTTTTAAATTTTGGCCTCTGTGAATTTGAGTTTGACAGCCCTGCTCTAAGCCACTGCTATGCTGTGTATATTTTGGTAAACATTGTGTCCTAGTGCAAGGCATTTCCCCCAATGAAGGTAAGGTGTGACTGTGCACTTGACAGGTTACATCCTTATTGTAGTCTGGAGTTTTTAGTGTAATCCATTTTCAAAACCAAACTGCTGTAACATGACAATGAAGACCTTGTTTCTGATAAAATATTACCATTTTCTTTATTTTGCTGTTCTGATAAAATCCTTCAATAACAATTAGGGTTGTCAAAGTATACAAAATCTGATTCTAACAACAAAAACTACAAAAGTAGAAAAAGTAGTATCAAAACTAGACACTATCAATACTAAAAAAGTCCCATACACAGGACAGAAATAACCCTTTCCTGAATAGCTTTAGAATGATCTTGAGTTATAAGTACACAGACTAGTATACACCATGGACCAGGGAGGGAGGGATTACACACACATAAGGTCACATGGGAATAGAAAAGAAAGTACTGTGATTTAATGATGAAAATCACATTCTATTAAAGAGTGTTTTTTTTGGGTGGTATTGGAATCGATATTGAAGATTGAGTCTATTACTTAGTATCAAAATTGAGTTTGAAATTTAAATATCGTGACAACATTAACAATAAAGAACCTTTCAAGAATCCTACACCTGTCGTACCTGGACAGTGGCCTGGTTGCGGACCAGGAGCCCAATCTTCAGGTCCATGAGCTCCAGGTCAGCCTCCAGCTGTTTATTGAAGCGGATGGTCCTCACTACCTCCTGTCTGACTTGCAGAAGCTCTGCCTCCTCGGTGATGTCAGCACTGGACAGCTCCAGCAAGTGAGCAAACTTCCTGATGACACGCAGAGGGGGCGTGGCCGAGTGCACTGAGGGTAGACAGTTTGAGGTGTTAAGGGGCCTCATTTGATATATTTTATAGTGAGCCTTTAGAGCTGTTAAACTACATAGGTTACAATGTTGAGTTTACATAAGCTGTGGATTAATAATGACCAGTGCAACAGTGTGAACAGTGTTCTTCTAGTCAAGTCACATGTACTAAACAAAATACACTTTGTCTTGTTCATGCTCTTCTACATGTAAGATAAATGCACCACTAATGTTTTAAGTACGAGACCAAAAACCTTTATTTTTTACTAAATTGTACTGAAATCTATTATATCAAATCAAATGTGCAAATGTGTAACTGAGATATGCATTGCATCTGCAACTTCATAACGGTACTCTACCGTATTTGTCACATGTGCTCATCTTATGCATAGGCTTAAAATTCCATAGGTCTTCTGGGACTGAGCATTCAGTCAAAAGGTGCAGTATCCAACCACTGCTACTCTCTATGAAGATATTGTAGCTTTGCAGCATGGTACTGAACCTTCCATGGAGACAAGCAAGTGGTACCACCAAACCAAGTTAGAGGTCACATCTGTGGAGAGGCCCTGCATATACCTGCTCACAGTAAGAATGTTTTCTGATTTTTAGCACTAAATTGAATACTGTTTAATAAATGCTGTGCTGTGGAACATTCCAAGGCAAAACAATACATCTCCATGGAGACAAGCAGTTTGCAGAAAAGTTACATAGTGCTCCTTTAAACCATCTCTCAGACATGCAGGCAACTGAAGAAATGTTCTCTTACCCAGCAGTCTGTATTCCTCTCGGGCCTTGTTGGCTCTGAAGAAGGCCTGGATCTTCAACACGGCTTTCACCTGAACACACAAATACCACTTAGCAGTCACAACATTCTTAACAGGCCTTGGATCTCCAAATAAATACACTCATGTCAGAAGTGCTTTGAGCAGACCCACATTTCGTCTGAAGAAACGCAGTCTCTCCCTGTATCTCCTCCTCACCAGCCACATCCGGACCATGGACTGGATCTGACGGAGCAGGTAGAAGTCAATATAGAAAGGCAGAGGTGTGATAAATGTTTGTTTATTTAGTTAACACTGTCCTCTTGGCAACAACGTGAATAATAATCAAACAGATGACTTCAACAACATAAAGTTAAGGAGCACACAATTTCAGTTTCTATGAAATGTCTGGATATTATAATCTTATTTATTGTGAGAAGGAACATCACATGAATCAATAACAGTGAAATCAATTCATGTACTTTGATGAATATTGACAATAGATTATCACTCTATGTGTAGAACTCAACTTTATCAACTCAAATCTTCTGAATGATGCAGCAAAGTTAAAGCTACAGTATGTCACTTTCTGACTCCATGGAAACAAAGTTAAAACCATACTTTTCTTGCATTCTCCAAATAGATAGAAAGAAGAGGAGGCTCTCTAGAAGAAAAGACAGCTCACCTTCACAACAGCTCTCCAGTTCATATAAAGGTACTGCAGCCGCTGGCGATATGCTCTCCGAGCCAAGAACCTCCTCCAGTTGGACTGTACACACACAATTTATGTGCATTTCCACAAGATCTTCAAAAACAGTAAGCTACTCAGTGTGACTCAAAGTAGGAGTGGAACCTGCAAACTTCTTGCTGTGTGTTAAAACATGTATGAGTACCTCAAACATGTACGAGTACCCAGGTTTCAAATCCAGTACATGTGGGATTACTTAAAGTCTTATGTTACACAAAATGGATTCTTGTGAGCTTATAGCCATTTTACAATGGTGTAACCTCACCACCAACAGACCTGGAGTTGTGTTTTGTTTCATTCACATGTT
Source organism: Boleophthalmus pectinirostris (assembly GCF_026225935.1). NCBI lineage: Eukaryota > Metazoa > Chordata > Actinopteri > Gobiiformes > Gobiidae > Boleophthalmus > Boleophthalmus pectinirostris. Next base: position 470,790 of record NW_026571447.1, read on the forward strand.
TAAGTAACCCTTGATAATTATTCTGTCAATATCTCCAAAGTTCAAAATATCTATATATCTATACATCCACCTTGTGAAGCCATGAAGTAATTTTCAAGTTAATCGCCATCTTTTACCTTTAGTTTAGTAGACAGTAGCAATTCCAGGACTGAAATTATCCAGACGATAGTAGTGAAGGTGTATGCAGTTTATTACAAGCCCTGGGGCCTAAACATGGCCGTTCATTGAGGTCAATGGGCAGAGTTCAGTGGCACATGTCTGTAGATTAGCCTTTAGTGTCTAGGTCCTTCCCATGCCTCTCCTGCCCATTGAACACGTGCAGTAATGCTCTTCTTCCATGTGGGCACACGCAAACACACTAACACATTAAAAAGCAGCTTTTGAGACTACTGAAAGATTTTTGAGCAGAGAAATAGTTTATGATTTGAAAAAAGGCAACAATAGCCACAAACTCTGACTTTTTTGTCAGCCTGTCAGGCAACATAAGCAGTTTGTGATTACTTTGCACTCTTGTGGAAAAATCCTCTCTGAATAAGAGGGACTTTTTCACTGTAGTACCAATGAGTGCCCACTCATCCAACTTGAGACTGCTCTAAGCTAGCAGCATCCTATCCAGTTATTTCAATAGATCCATAGTTTAAAAACAAAGTGGTGCACTTCCTGCATTACCACACCACAAGGTGGAACAGAGTGTTTTCTGTTAGAGAGAAGAACTCAGCCTGAATATGAAAGGTTTGTGTGAATGAAACAAAACACAACTCCAGGTCTGTTTGTGATGAGGAAACAACATTTACAACATAGAAAACAGAAATAATACAGGTCCTTTAAACATACAGCAATGTGTCTCCTCCTAACATTAATGTAATGAAAATAAAAATGTTGATTTCATGTTCACACTTGCCAGATCATACCAGGATTAGAACACATTCCTGCTCAGTGTCTACCTGTATAGTGACCACAGAAGAGATGTTGTTCATAAAGTATGCCCGTCTGTCATGTAGCTGTGTCCTCAGGAGGAAGCCTCTGGCCGCGGCCTGCAGACGCACCACCAGCCCCTCACTGCTCCTCCACTGCAGGCTGCGGCTATGCTGAGCCGAGGCACTGCTTATAACAGACTAGATACACACACACGCACACACACGCACACACACGCACACACGCGCACACACACACGCACACATACACGGTTACTATCCCACATGGACGTTATCTGAGATTTCCTTGCTTAGCTGGCCAAAATCCATTATTAACCAGGTGGTTATAATCGATTTACAAATCTGCAGCAAAGCCCACAAATAAAATGTTTTACTTTTGTACAAATTACTAAATTATTTGTTTGGGAGTGTATTTTTGCCATAATCACAATATACAGTCACCCCTTTAGCTCTTCTATCTTCACTATAACTCACTACTCTGTTTAAAAAGACATGATGATGCACTGAGGACAAACTGGGAATGGCCAAAAAAATTCTTCTCAAGATTAAAGTTACTTCAAAATAATATTACTCAAGTAGAATTTCAAAGTAGTGGTCCAAGAAAAAGTCATTTTATGGACATAGCATATGAATTATAATTTGATGTTAATGTAATTTGAAAGACAAAACATAAAATAATGCACAAAATCTGTTATTTTCAAAGGACACACAAAAAAATTAGACAAACTAAATCATATCTGAAGAAGCGATGCAAGAAACAAATGTTCAAACGACTTCATATTGCCAAAGTAAAGCTTGTGTCACTTGTAGACAGATTTACAGTGGGAAGGGGAACCAAAACTTTTACTCCTACTTGAGTATTATTTGATTAAATGTATGGTGCTAGAAAAGTAATCTGAAAAGTAAAAAAAAAAAAAAAAAAAAAAAGGTTGCACAAAGAAATGTAACTGAGTAATACCCACCTCTGAAAATAAAACTATCAGGGCTGATGGCCGGATATCCCAGATATGGATTATTGCACATGCACCATTCACAGTTTTGAGTTCTCCCACAGGGCAGAGCCTAAGGTGTCGGGGGCCTCTCTCACCTGGATGTCACTGCGGCTCAGGAAGTGGGAGTTGGGCCTGAAGTCGTGTGGTTTGTCCCAGCTGCCCTCCAGTTTGTTCAGGTGGAAGTAAAAACCAGAGCCATCGTCCAGCACTGTCTGGATCCATGGACTGGAGTTAACTGCTGTGGCACAAATATGGACTACGTGTCAAACTCATACTTCAGAAACACAAACACACTGAGTGAAAGACCTGTTATCATGTGTTTTTTTGTTTATTTTTAGTATGTATGCGTGTATATGTGTGTATATTTATTTATATTTATATTTAAGTCAGTGCATTTCAATGATGTGTAATAATCTGTACTGTACTCTCCATACTGGGGAAGTAATCACGTGATGAACAGAAATGCAAATCAAACAGGGACTAACACAGTGGTTCCCAACATGTTTTTGACTTGTGTAACCCAAAACTCTGTAGGCAAATACATCTGTTTATGATGGTAATATATTGTTTGCCTGGGATCCAGAACACATTGCTTCAGTACTTTTCGAAAAAATTAAGTCTGGTTACTGGTGAATCGCTCACAGTTCAGGGGGGCATGACTGACAGGTAGGTTAGCCAATCAAGGATACACATATCAAAACAAATATGGATGCCAACAAGAAATATATATTGCAGAAGATTGAAAAACATCACAGATTTCTGCTAAATCAGGGAGTAAAGTCTGTTCATATGAGGTGAGGGAAATGCCATTTTGTTCAAAACATAGATGAGCAATGAGCTGAATTCATTAAACATCACTAAAAAAAAAAAACAAAGGAACCAGACTGATCTCTGTTTTTAACAAATAACATTCTGGATTTGCCATTGTCAAAAATCACCATTGTAGTAGATTTTAGAGCTTTAAGGATGCAACAAAGAACATTTTTATTCAACTACTACTCCAATGTCACTCTTTTTAAATGAAATGATTCCAAGTTGCCAGCCAACTGACAGAGCAGAGCAGTGTAGTGTAGTGTAGTGTACCTGTGCGAGCCCTCTCCTTCAGCACTGTGGACAGCTGCTCCTGGTACTGGGCTGCACAGTGAGGCACCAGACTGTTGAGGGTGAGCTCAGGCAGAGACAGCACTCTGAAGGTCTGAGCGGATCGCTGCTCTCGCACCGCCTGGTTTACTGCTGCCAGTGCCAAGCACACTGCAACACACACACAAAAAAATATTCTTTACAGTTAACACTTATATTTTTATGCAAGCTACAGCCAGAGCTGCTCACATAATTAAATGCGCCTTGTGTCTTTCTTATGTAACTATTAAGTTTTGTGTACAAATTCTTTCAGTACTCTAAACCAATTTAAAAGCCATGCCTATGGACAGGCATTGAAAACTTAAAACAACACATTTGGTCTAATGCAATGTAACTGCTATGTCTATAACAAATAAATAAGTACAAATTGCCCTCAGTTTGGCACAAACCAGCACATATCCACTTTGCTCTAAACACATTTGTGCAGTAGGCCCAAATCAGAGGCCTTGATACTCACTCTTCAGTGCTTTCTGAGTATCGTGATTGGCTCTTATCACAGTCTCCTGGATGTCAGTCAGCCACAGCGCTGCCTCTGGATCACGAGTCACCTGTACTACGGACAGAGCCTGTTAGAACGCTTCAGCCCAAATGTATGATGTGGATGTGGGTGTGTCTGTGAACGTCTGTGGCCATGTCTGTGGGCATGTCTGTGGTCGTGTGCCGAGACTCTAATGGTTGCGTGACAGGGGTGTGTGGAAAGTGTGATTTGAATATGCTGGGTCGGGTGAGTGGGACCTGTGCACGCTGCTGCTGGGCCCTCCTCAGAAGGACCAGGTAGCGGCAGGCGTTGCTGGGGACCACGGCACTGACACTCAGAGAGGGCTGTTTCAGGGCGGACAGCAGTCTGTGGACGTCCCCCTGCATCACTGCGTCGTTTATGAGGGACACGCACAGCAGCTCTGAGCACACACACACACGGTCAGTCTCAACAATATAGACCTAAATCCCCATGAAAATATTGCTGTACACTTAGTAGATTTATTGTCTTTAATAAAATGCAAAACACATATTTTTTGCATTTATTTAGTGAGGGGCAAATTATGATAATACTCCAAGATAACTTCTTTTATGTTACATATGACAGATGAACCACTGCAGTTCACACACAAATGTAATTTGTAATTTATATATGTCACCTGAAACACCTCCAGTGTCAAGCAATAGACAATGGGGAGAGGGAAGGGTACTAGCTTTTTAAAAGGAATTGTCAGCCCTTTCTGTCAGCCAGAACCACACACTCTGACAAAACTTTATAAACGGTGTAGTTCTGGAGTAAAGATAGACCAAAGAAATAACTGCACTAAATGTGGTAAACTGCTCTCTTAAAGACGTGTGGTAAAAAAGCGCTGTGGGTGAGTTTGTAGTAAATTTAAATCTAAAATAATGTGTTGAACATCGGCCATGTAAAAACCCACTTGATTGACAGATGAAGAGAGATGCATGGTCCATTTGGGAAAAAACAAACACAGCAAAAGAGAAAAAAATTACAGAGGACTGAGAAACAACACTGATTTCTACAGAACAAACAATCAAAGCACTAAACACTAAACTTCTATATTTTGTTTGTGTTTCAAGTATTTTCAACAGGAGATGTCTTCTGCATTTGTGAGACACATAAGACAAATTAGCAGCTGTGGTTGGACCATCCCAAGTTAGGATAGAGGTTTGACACCCTTCATGGTCCAGTTCCTGAACTTTCTAGATACAAACAGAATGTAGAAGGAACTGGCTGCTACTGGTGGGCACTGACAACATAGTATGAAATATGATATGACCATACAAAACATGATCCACACAGATGAACAGACACATACGCTGGTGCTGCTCCTGGACCTCACTGTTGACAGAGTTGATCTCATTCTGGAGCTGATTCCAATTAAGCATGGTCCCGTTGGACTGTTTTTTTAGAAGCGTCAGAGCGTCAAAATATCTGAAAAGTTATGAAAGTTTTTCATGTCTCAGTAAAAATGGAGGATGCAAGTGTTGCACTTACAGGAACAAGTTAAGGCACTACCTGTGAAGCAGCTCGGGCTCTACATCACTGAGAGCTGCTGAAGAACTGACCAATGAGGAGCTGAACTTTTGCATAAGCCCCGCATCCAGTGCCTCATTAATGACTGCAACAGAGGTCAGCATCTCCACAGCGACAAACAGCTCCTCCTGCTGCAGTGTGCCCTAACATAAACAGCAACAGGCGACATTAGGACAAGGGTGTAAAGAAATCAAACATTGTACAATCTCAAATAGTGAAGGGACTTTAAATGACTAATAAAGATGTAGTCTAAGGCTATAGCTGAAGTACACAAGGACTGCAAGTAAAGTGCACACAAAGACAAACACTGTTTGCATATTTCTGCAATGTGGTATGAGGATACATTGTATATTCAGACATATAAAGAATATTCTTTTGTGGTACAAGTCAAATCATATGGAGAACATATACTGTGTGCTTAAGGTTGCATAACGGACCCTTATGTGTGGTGTCATGGTCAAATATGAGGTGTAAAATAATGTACAACTTCCAGAATTGGGTTTAGAAGACTTTTTAGAAGATTTTTCCCAAACTGCTCTTTTTATTGTGGTACAGGTATCAGCAGCAATACTGAAAATGTTTGTTAAGTAAATATCTTATTTTGGTCTATAAATTGGTGTAATAGGGACAATAATGGCTCAAAACACACTACCATTTTGTTCCCTGGTAACAGTCCATTCATTTGTCCAATAACGAAGCAAAAAAAGTGAAGATAATTTTTTTACATTATATTTTTCTGAACTTTTTTTTCCCCATGTCTAGAAAACAAGCCAATTATTTTCAGGATGTGTGGGAATCTAGAGTCCTTGTGTGTAGAAAAGTGTGATAGTGTCACTGACCTGCAGGCTTTGCCTCTGGATCTGCTGGAGCTCAGAGTGGTAGAGCCGGGTAGCAGAGGGGAGCACAGGGGGCAGGTCCAACACTGGGCTCATCAGGGAGCTCAGGGTGAGTCTGGGGTCAGAGCCCTGCAGACACTGGTTCAGCTTCAACAAGGCCCCCTCAACTGGAACAACATGCTCAGTGAGGACACACAAAATCTGACCACCCATACATTCCAAATAGGAAGTGAGCAAGCTCACAACTTTGAACCATTGAGTCTGGCTCCAATTCACTTTCTACTGAAAAACTGAAAAATATTTAGAGGTCTTTAAATGCTGCTGCTTAAAATGTTTATATTAAACTGCTCTACATCATCTTGGTTTTTAGTTCCTAATTTTGTCTCTAAATCAAGATATGAACATTAATAATCAGATCCCTTCTTTCCACTAGATCTGCTACCACTAGAGTTAGCAACAGTTTTGATTGACAGCATTGCTAAGCATCTGCTCCCTGCCCAACCAGAGTGTGTGGTAAGGGGCGAATACCTTCAACAACCTGGCTCCTGATTGGAGCTTTGGAATTCCAAGTATGTGTATCCTAGTAACCAAATAATGAACTCCAAATATTGATTTGGTTGATTTATCTAGAGGCAAAGACTATGGGTGAAGTCACACTTCCTCAGTCCACTTGTACAGTCTATAGGTACATGAGACAGCAGTGTGATCCTCCATCCTGCTCTCTGCCTAAAGTGCACTTACTGCTGATTTTCTTCTGAGCGTCTCTATTGGCTGTAGAGATGGCCTCCTGTAGCTCCTCAGGATCCAAGGGGTCCACACAGCCCTGCTCCTGCTCATGGCACACAACACTCACATCAGCAACTGAATCAACATGTCTGTCTCTATGGAGACAAGCACCACCACACCAAATTACAGGTCAGATCAGAGGAGAGGCCATCCCACTCACAGTAAGAATACATGTTTTCAATAAACACTTGTCCATCTGTCATTGATTTAATTACAGGTTTAAAGCAATAGGGTGGAGCATTCCAAGCAAATAAATAAAACTGTTGTGGAGACAAGCAGGTGGCAAACCCTCCAAATAAAAAGTTAGATAGCGCATCTTTAAAGGACGACACTCCAAAAAGAATGTGGGCTTTTAACCATAGTATATTAACTTGTCAAATCCATACTATACATATTGCAACAGTTTTTAAGTTTTAAGTTTTTAACCATTACCAAACTCTTTCTGCAATCAAACTGCTCCCAACGAATGCCTGTTTCTATTAGCTGAGCATTCACAGAGGCTACACTTGTTTAGTTCCCCATTGTTCATTCCCATTGCTGACAGCAGAGGGAGCGCCAATGCCTAAATGCCACATTAGAAACTGGTGATATGCTTAATGCAGACATTATTTTAAGTTACAAATGTGTAACCTGATCCTAAGGTAAAAGGTAATTAAAGCCACAAGAATGTATCGTATGTGTTCTTGAAAGAAAAAAACTAAACAAAACCCCAGAGCGGAAATTGCTAACTGATGTGTAACTAATGTGTAGTACCGTAGCTTGATAGGAATAAAGAGATCATTTTAAAATGCAGATTTTCTTTTTTTTAGTAAGAGAAGAGAGGGAGTACCAGAGCTTTTTGCTGTCGGTCTGTGATGAGCTGCTCCATGTAGCACAGGGCCAGCTCTGGACGGAGGCCTCGCAGGGACAAACAGGGCACAGTGAGAGCTGAGAGGAGAGCCAGCTCGTCAGAGGAGTCCAAGGCCTGGTCCACCTGCTCCACAGCCCAGTGCACTGAAGACAGCAGGAACATCACAGCACTGCCAGATACTCACTCTCACATCATTTAACTAGGGCTGCCAAAGGTCAAAATCAGATACTAATCGATACAAAACTTGTACAGAAACTAGATACTCTTTGGTATCGATATTAAAGGTCCATTTAGAAATGAATCTTTCCTGAATAGCTTTAGAATGATCTTGAGCTGTGTCAGAACATGTATAAGAGCAAATAAGGCTAATACACACCCATGGACCACTACCTACCATAGAAAGCAACCAGCGACTGAAAGATTACACAAGTCACATGGTGATATGGAGGTGTAAATTTCAGTATTAGACTACTCTACATAGTCTCATATCATTAGAGCCACTCACAGTTCACCATGTTGATGTTGTGTTGGATTTCTTTTTGAGTCAGATACTCCTCATAGATGTCCTTCTCCTCAGCTCCGCCCTGTAACATGAACAGAGGAACTTACAGCATGTATCTCATCAGTCAAATCACACAGTCAGTTACTAGTCTTATTCTGTTTAAAAGAAGCAACCCTGTAGTTTGTTTGGAGCTCTACAAACATCTTCTGAAATGCCTGGGATTTTCAGATTTGTTTAGCCATACGTATTTCAGTCTTTTCTTAAGTTTTAATATTCCTAGATGTGTTGGAAATGTGCACTGAGAACTAAATTATAAAAAGATAAATTGAAATTAGCAAATCAGTCAGGCCATACTTCTTCAGTAAAGTATATTTTTAATGTGGATGATATATAACCAGGGTTTGCTCAGACCAGAGGATATTGTATTGGTTGATTTTATCAGATAATTTCGCTGCTTACTCCATAGAATAACAGGAGTAACATAAGCAGATGTTGTGTCATACCCGGTTCTTTGCATTGAGAGCCTTCTGCCTCTTGCTTTGCTGCAGGAGCTCCTGGTACACACTGAACAGCACTTCATTCAGGTACTCAATCATAGCATTAGGATTCCTCAGAGCCTTAGCCGTCACCTCCACTTGGCCCCTGTCCACTGCCTCATTTATGGCTATAACTGCCGCGTGCACTGAAATCACACAGGAATCACACACGCATGAGATTAATGGATAGTAAGTAGAGAGAGTATTCTACTTTTATGAGGTATTCACTGTTAGCACATAACATTTAAATCACCATGTTACCTTTTATTCTTTTGAAAATGCTATAGTCACCAAAACAACATTTTAAACATGTTTCGCCTTTGATAGTATGCTCACAAACTACTGAGCATCACATTAGATTTGTGAAGTTGTAGTGCATGTTTTGTATCCAGTTTTTGTATATTTATGAGAAATGGTCAAGTGAGGTAACTGTGAGGAGTGTGCAAATGGGATCCAGGAGAGAAGATCACTCAGACATTCATGGACGACATAAAATCACTTCAGGCATGGGGAGTGAACAATGTTATAACATGGTAGAAAGCACCAAAAATAATAATACCTCCTCTTTAACAGTATGTAGATAGAGCTAAGAACACACAAACCTGCAGCCTGGTCCACAGACAGCTCATTGGCCAGAATTCCACCTATCTTATTGAATGCTGGCATCTGGATCCCGTATTTGTCCAGTTCCAACTTCACATTGTTGAGTTCCTCCTCTGGAATACAGTCACAAGTTACTATTAAACATTGCTAGCAGAACAGAAAAACTGGCTAACGTAGGGAAAAGCGTGGAACATTAGTGAAATGTACACGTCACCTGTGAAGTCCACTTTCCCGTACAGGTCATGGATCTGAGGTGCCAGTCCCAGCCTGTACAAGTAGAAACTGAAGAGGCAAAAAATTGATCATGTAACACTTCTGTAGTCTGTAAATTCAACCATCCTATCTATTCGTTAAGATATACTGAAAATGAAAAACTACCCTCTAAGGGTGGGAATATGGAAATGGTCCTGTTAAAAAGAGAGCACCAACTTAAGACTCCTGCTCCTCACGAACTTAATGTGGACTTTGACCTAAGGTGCTTTGATATTGTGAAATTATTTTTGTATTTTATGAGAATGTTTTTATGTATCTAATGTTTTTTTCTTGTTGTGGAGTGGGCTGATCTCACTAGGTGACCTCACTTTGAGACCTCCCATTCCTTAGGGGGGGATATGAGTACCTAGGCTTGCAACCATTTTGTATACTGTGGTCCAACGCAAGAAAAAAATTATCTGACAAAGGCTTTTTGCCAAAACATTACTTAAAATTTTTTTAAAAAGCTTTTGGACATCAGCCATCTGCGTGTGCTATGCATTTTCTCACATATCACCAAAAGATGCTATTTGCCTTGCTGTGTTTAAAACCATTATTTTCACAATTGTTTTGTCGATTCTGTTTTTAACTTGATATACTTATTTAGAAATGCATGATTGAAATTGCACTAATGCACTGAGTCTCTGTTCGTCATTTGAAATGCGCTTATGCAAATGGAATAGTAACTTCACCTCAGAGCATGGAGGCAGTAGACCACGCGGGGCATGTTCTTCTTGTCATACACATCAGTTGTTTCTGGATGAAAGATCTGCAAAAACAACAGTAGTCAGAAACCCACCAATCAGAGGTGTGAAGTGTGATCATATGACGTTACCGAAGGGAGGCCTAGTGCTGTCATGGCTGCCCTCCAATGGTTTATGTTGTCAGTGTGACGAAACTGCAGCCCCATCGCCTGAAAGGAGACACATGAGTAATGCACACATCTTCACTTATTTAAACTGTAACGGACTGCAAAATGATTGTCCTCGTGATATAATTAGACACACAACTTCAACTAAGCCAAAGCTTTGAGTCACTAAAGTGTCCACGAGGGCATGGAGATGTTATTGCTTTGCTTGGAATGTTTCAAAGTATGGCATTAAAACGTGTCTATCCTCCATGCCACCAGGCTAAGCTTCAGGTTATATGTGAAGATTCTATTGTAGCCACAGCTGCCTTGGGACTGACTGATAGAAGTGAGGCTACCAATCTGCGCCATCAGCCCCTCCCACCACTACCAATCACACACACACTTACAATAGATATAATATAATGCTCATAATAAAGAAGATGGGTGTAGTGTGCATGAGGGCACAATGACAGAACTTGGGGAATAAATCTTCCAGCCTTCGGCTTGGGGGACCACATGATCATATGAATGCTTAACTGTGGAATATCACATCTCTAAGGAGACAAACAGAAGGGCAAACCCTCCCTAGAAAAGTTAGAGTGCATCTTGTTGTGACTGCTTAAAATGTGTGTGCATCTCCCATACAGAGAAAAATCCACTCCCTGTGGCCATACCGGCTTGTCAAAGCCTGATTCCATTAGTTCTCAGAAGCTAAGCGAGCCTGGGCCAGGGTAGTACTTGAATGGGAGACCACTGGGAAAATCAGGTGCCATAGAGGGGTGCCAGTCACAGAAACTGTTGCAGTGTCTTTAGGCAAGACACTTCATCCACATTGCCCAATGCCTACTATGAACATGTTGTGTGTGTGAGTGATGGTGGTGGTCAGAGGGACCATTGGCGCCCATTGGCATGGCAGCCGTGCTTCAGTCAGTCTGCCACAGGGCAGCTGTGGCTACAATATTAGTTTACCACCACCAGATGTGGAGTAAATGAATAATGATCTGTAAAGCGTCTTTGTGACATATGACTGTGAAAAGCGATATATAAATAAAACTTGTGTATGTACCGTTATCCAGAATTTTAATATGCCTTAATATGAAGCCCGGTCAATCACATACTTTCAGAATAATCAATATTTGTCCAGCAGAAGCTCTCACATGTCCTCAGTGAGATAGGTCTAGTGGAGCAGTGTGAGAGGACCTTGTATATATGTGGCAGTGGAATAGTACTTTGTGTGTAAGTAGCAGTGGAGTAATTTAATGAATTTAAGAAGACCTTGTATCTTCCCTGGTCGGCATCATACCTTCTTTAGAGGTACGGTTTCAGGGGAGAAGCGGTGTCCCAGTTTGGCTAGCAGCACCCCGTTCCTCAGGGACTCCTCCAGCTCTGTGGGAGGGGGTAGCTCCTCTCCCAGACACGCCTCCATCCACCTACACAGCCAGTCACAGCCAAGGGAGCGTTACCAATACACATTATACAAGAGCACAGGAATCAGAACTGTTCATTTGACATTCTCATCATCGAGACTGTAACATTACCATGACCATAAACCAAGACCGTCATAGTAGAAGGGCTGATCAATTCATATTTATTCATTTATTTGTCAACAGGCCCTGCACACGACGGCACCCGGCTAATTCTATATGAGGTCTTTTGGAAGATTTGAGCTAAAATCACTAAATTCTGACAGATGAGGCTGTGGACAGGGAGCTACAGTTGGATGTCACTGGCGACATGTTAAACATGTGACACATCTGGAGAGATACATAATATTCTACAGTGCACTCCACCCCTTTATAATCTCACATTACAATCACAATACAATAAAACGTCATGTTCATTACAGCATAATAAACAGAGAAATCACCATGTGGCCACACTATTTCTACCCAATGTATTCAAGAGGAGATACTGGTTCAGACAAGTTTAAGTATTGATTTTATATTAGGGTATATAATATATTACCCTAGTATATTATATATAATTTATAACACTGTGGATGAGTTATTGCATTGCCTGGAATGTTTCACTGGATGGCACTTTACTTGACTGTCTTACATAATCATATTCTTCTGTTAGTGGGGTCACCTGGCCACAGAGCTTAAGGTGGATCATTCCAGACAAAGCCATAACATCGCCATGGAGACATGGAAGTGTCAGACCCTGATCTAGAAAAGTGACATAGTGCACCTTTAAAAGTGTTAAAATAAAGGAATAAAAGAAAATAATAATAGAATACTTAAAAAGACATTGAAACCTTAAACTGATAAACTAATAGAGAAATACTTTTATTTAAGAAGTAGAAATACTTTTAAACATTAAAACATTTATTTGTTGATGTCTAAACTAGAGGGTTAGTAGCTTTGACACAGAATGATAATATAATCCCAATCTTTACAAAAGCTCTTCTTTATAAAACAACAAATACACGTTCTATTAAAGAGCATGCATTTGTTGTATTTTGAGAGATGGTTAAAATACTCAAATATGAATGACAGTGAAAAACTATTCCAGCATGTTTTTGATGAGGGAATTTTAAAACATGGTAAAAAGTATTCCATAGAGAGTGTAACTGACCGCTTGGCCTCCTCCAGGTGACACAGGTACTGATAAGCCACGCCCTCTATCCTGCGCTGGTCCATCTCCTCTGCGGTCAGACGCTCAACTGAAAAACACATACAGGCAGCTTTTAGCGCACCCTGAAAGAGACTATATCCTAAACAACAGACATTTCCATAAGGATGTTCCAGTTTTCACACAACAACTACACCATATACGTCAGCTGCTCACACTCTGCTCTTCTCAACAATTTAGCTGTTAAACAAAATCAAAACTGTCAACACAACTGAACTTAAACGGCCATACTATGTTATTTTTTGATCTATACTATAATGTAGTTTCCTCATCAGAAACATATGGGTCAGTCCATATGAAATCAGCCGCCCTCCCCTATGAGCTGTCTCAGATTTGGCTGAAAAAATTTCTAAAAAATTCTAAAATCACCTAATGAAAGAATCTCAAATCCCTCGAGTCGTTCCTGAGTTATGGACCGTTCAAATTTTGGGGCCATGCTCACTTTTTTGAAAGCCTTAATTTGTTTGAGAGACCATAGGACCATGACCAGCTAGGAAGCTGAAAATTTTCATTATTGTTATTATTATTATTATTATTATTCATAGATTCTGAATCTGTTGTCAAATATTGTGTATCTTTATTAAGGGGGGCGCTGTAGGCCCCCAAAATCTCACATTTGGTTGCCGCTCAATTTTTTTTTTTAATTTTTGAGGTCCAAGATCTCCAATCTCCAATAGTCTTCCCTTATAATAAGCAAATAGTGTTTGAGGCTATTAAAGGGAATTGAACCTTTCTGCAGGTGGAAAAGTACCTGAGCTCCACCAAAAATGACCCATGAGAGATCATTTTCAAAAATCCCTTTTGAAATGAATGAAGTTAATAGTAGATGTTTTTATTACTTTAAACTAATCAGAATATGCCAAAGTTTCTCTGGTAAAAATTTTATCAACATCAAACTGTGCCCACTTGGGGAACCGAGGGTCCAAAGAAGGGGCCAAAAAGATCACATTTGGTCTGTGACCAGATTTGGGACTCTACACCATCCACATGAAAGCTCAGAAAAGTGTGAGATTTGTGTCAGAAATGGTCATTCTCTCAAATATTCAGGTTCAGCAATTAGTTTGTAAGTATCTGCTTGGAGTAAATAGATCTTGGACCTCAAAAAAAAAAAAAAAAAAGAGCAGCAACCAAATGTGAGATTTTGGGGGCCCACAGTGCCCCCCTTAATAAAGGTACCCAATATTTGACAACAGATTCAGAGTCTATGACCAAGAATCTACAATAATACAATTCAGCTTCCTAGCTCTATTTTTTTATGAAGTTATGGTCTCTCAAACATGCTTATAAATTAGGGCTTCAGAAAAAGTGAGCATGGCCCCAAAATTTGAACGGTCCATAACTCAGGAACGACTCAAGGGATTGAGCTAAAAAAATGACATTTTTTCATTTGGTGATTTTAGAATGTTTTGGAATTTTTTTCAGCCAAATCTGAGACAGCTCATAGGGGAGATTCCTTAAAAACTGCTGATTTCATATGAACTGACCCATACCTGTAGTTGTGTTTTGTTTCATTCTCACAAATCCTGCATATTTAGGCACATTTATAATCCACACACCTTCACTAGAATCATTGCAACTGGAATTGCCAATCTCTACTGAATTTAAAGAAAAAAAAAAGAAGCTGTTAATAAAACAATCTCTTCATGACATCACAAGATGGAACAGATCCTTTTGAGCTTTGGAGATGTAGACAGACTAATAATAAAGTGTTACTCAAACATGTGTGAATGAAACAAAACACAACCCCAGGCATCTTTCTGATTAGGCAGCAACAGTATAACATGGCTTATAACTCATAAGAATCCATTTTGTGTTATATAGGACGTTTAAATCAGATTTGTCTATAGAATGTTGTGATGTTATCTGAAACCCAGTTATTTTGCTTGATGGATTTACAGTTTCTCACATCTTTGGCACATTTCAGCGTTATGACGTTTTGCTTTGCCAACTTAAACCATGATCTAAATGCTGTACCTCTTTTATTATTAAAAAATAATAAACAGTTTTGGATATTGTCCATCAACAACTTGCACTACCAGAATTGAAGAGTACATTGTTAGAACAGGACTCAGCACATATGTGCACATATGAGTGACTGTTAGAGTCTGACTTACAGCCTCCTCCTCGGCTTTGACCATTACAACCCGCCATTTCGCCCCGGATTGCTGTTTCTCCTGTAGATGTCCCCAACGTCTTCTCTGTGTCCAGATAAAAACCGTCAAATTATGAAATATAAGAAATTTCCAGTAAAAATCCTGCGGAGTGTATCTGTAGTGGAGTGTTGTGGCTGGACTCCTCGCGCCGTTGCTACTTCCGCTCTGAGTTTGAAACGCTCCCGCCGCTCAACGTCACACTCACGTGGCCGACGTCAACGCGCTGCATTCTGGTCTATGGAGTGTAGTTTTGATATAACTCTGTTATTTTAATAAAACCATGATATAAACATAGACTGTATGGATATAACCGTAAACAATGTCAGAAATCCACATTTGTTCGACATATATAAATTGTTTAAATTATTGCACAAATCCAATAGCTTTGGGGAAACATACATGGACAGAATTTGAAATGCAAATTGTAAACCTTTAGTACAGAGTTCTCCAACCTGTAGCTCAAGAGCAATCTGTACCTCTCCATCCTCTTTCAAGTAGCTCCTCAAGCGATTTCTGAATTATACGTATTGTGCTGAATAAAAAAATATAGTGAATTTGTAATTCCATCACCAACTTTGTGCGCTAATAAATTGAAAATGCTTTGTGTTTTATAAGGATCTAACTGTTCCCACTTACCGTGGCTCTTATATTTACTCAGTTTCTGAAATTAGTAGCTCTCTGGCATTTTTGTTTTCTTAGAGATACCACCGGTACATGTACAATGTAGAAAATAAACCTTATTTTAATAAAACTTATTTTCTACATTTGTACATTTGAATAAAAAAGGGAAATTAAAACAAATAATAATAAAGTGTTTTAAAAAGCTATGTTTTGCTAGAGCGACAAACGCGTAATAACCGTTGTATTACACACAAGAAAAGACATGTAGTTGTTGGGATACAATTTAAGTGCATAATTTAGCATGTATTTATTGTTTCATCATAGCGTCTTTCTGTTCTCGTTGGTCATTTGTTGTCATGGGAACGACCAAACTTCAGTGGAAGAAGGCTGCCCGTCGCTACTTCCATGATCATAGCTATACAGTCTATGATCATATCGCAGATGAGACTAGAAAAGAAGAGATTCGGCATTAAAAGGGAATAAAGTCAAGAGCTGCGCGCGTAGAATGGCGGAAGAGAGGTAAAGTTTGTCTTCCACGTGACCCTCACATTTGTACCGAGAGAAGCGTAACCTAATGCACGCGGACATGTCTGCAGCCCATGGACAATATCCAATGAGACTTCGACTGTTCACCCTTTCTATATCTGTATAATGTAATTTCACTTGAAGCAAATGTCCATCAGTCAGCCATCCGTTACGCTCTTGGACTCATTTGTAAAAGAATAAGCATTTGTGCTATTTTCTGACCCCTGTTATAATGTTGTTTCCTCATCAAAAACATACCTGGAGTTGTGGTTTTTGAGTTTTGTGGTTTTTAAACTCCGTACACCTTCACTAGGGTTATGCCAAAAGTAGCTGGTAACTTGAAAACTACCACTGCATATCATCACAAGGAGATGTAGACAGTCTAATCATGCAGGATTACTCAAACGTGTGAATGAAATGAAACACAGCTCAGCACACAGATGTAGGATCAATAACATGTTTTTGAATGCATTCAAAGTAAAATCCTGTGAGTCGTAGCAAAAGAGTATATACATAGGCTGGTGTATCTATCGAGACAAGAGCCTTTTATCAATCACAGGTTACTTCCCTTGTTATATATATAAAAAAACTGAATAATAATAATTAATGTTTTACAGATTTTAGGGATTGTCGTATTGGAGAGTTACTGACTGTTGCACTGGAGAGTTTGTGATAAAGACAGGGACCGATACAAACTGTGCCCTTTTATTTGCCTGGTCAGACCAGAACCAAACACTTTGACCAAACAGAGTTAAGAAGGGACTGGCTGGTCAGGCAACCTTCATGGGAATGACCTGTGCCCCTGGTGACTTTCAGGTGAAGATGGCCTCGGAGCTGGAGGACAAAGAGAAGGACCTCGATGAAGATGAGAAGGTACACTTTTGGTGTTCTGTTGTGTCTGGGACTGGTTTCTGGAAGAGTGGGGCCTTTCTATGTAGATTCTGCTTGGACCATTTCCTTAAAGCCACACTATGTAACAAGCATGTCTTTTTCATTATGAATAATAATGCATAATAGTGCATATCCATGCACTAAGCAGGTGATAAACCCTCCATGACAGGTGTTACACCTTTATCAGAAGAGAAGCACAGTTAGTGTTGTCCCCAGTTGAGAAAACAGTCCCTATTGATCATATTTAACAAACTTAACTTTCTGGAATTGAAGATAATATTGTACTTTGACCACAGGAGAGAGAGCAGGAGGAGAGGAGAGAGAGGAGGGAAAGGAGGAGGAAAAAGAGAGCAGCCGAAGTGGAGGAGCTAACCACTGCTGGACACCAGACTCTGAAACAGGGACAGACCCAGGAGGCTCTGCAGCTCTTCAGACGAGCGCTGAAGGCCGCCACCCAGGTCACTCTGGACTCCAAGCCCTGCTCCCCTGAGCTCTGAGCCCTGCTTCCCTGAGCTCTAAGCCCTGCTCCTCTGAGCTCTGAGCCCTGCTCCTCTGAGCTCTAAGCCTGCTCCTCTGAGCTCTGAGCCCTGCTCCTCTGAGCTCTGAGCCCTGCTCCTCTGAGCTCTAAGCCCTGCTCCTCTGAGCTTTGATCCCTGCTCCTCTTGGCTCTGAGCTCTGCTCTTCTGTGCGTTGAGCTTTGCTCCTCTGGGCTCTGAGCTCTGCTCTTCTGTGCTTTGAGCTTTGCTCCTCTGGGCTTTGAGCTCTGCTCTTCTGTGCTTTGAGCTTTGCTCCTCTGGGCTCTGAGCTCTGCTCTTCTGTGCTTTGAGCTTTGCTCCTCTGGGCTCTGAGCTCTGCTCTTCTGTGCTTTGAGTTTTGCTCCTCTGGGCTCTGAGCTCTGCTCTTCTGTGCTTTGAGCTTTGCTCCTCTGGGCTCTGAGCTCTGCTCTTCTGTGCTTTGAGCTTTGCTCCTCTGGGCTCTGAGCTCTGCTCTTCTGTGCTTTGAGCTTTGCTCCTCTGGGCTTTGAGCTCTGCTCTTCTGTGCTTTGAGCTTTGCTCCTCTGGGCTCTGAGCTCTGCTCTTCTGTGCTTTGAGTTTTGCTCCTCTGGGCTCTGAGCTCTGCTCCTCTATTCTCCGAGCTCGCCTCCTCTGTGCTCCGAGTTCTGCTCTGAGCTCTACTCAAGAATATGCACATCTAATGTATCAACTTTTGTATACAAGACAGATATAAAATGCTTCTAAGAAAATTGTGTGAAAAGTAACTAGTAACTATACTTTGGGTATTATTTTTCATGCATACTTTGTACTTTATTTAAAGTGTGTGACAGGTCAGACTACTCATGCCATACATAGAGGAAAAGGCTTTCATCTTGCAACCATAATGTAAACATGGGCCAAAACCTGTCTAAAGTTGTAGTAGTAATAGTTAAAATTAGACTAATACAAATAAATGACATCACCTTTATGTGCTGAATGACAGGTACCACCTCACCAAACCAAGTCAGAGTCAGTCAGAAACTATAACTAAGAACGCTGCTGGCAGCCGTGGTTGTAAATGAGCACATGTAACTCATTGTTCCTTCATGACAGTAGCTGGGGGAGTCCCGTGTGGTGTCCGCCTGCTGTTTGAACCTGGGTGCAGCACTGGTGGAGGCTGGAGACCCTGAGTCTGGACTGGACTACCTGAGTAAAGCACAACCTGGATCCAAGTCCCAGCGGCTCCCTGACCTCCAGTTCAACTTGGCCTTGGCCCATAATGCACTGGGGCAGAGGCAGAAGGCCATAGAGCACTTCCTCCAGGCCGCACAGCTATACAGCTCCCAAGGAAACAGCTCAGAGGAGGGACACTGCTGCTGGGAGATGAGCCGCTGCCATGCCCTGGAGAAGGTCTGGAGCAGCACACACTCACAGCAGTACCACACACACCAGGACATGAGCTTTGGGAACTCTAGTAGTAAACCTTTAGTTGTGTTAGTAATACAGAGAATTCCCATAGCTTACTTTGTGTTACTGTGTTCCTGTAAAAGAATATTACTCAAGTAGAAGTAAAATGTGTCCAAGTAATTAACTAAATAATAATAATAGTAAAGTATAATGTATTTGACAAATATAGCTAATCAAGTACTGAGAACTGTCTGGACATAGCATCTGATGTTTTATGTAAGAATTAAAGCTGATGTAATTGGACTGACAAAATGCACAAATTCTAGTATTTCCAAAGAACAGACCAAATGTCTCCAAATTTGTATTTATATTATAATTTCAATATCTTGTGAAACAGCTTTTATTTCTCTTCATAACTTTTACCTCAGTTGGTTCCTGTATGTGTGAGTAATCCTCAAGAGTCTTATCAGTTCAGTTTTGAACAGACCAATGGACCTGTTTCTTTTATGAAGCAGCTTTAGATCAGTATTACAGTTTACAATGAGCGAAATGTAAAATCATGATCTCAAGTGTGTTTGTGCCACTATTTATGACTAAATACTTCTTCTTTAAGGTGAAGTGCAAAAAACACATGTTCAAATCAGGTCAACAAGACTGAGTCACAGTGGGATGAGTGACCACATCAATGCAAATGATTAAATACAAATATTATTAAGTACATAGAAACAAAAGTATTGTAAACTGCTTGTCTCAACAGAGGCACATAGCTTAATGCCAAACTGTGGAACATTCCAGGAGAATTAATAACATCTACTTGGAGACGAGCAGGGGGCGGGCCATTTCTTTTATCTTTATTTCAATACATTGAAGTTTATTTAGGAGGACTATCGGATGGCCTCAAAGAGATTCTGGCAAACCATCCGGCGCCTCAGGAGGGGGAAGCAGTTCTTCACCAACAATGTTTACAGGTGCGGGGGGAGAGCTGTTGACCTCTACTGGGGACGTTGTGTTGTGGAAGGAGTACTTTGAGGATCTTAACAAATCCCACCGTCACGTCTTCCGAAGAGGAAGCCGAGACTGGGGACTCGGAGGAGGACTCGTCCATCACCCTGGCTGAAGTCACTGAGGTGGTTGGCAAGATCCTTGGTGGCAAGGCTCCGGGGGTGGATGAGATCCGTCCTGAGTATCTTAAGTCTCTGGATGTTGTGGGGCTGTCTTGGCTGACACGCCTCTTCAACATCTCGTGGCGGACGGGGACAGTACCTCTGGACTGGCAAACCGGGGTGGTGGCCCCTCTGTATAAGAAGGAGGACCGGAGGGTGTGTTCCAATTACAGGGGAATCACACTTCTCAGCCTTCCCGGTAAGGTCTATGCCAGGGTACTGGAGAGGAGAATCCGTCCGATAGTCGAACCTCGGATCCAGGAGGAGCAATGTGGTTTTCATCCTGACCGTGGAACACTGGACCAGCTCTACACTCTCCATCGAGGGTTTATGGGAGTTTGCCCAACCAGTCCACATGTGCTTTGTGGATCTGGAGAAGGCATTCGATCGTGTCCCTCGTGGTGTCCTGTGGGGGGTGCTCTGGGAGTCTGGGGTCCGGGTCCTTTGCTAAGGGCTGTCCGGTCCCTGTATGACTGGAGCAGGAGCTGTGTTCATTGCCGGCAGTAAGTCAGACCTGTTCTCGGTGCATGTTGGACTCCGACAGGGCTGCCCTTTGTCACCGGTTCTGTTCATTGTATTTATGGACAGAATTTCTAGGCACAGTCAGGGGCCTGAGGGGGTCCGGTTTGGGGACCACAGGATCTCATCTTTGCTGTTTCATGTTGTCCTGATGGCTTCATCAAACCAGGACCTGCAATGTGCACTGGGGCGGTTTGCAGGCGAGTGTGAAGCGGTTGGGATGAAGATCAGCTCTTCTAAGTCCGAGGCCATGGTTCTCGACCAGAAAAAGGTGGCTTGCCCTCTCCGGGTGGGTGGAGAGTCCCTGCCTCAAGTGGAGGAGTTCAAGTATCTCGGGGTCTTGTTCACGAGTGAGGGGAGGATGAAGCGTGAGATTGACAGGTGGATCGGTGCAGCATCTGCAGTGATGCGGTCGCTATATCGGACCGTTGTGGTGAAGCGGGAGCTGAGTCGAAAGGCGAAGCTCTCGATTTACTAGTCAGTCTTCGTTCCTACTCTCACCTATGGTCATGAGCTCTGGGTAGTGACCGAAAGGAAGAGATCACGGATACAAGCGCTCGAAATGAGTCTCCTCTGCAGGGTGGCTGGGCGCTCCCTTAGAGATAGGGTGAGGAGCTCAGTCACATGGGAGGAGCTCGGAGTAGAGCCGCTGCTCCTCCACGTCGAGAGGAGCCAGTTGAGGTGGCTTGGGCATCTGTTCCGGATGCCTCCTGGGCGCCTCCCTCGGGAGGTGTTCCGGGCATGTCCCACCGGGAGGAGGCCCCGGGGAAGACCCAGGACACGCTGGAGGGACTATGTCTCTCGGCTGGCCTGGGAACACCTCAGGGTTCCCCCGGAGGAGCTGGAGGCTGGGGTGAAGGAAGTCTGGGAGTCCCTGCTTAGACTGTTGCCCCCGCGACCCGACCCCGGATAAGCGGCCGAAAATGGATGGATGTTTATTTACATATTTTCAGCAGATCAGAGAGAAACAGCATAGTACAGGCCATAAAACACTAAACCAGGTTGACGAAC